>NW_027666423.1:0-322575 GCF_963455335.1 Martes martes | reverse complement strand
TTATTTGACAGAGAGAGATCACAAGTAGGCAGAGAGAGAGGAGGAAGCAGGCTCTCTGCCGAGCAGAGAGCCTGATGCGGGACTCGATCCCAGAACTCTGAGATCATGACCCAAGTTGAAGGCAGAGGCTTAACCCACTGAGCCACCCAGGCGCCCTAAAAACTAGTTTTATTATTTATAGAACCTTATTCAGAAATTGTCCTCGCACATTTCTTGAGTTGTTTAAATCACACACACACACAGAGCCATTCACACTCCTGTGAATACACAAACTATACAATCCTGGTTTACATGAAATCAATTAGATACACCTTAACCTTGTTATTAATGGCTGTGGGGGGGGGGGTGAGTGACTAAGTATGGCTGTGTACTAGGAAGAGATGCCCTGACATCCAGCATACAGTTCATCCACTGTCTCCCCTGGGAAACCAAATACTACCTCTTCCAAGCTCCTTATTTTCTCAAGGAGAAACACCTTTGTTTTCTCATGCTTATTATAAAATAAATTTTTTTAAAGATTTTATTCATTTATCCGAGAGACAGAGATCACAAGTAGGCAGAGAGGCAGGCAGAGAGAAAGGAGAAAGCAGGCTCTCCACGGAGCAGAGAGCCCGACGCGGGGCTCGATCCCAGGACCCTGGGACCATGACCTGAGCCGAAGGCAGAGGCTTTAACCCACTGAGCCACACAGGCTCCCCTATAAAATAAATTCTGAAAGTATAGGAAAATATGGAGAAAAAATTTAAACAGCTGTAATTCCACCCTTCATTTTTACATATATCCATCCAGAATTTGCTCTATACAAATACACCAATACAACTATATCTTTCTGTTTTGAACACCCTGTTTCATAACAAGCATTTTTCTGGTAGTGGTTATATATCTTTTGTCTACCTTATATACCTTATAAATCTACCTCTTTCTAAGGATTGAATATGATTCACAATTTTAATATGCTACATTTGAGTTGCCCAATCCCATGCTGATAGGGAATTAAATGGTTTTCAAAACCTTCCTGTTCTAAATAATGCCAAAGTGAACATGCTTTTACTTTTTGAGCACTTGTCCAATTATTAGGACAAATTCCTAGGAAGTGGAATCAGTAAGTCAAAGACATTCCCTGTTTAATTTTTAAGTCTTTTGATTTGCAAAACTGGACTCAAAAAAGGGTGTACCAGGTTACAGTTTTCCGCTAGCAGGATGAGTGTTCATTTCCATACAACCTTCCTTCAATCTTGCCGATATTCATTAATCTGATATGAAAACAAGGTGTCCATTTTTGTTTTAATTTGTATCCCTTGGTTAATTGAGAGGTCAATTTTTTTTCTTATTATTTCCAGTGATTCATATTTTAGATTTGGGTGTGACCCATCTGTTCATGTCCCTTGTCTGTGTTTTTCCATTTGGGGTGCTAGATTTTCTCCCTCTAAAGACACACAATTCAATTTTATTTTCTTTTTTCCTGTCACCTCATTTTGATCTATAGAACCACCCAGATATAATTATTTTGCTTAATCTAACCTAAACTCCCTCCCTTATCTACCCCACACCCTCACATATACAACATGTAACCTCCTGTTTTGTTTTACTCACCCAGAATAAGAAACGGTGAATTTGCAACTAGGATCACAAATGGCACCCCCATGTACAACATCAGGCCAAAGCCGCTCACCACTGCCAAGGCAGCAGAAATCACCCCAAAGGCTGCAGTCCACATTTTGTTACGTACGCGGTCACACCTGTAAATTTGGAAGGAAAAATCATGGGATTTGTGGTGGTAGGTTCTATACTGAAATTCCATCAGTTTGTAACATTTTTTACTTGGACACCTGTTCAGAAGGCTCTTGGGCAATAATTCCCGTACTAGTCTAGTGGAGACCTTTAATTCCCAGGCACTATCCCAGACCAAGTGGGAAAAAGGAGAGAGGGAACAGAAAAGCTATCTGAGCTTTTACAAAACTTTCTAGGCGATTCTTCTGCAGGTAAGCAAGCTACTACTCCACTGATTGTAGTCGAGAACCACAGAGTTATACTAAAACACTCCTGATGGTTAATTCCACTCTGCTCTTCAAAGAGTATAAATGGACTACCACAGCAAAGGGAGGGCAAGCCTTAGCAGAGTAAATATCCATATCCAGTGTTCTTTTCACCCAACCCTTGACTCCAGCTCACCATAGATGCAAGCCTAAATAGCTCATGTATTTCAGAGCCAGTTCAATATGTATTTTGGTTAGCAAAATGTAGAAAGACTCCTCCTAAGACGTTTTCAGGATTTTCATCTACTGCTGAAGCGGGCTCTAGAAAAGTTGCTACTAATTGCAAAAGAATTGGAAATGTAGTCCATTTAGAATAACACAGCCTGGGCCCATTTCCCAGAAGTGGGAATATATAGACAGCATTTTAAAGTATGGGTTCAGTACTTTACCTACCCAACAGCCACAACATTATACTTTTTTAAAAGATTATCTGTTTATTTTTCAGAGAGAGAGAGCGCACAAGCAGGGGGAGTGGCAGGCAGAGGGAGAAGCAGGCTCCCTGCTGAGCAGGGAACCTGATGCGGGACTTGATCCCAGGACCCTGGGATCATGACCTGAGCTGAAGGCAGATACTTAACTGACTGAGCCTGCCAGGTGCCCACCACATTACATTTAAAAATTTTAAAATTTATATTTCACATTGTTTGTTAAGTGCTTCAAAACAAATGACTGATACTCATCTCTAGACATTTTTAGTAGGAGAGACAAACTAAGTTTGGATTGAAACCTAAGAGTCAACTATGGAAACGGAAGCATTGATTCTAATACAGTAACAACATGACTAAAGACCTTTTACTGTTGTAACAGTAAAATAGCTAAACTTTCTTATTATGAAAAAAATGTTCTGCACCATGGTTGTAGCTCACTTTCTGTCAACCCACCAGTTCTAGGAGTTAAATTCAGGGCCCTAAATCAACCACACAGACAAAATTCCAGAGCAAAAATAAGTTGCTTTGTTAGACTAAAATTTGACTATAATGAATACTTTCTTAAAACAATACTGGCTTATCTATGAAAAACCTGCAGCAAATATCATTCTCAACGGAGAAAAACTGAGAACTTTTCTGCTAAGGTCAGGAACATGGCAGAGCTGTCCACTATCACCACTGCTATTGAACATAGTACTGGAAGTCCTAGCCTTAGCAATCAGACAAAAAGAAGAAATTAAAGGCATCCAAATCAGCAAAGAAGAAGTCAAACTATCACTCTTTGCAGATGATATAATACTTTATGTGGAAAACCCAAAAGACTCCACTCCAAATCTGCTAGAACTTGTACAGGAATTTAGTAAAGTGTCAGGATACAAAATTGATGCACAGAAATCAGTTGCATTTCTATACATCAGCAACAAAACAGAAGAAAGAGAAATTAAGGAGTCGATCCCATTTATAATTGCACCCCAAACAATAAGATACCTAGGAATAAACCTAATCAAAGAGGCAAAGAATCTATACTCAGAAAACTATAAAGTACTCATGAAAGAAATTGAGGAAGGAACAAAGAAATGGAAAAATGTTTCATGTTCATGGATTGGAAGAGCAAATATTGTGAAAATGTCTAAAGCAATCGACACGTTTAATGCAATCCCTATTGGGGAATGTTGAAAAAGAAAGCCAGAGTTAGTGGCATCACAATTTCAGACTTCAAGCTCTATTACAAAGCTGTTATCATCAAGACAGTATGGTACTGACACAAAAACAGACATATAGATCAATGGAACAGAATAGAGAGCCCAGAAATAGACCCTCAACTCTATGGTCAACTAATCTTCAACAAAGCAGGAAAGAATGTCCAATGGAAAAAAGACAGCCTCTTCAACAAATGGTGTTGGGAAAATTGGACAGCCACATGCAGAAAAATGAAATTGGACCATTTCCTTACACCACACATGAAAATAGACTCAAAATGGATGAAGGACCTCAATGTGAGAAAGGAATCCATCAAAATCCTTGAGGAGAACACAGGCAGCAACCTCTTCGACCTCAGCCGCAGCAACTTGTTCCTAGGAACATCGCCAAAGGCAACGGAAGCAACGGCAAAAATGAACTATTGGGACTTCATCAAGATCAAAAGCTTTTTCACAGCAAAGGAAACAGTTAACAAAACCAAAAGACAACTGACAGAATGCGAGGAGATATTTGCAAACGACATATCAGATAAAGGGCTAGTATCCAAAATCTATAAAGAGCTTAGCAAACTCAACACCCAAAGAACAAATAATCCATTCAAGAAATGGGCAGAGGACATGAACAGACATTTCTGCAAAGAAGATATCCAGATGGCCAATAGACTCATGAAAAAGTGCTCCACATCACTCGGCATCAGGGAAATACAAACCAAAACCACAATGAGATACCACCTCACACCAGTTAGAATGGCTAAAATTAGCAAGTCAGGAAATGACAGATGCTGGTGAGGATGCGGAGAAAGGGGAACCCTCCTACACTGTTGGTGGCAATGCAAGCTGGTGCAGCTACTCTGGAAAACAGCGTGGAGGTTCCTCAAAAACTTGAAAATAGAGCTACCTTACAATCCAGTAATTGCACTACTGGATATTTACCCTAAAGATACAAATGTAGTGATCCGAAGGGGCACAGGCACCCAAATGTTTATAGCAGCAATGTCCACAATAGCCAAACGATGGAAAGAACCTAGATGTCCATCCACAGATGAATGGATAAAGAAAATGTGTGTATGTATATACAATGGAATACTATGCAGTCATCAAAAGAAATGAAATCTTGGCATTTGCGATGACATGGATGGAACTAGAAGGTATTATTGCTGAGCGAAATAAGTCAATCAGAGAAAGACAATGATCATATGATCTCCCTGATATGAGGAAGCTGAGAGGCAACGTGGGGGACTTGGCGGGTAGGAAAGAAATAAATGAAACAAGATGGGATTGGGAGGGAGACAAACCATAAGAGACTCTTAATCTCACAAAACAAACTGAGGGTTGCCGGGGGGAAGGGGGTAGGGAGAAGGTGGTGGGTTTATGGACATTGGGGAGGGTATGTGCTATGGTGAGTGCTGTTAAGGGTGTAAACCTGTCGATTCACAGACCTGTACCCCTGGTGCTAATAATACATTATATGTTAATAAAAAAAATTTAAAAATAATTTAAAAAAACAATACTGGCTTATGGCAGTTTAAAAGAAGAAGGTAACAAAGATGAACTCTGAAATCAGAAAGATTAAGGAGGATAAAAGTTACATATGACACATTTATTTCCATTCCCTCTTTCAAGTTTCCGGATTTTTTGGTATAAATTTTCCAGAGGGTGGGAGATATGATTTTAATTGCTGAGTTGACTTTCTCTCAATGACCTTTATTTTATTTTTATTATTTTTTTAAAGATTTTATTTATTTATTTGACAGATGGAGATCACAAGCAGGCAGAGAGGCAGGCAGATAGAAAGGAGGAAGCAGGTTCCCCGCTGAGCAGAGAGCCCGATGTGGGGCTTGATCCCAGGACCCTGA
Organism: Martes martes; assembly: GCF_963455335.1. NCBI lineage: Eukaryota > Metazoa > Chordata > Mammalia > Carnivora > Mustelidae > Martes > Martes martes. The sequence goes on along the minus strand of NW_027666423.1, from coordinate 317,056 downwards.
GATCATGACCCGAGCCGAAGGCAGAGGCTTTAACCCACTGAGCCACCCAGGGGCCCCTCAATGTCCTTTATTTTAATGTTCAATAGACCAGGGAGGAAAAAATTTGAACGTGAACACTGTAGGAGTTTGGTGGATACATGTGCAGATATTCCAGTGCCCTAGAAGGATTCGGTTTTAAGCAGTTTATCAGAATGACCTCGGAGAGTCTTAGAACTTCGGATCTCCTGGGACCTAGCTCTGCAGGTCCTGACGCGACAGGTTTGTGGGGAAGCTGCAGGGTCTCAACGTCTGAATCTTTCCTCATATGATTCCAGTGCTCAGGCCGATTTGGGCATCGCTGACAGCAAGATGGCCCATCCTCTGAAGTTTTAATTCACTTAGCAGAGAAGGGCTGAACTAGAAATTACTGTCCTTAGAAAACACTCTGTATGTTTGGTGAGAGATCCTTATCTCCCTTGAAAGGTAATCATGTCTCCCATGAGTAAACAATAATTTCCAGTGTATTTGAGAAGGGAAAGATTTTCCCCAGATTGTTTCAGAAACTGATTGAATATTTGGGGTGAGTTTTGACCTTTCCAAAATGTTAGACAAGTTTGAAATAATCTGGAAGCTCAACATACCACTACTGTGCTGTAGAAGGAGGTTCAGGTTAGAGCATAAAGTTGGAAAAGTCTTACTATTGTTCTTATGACTTCACTATAAGACAATGAATATTGAACCCTAAAATGTGTTCGAGCAAGGCTTCTGTGTGAGGCAAATGCAGGTATGCAAGGAGTAGCCTTCCTGTGTAAGGATCTGAGACGAGCAGGACGGCCAATGTTTTAGGGACTGTCTAGGAGGCCCGGCCCAGAACAGAGATAAGAGATTCTCTGTGATAACAGAGAGAGAGGAGTGGGAGGTGTCTAAGAAACTTAGAAACACTCTCACAGGAGAATGGGTTTTATTTTTGATACCAGAAAAGGCATGAATTGAACCATCATGGCAACATCTTTACTTTAAGTATTTTCCTGCTCCTTTTCCTCTTCTCCTTGGGCATGCTCCAACCAGGAGCCAACTTAGCAAGATGAGAAGTAGGAAGAAAAGTGCTACAAGAGGACTGGTGAGTCCCTTTTTTCCCCATTAAGGACTGTCCCAGGCAGCACACTCTGCCTAAGAGTGCTGGCGGCGTGGGGGTTGGGGGGAACCTTAGCTTCAAATCTAGTTATTTTTTGCTTTTTTTTTTTATTACATGATTTTGTTTTGTCTATTACATGGACATGGACATTTTAATTCAGACTGGAGGATTTTGTCTTACCTAAGAATGACCACAAAAGTCACAGGGCCTGCCTGAGTTTTCATGGGGCAGAGGAAGAACTGCTCTACCTACAAAACTTAAAGAGAACAAAGGGAGACAAAAATAAAGTTGCTGTATGTTTATACCTCATGAGTCCTATGTGTTCAGTATGTTGGTTACAAACACATAAAGTCTTCAAAGACACATAAATATAAATCATTTTCTAATTGCCTTTGGTACAGGATTTATTTTCTGTATTACTGTCCATAGTCATTTGTAAAGATAAGCAAGAATTGATATGAACTTGTATCTTCAGAACCAACTATCTAGTAGACAAGTTTTATCAAACCAGTTGTTGGTACCTTGTAGATTCCACACTAGTTTAACATTTTTTTTTAACTCTACTGACTTGAAAAAGACAGAATTTTGTCTTTTCCCCTCTCCACATTCTGCCTCTCTCACTTGCTCCCTCCCTCCCTCCTACACTTGCTGTTTAGTATTTTGGTTTGTTCATTTTCTAGGGCATTGTGGTCTTTCTTTCCAGAATAACAAAGTTGTGAGGTAGTTTATTGACTCTAAAGAGGTACCCATTGTAGTTAATTGACTCCCTTTGCCTACTGGGGCCTCATTTTCCTCTACCTTAAAATCTAGAGGTTGAATTATATCATTTGTTCCCAAACCAACCTACAAATGAGAATCAAGTAGACAAGTTTTTGAAATAAGATTTTCAAACTGAAGCCCCAGAGACTTGATTCAATAGAGCAAGGCCTCAGAATACGTGGGCTTAACAGTTGTCTCTGTGACTCCGCTGTGAGAATCACTGGAATGATATAACCTGTAGTGTACTTTCTACACCTAAATTCTTTTATTTGTCGATATTTTTCACATTTTAGCTTTGTGATCACAAGAGACTAAATTAACCCTAAGGCCTAGATAACAATTTTTAAGTGCTTAACAAGATAAAGCCCACATCAGAACAATGAAGATATCTAAGTCAATTAAATTAAAGATATTTTTATATAGTTAAAAGTACTAGTTCAAACTTAGAAATAAGGACTTGTTGTTTAGTTCTATCAGCATATCTGCCTCCAAATGGTCATAATTGGCAAATATGTAAGGTAAAAAAATACACCAAATCAAACAAAACTGTCCACAATTTCTTTTTCTTTTTAAGATTTTATTTATTTATTTGTTAGAGAGAGAGAGAGGGAGCACAAGCAGGGGGAGTGGCAGGCAGAGGGAGAGGGAGAAGCAGGCTTTTTTTTTTCCTATAAATTCAACATCTTTATTACAAAATTTATTTATTACAAACTTTATTAATAAATAAATTTATTTATATAAATAAATTTATTTATTACAGATTTATTTAATTTATTTATTTAAATTATTTATTTAAATTTACAAATAAATTTATTTATATAAATAAATATAAATATAAATATATATAAATATAAATACTTATTATTATTATTATTATAAATACTTATTACAAAATGCCAATTGCCTTTTTCTTTTAAGAAATGGAAAAGTCAACCCTCAAATTCATATGGAATTGCAAGAATCCCTGGATACCCAAAATAATCATGAAAAAGAAGAAAAGAATTGGAGGACTGAGATTTCCAGATTTCAAAACTCACAACAAAGCTATAGCAATTAAAACAGTGTGTTGCTGGCATACCACAGACATGTAGGCTAATGGAATAGAATTGAGAGTCCACAGAAATAAACCCATATATCTACAGCCAATTGATTTTTTTAAATTTATTTATTTGATGGACAGAGATCACAAGTAGGCAGAGAGGCAGACAGAGAGAGAGGGGGAAGCAGGCTCCCCGCCGAGCAGAGAGCCCGATGTGGGGCTCGACCCCAGGACCCTGGGATCATGACCTGAGCCAAAGGCAGAGGCCTTAATCCACTGAGCCACCCAGGTGCCCCTCTACAGCCAATTGATTTTTGACAAGGATGCCAAATCCAGTCAACTGGGAAAGAACAGTCTCTTCATCACATGGTACTTGGAGAACTAGGTTTCCATATGTGCAAGAATGAAGTTAGACCTCTATTCACCCCATTCACCCCATCAACAACTTAAATATAAGAGCTAAAACCATAGAAGGTTTTCAATTCTTAGAAAGAAACAGGGCAAAGGTACATGACCTTGGACTTGTCAACAGATTCCTAGATGTAACACCAAAAGCATAAGTAGCAAAAGAAAAATGGTAAAAGATAAATTGGGTTTCTTTAAAATTAAAAGCTTTTGTGCATTAAAGACATTATCAAGAAAGTGAAGAGACCGTAGGACAGAGTGGGAGGAAATATTCATAAATCATATATCTTTTTTTGAGAAAGAAAGAGAGAGCAATCGAGCAAGAACATGAGCAGGGGAGAGGGGCAGAGAGAGAGAGAGAGAGAGAAAATCTTAAGTGGGCTCCATGCCCAGCACCGAGCCCGACTCAGGGCTTGATCTCACAACCCTGAGATCATGACCTGAGCTGAAACCAAGAGCTCGACGTTCAACCAACTGAGCCACCCAGATGTCCCTACAAATCTGATAAGGGTTTACTATCCAAAATACACAAAGTACTCATTAACAACAGAACTCAACAACAAAAAGACAAACAACCCAATGGAAAAAAATGGGCAAAGGACTTGCATAGATATCTCTCCAAAGAAGACAGGCAAATGGCCAATAAGCACATGAAGATACTTAACATCATTCATAATTAGGGAAATGTAAATTAAACCACACTTTGCCACTACTAAGATGGCTGTCATCAATGTTGGTGAGGATGTGTGGAAATTAGAACCCTTAAACACTGCTGGTAGGATGTAAAATGGGGTAGCCTCTGTGGCAAGTGGTTTGGCACTTCTTGAAAGAGCTAAACACAGAACTACATAACTTGCCAATTCAACTGCTAGGTATATACTGAAAACAATTGAAAACAGGAGCTCAGACAAATATTTGTATACCCGTGTTCACTGCAGCATTATTCACAATAGCCAAAAGGTGGAAACATTTCAAGTGCCCAACAACAGATAAGTGAATAAACAGCACTGTTTATATATGATGAAACATTAGTCAGGAAAAGGAATGAAGTTTTGATACATGCTGCATCATAGTTGAACCTTGAAAACATTATAGTAAGTGAAATAAACCAGTCACAAAAGAACAAATATTGTATGATTTCACTTAGATGAAATCTCTAGAATAGGCAAATTCATAGAAATAGGAAGTAGATAAAGATTAACTGGGGGGCAGGGGAAGGTTGTATGTGGGTGGCTCAGTCGGTTAAGCATCTGCCTTTGGCTCAGGTCACGATCCCAGAGTCCTGGGATTGCCCTGCGTGGGGCTCCTTGTTTGAGGGGGAAGCCTGCTTCTCCCTCTCTTACTCCCCCTGCTTGTGATTCCTCTCTTACTGTCTCTGTCAAATAAATAAAATCTTAAAAAAAAAAAAAAAAGAAGTTAACAGGGATTGGGATGTGGGGAGGCCATGGTGGGTTACCAGCTGAGACTTATACAAATTCTGTTTGGGGTGATAAAAAATGTTCAGAAACAGATAGTTGTGATGGTTGTACAACAGTGTGAATCTAATTAATACCACTGAATTGCACATTGAAAAATGATTGAAATGACATATTTTATATCTTTTATATGTATTTCACCACACACAACTATTTTTTAAAAGAGTTAAGCAACTAATAAAACTGTTTTACCTGTAGCATGATATGATTGCGAATAATATGATTAGAAGGTATGCCAAGTGAAACAAAGGGATCACTGTCATAGAAGTGGCTTGAAATTCTAGTTGTCTGGAAAGTGATGTAAAGTAGACCACCTGCCACAGAAAATATACCCAAGTAAATAACTTTTCATTCCAATATTTGTGTGTAAGCGACAAAAACTACTGAAACACTACAGCTTATTCATTGAAACGACATGTTAAAATTTGTGGACTATGACTTTAGAATAAAGAAGACAACATAGATTTGCTTCTTCCCACAACTCTATGGCATGGTTTCCAAAGTCTCTTGCAAAAACCCAAAGTTTAAAACTCCTGAATATACAAAATCTGAGTTCTGTATAAGACCGTGAAGTCATTAATAGCCACAGAAAAGTGTCACTTTTTCTAAATTTCATTAGGTTGTTGACTTTTACTATTTTAAGTGCATTGATATTTCAGAAAGATCTGGTATTCAAAGGCTTTTTCCAGGAGCTGTCTCACTTTACCGGGCTTATTCACAAGTATTAAAGGGCTTGCTGGCCCAACATTACCGAATGGTTAGCATGTGCCTGGCACTGTGCTAGAACTTACGCAGAAAATGCTAAGCTAGTTCTTTTTTCATAAACACCATGAATTCTGCTTGAAGGGTTTTTTGTTGTCGTTGGTTTTTTTTTTTTTTTTTTTTTTTTAATTTCAGTGAACTCCAAACAAGTTTTAGGGAGCTTCCCCAAACAGCAAAGACTTTAACTAAAAGTAGGAATTTCAAAGACATTTGACTAGGAAACCTGATGAGCAATGTCTGTATGGAACAGACCTACCTTGAGGATGTAGAATTTGTGTTTTCCATCAACATTACTAAGGATTTAAGATTTGTGGCATCCTTTGATGTGTGAGATTAAGGACATTGGATTAAGTACCAAATAGAGTAGAGCACTCCCAGCGTCAAGGCAAGGACTCCATCAAATAATTGGGCAGCGCTACCGTTACAATCCTTGGAAAAGTGCCCTTATTCCTCCCACCTTCTCCCGGCCTCCCTCTAAGGCCCAGCCACCAGGTACCTGGATCTTCTTCAAGGCCAGACTCTTTTCGATGTTGCTAAATTGGTTCAGGAAATGGATCAGCCACATCTTGCTAAGCTCGTTGACCTCGCCATCCTCAGTCTTCAGGAAGTACAGTAGCCGCATGGCCTTGGCCCTCACGAGTAACTGGTTCTTCCCCATCCTCTTGCCTAAAAATGTTCCTCCAAGGGTCCCGGCCAGGTAGATGGGCTGGCCTGTTGGGTTGAAGATTGGGAAGGTGACGTTTCCCAGGTCGAGGTTTTTGTTCCTCTGCCAGACAGCCAGGAGCGGGTTGGAGGGAACGCAGAAATCCTCGTTCTTAGCGCACACCTGATCGTAGCGCGTCTGGGTTCCGTTTTCCTTGGTCACATACAGATCCTGTATCACAGCGTCCAGTTGACTGATTTCTTCCAGGATTTCTTGTTCCAGCAGGGAGGTGGTGTTGGAGACCGCCAGAATGCAAGCGAAATGGACGTCAGTGCTCTTCCTGGAGATGGAGAAGTGGTAGGAGTCGTTGGCGGTGAAATGTCCCTGCACAAAGCGCCGCTCAGCCTTGGCCGGGCTCCCGATGGGGGTGTACTGCTCCTCCAGGTTTTCCTCTTCATCCTTGGGTAAGTAAATCAAGCCAGTGCCCAGAACGGCCGTCAGCGCAATGGGCGCCAGCAGGAAGACCCAGGGGTGCGAGCCCACCACCCACCCCAGCCTTCCGAAGGCGCGGGAGAGGGGCGCCTCCAGGCAGTCGGTGTGGCAGCGGGGTCTCTCCCATGGCTGGTTTCCCGACCGTGACCTTGAGCGTGACCCTGACGCCGGCAGGCCCGAACGCCCCCTCGCTGACCCCGACTGGGAGTGCGACGCCCCAAGGGACTGCGTGCGCTGCCCGGAAGCCCGGTTAAGCTTGGGTTCCCGTCCTTGACGTGACTGCCAGGGCCGCTCTGACTCGGGCTTGGAGGCGGGGAGCGGCTGTGCCCGCGGGCGCGCCTCCCCCTCCGACGGCCTCCCGGAGTCCGGCCAGGGCCGGGCCTCGGCTTTCCGACTCGCCTCCCGCTGCGGCTGCCGCGGCGGCCCCGGCTCCCGCTCCGGCTTCTGGGCTGCGGACTGGGGCCCGGCCCCTGGCGCAACCTTGGAGGGACTGAGGCCCATTTCCGGGAAGGAAAGGCAACGTTCTCACTCCGGGCGGCAGGTGGGACAGCGGCCACCGGCCGGCGCGCCCCCCTCCACCGCACCCGACGGTTTCCTGGAGAAGTTCGACGGGGAGTCTGTTTGACTCCGGCCGCTCGCGCCCGAGCCTGCGGCTTCGGTGGGGAGCACGTGTTTTGACCCACGGCCCGACTGGCCCCAAATCTGCGTGTGGCGTGCCCGTGCCCTCCGGAGTCGAGTTAATACAGAAGCACTTCTTAAAGGGAAGATGCGTGCCTGTTCTACGAGGCTTACATCTTTGGGGGGAATTTGGCGCGCGCGCGCGCACACACACGTTCTAGCCTTTCTGGGATCATCCAGGAACACCGTTCTTGGGTAGGGTGAGCCTGGTACACTTAATTTATTATTTTCATCAGACCGAACATAAACATTCTCCTCGTAAAAAGTTAGAAAGCAGTATGTAGAAGGAAAAATGAGTGTTTATCTTTGGTCTGTTCCACAGTTCCCAGGACGGAGGGACCCCTGTGTTCATGGCACCATTTTTAAGAAAGTCCTCACCTACCTTTTAACGTGCAGGTGACTAGAAGGCAGGCAGGTGGTGAGCGGGTCCTCGAATTAGGAAAACTGCTCGCCATGTTTTCCGTGGTTGGCAGTCACTTAGCAGTCATCGTGGTTGTGTTTTTATGTGCGGAGATACCGCGTTTTAATGAAATCTCCAGATTGTAAGAATGTCAAGTCCAAGACGTTAAGGAAGATATCTTTAACAGTATTTAAAAGGAGAAAGAAATAGGAGATATTAAGTTGGCTTTCCAGAAAGTCATTGTTTAAGGGTGACCTTAATAACTACAAGGTGGCCCCCGTTTTCTGTTCTAAAAGTTACAGTAAATGGGAGGAGGGTTCCTCTTCTTCGTCTGCTTGTTGCAAGTCCTAGTTATAGCTATATCTTGAGTTTATCATTGGTGTGGTATAAATCTAATGGCATCTGTATCACATTAAAAAAATGGGGGAACTGATTTGGGAATTCCATTTGTTAAACCATATCTATATTATGGCAAGAATGGCTCAGTTCTTGTCCTAAACATTGAGGATGAAATGTTAGAGGGAGGGTGTTCACAAGTACTCTGTAATGTGCAAAACTAGGGCCTTTTACTGCCCATCTTTATGGTAGTTCTTTAGCACAACATCAGCGTGGTTTTTTTTTTTTCATTCTCAAAACACAACCCTAAACTTCTACAATTGCTCATAAATCAGCCACCGTGAAGTACTAAATTCTATAGAAAAATATGTACCTCGAGATTTGATTTTATTGAGTTTCTTCATTCTAGTTTATTAATTCTAGATTATTTAATTTCACTAATCTAGTTATGTAGATTACTAATGTTTGTGTGGGTTTAGAAGGTCAATAAAAAATATCACTAATAGTTATTCCCCACCAGTTTTTCTGTATCATTCCACAAAAGGAATTTGACATTTTTAAAATGAGCTCATCTGCTATATTTGAGTTGTGAAAGCTTTTCATATTGGTTTTGGAGCTCTAGACTATATCCAGTACAGCCAGCACATGGCCTAGAAGTCACATGGCTTAAGTGACAAGTCTCTTAAGTTGCTTCCTCTCAATTCACACAACACTCTGGCCTTTAATCTGAGAATGGTGTCTACTTTGTCAGGATTGGATTCTCCATACTTTGTAAAATGCCTTCTGGATGAGAAGGGGGTGGGTATTGGGAATTCAAGAATACAGTTTAGGACTTAAAATTTTATCTAGTCTATTTCTTATCCATCTTCAGTCTAGGTAAAATTAAACAGGCAAAGCATTACCTTTTCTTTATCTCTTATCGCTATGTGGATACCATTTCCTTCTGTTCCCCAGTCCTTTCAAGCAGCCCCCGTGTCCCATTTTTTTCTCTTGCCCCGTTTCTCCTTTTGTAAGTCTCATTCTCTCAGGTTAGCCAAACTGAGTTTGGTATAAATAAAGGGCAGTTGCCCATTATTTTTTATTTTTTATTTCAAAAACATTTTTGCCCATTACTATGCATAAGATGCTTCTCTTTTAACTGTGTATTTTAGTTACTGGTTAATCTGTTTCCTGCACTTGAGTATGAGCTCCTCAGAGACAAGGAGGACGTCTTGTTTTTGTTGTTCAGAGGACACTCTCATGTTAGTCATAACTTAGGTGCTACTGCTTGTCTTTCCACAGCTCTAGAAATTATAAAATTCAAAAATGGCAGAAATAATAATGGCTGAAATGTATTCTGTAGATGCTGGAGGTCTGCTCAGATGCCTGTGTTGAAGCACCAGGTATCATTTTGCGACTTTTGCGCTGCCCTCTCTTAAGCCTTTTACCTTTTCCTTTGCTCCTTGTTGAAATTAAAACAGTAGAGCTTTCCTCCTAACTCGCATAATAATCCATCACCGAGTGTCATGAAGTCACTCAATTTTCCTTTTCTAGATTGAAATCTAAAGGTTTAAAAAATTGATTGGCCATTGAGGAGAGGCTGTAAAACTGAGAGATGAATAGTTAAGAAACTGAAAAGCGACAGCAGCAAGAACTGATCATGAATGTAGTGTTGGGGAAGAAAAAAATTTTCTTTGTGTGTGTGTGTGTGTGTGAGAGAGAGAAAGTGAGAGAGAGAGAAGGAACAGAAGAAGAGGGAGAGAGAATCCCAGGTACGCTCCATGCCTAGTGTGGAGCCTGACTTGGGGCTCCATCACACAACCCTGAGATCATGACCTGAGCCAAAATCAAGAGAAGACACTTAACTGGCAGAGTGACCCAGGCACCCCAAGAAACATATGGTTAAAATGCATGTACACATAATGGTAGAGTGGTAGGCTTTTATACTAATGGTCTCCAATGAATCATGGCTCCCAGCATTTATGAATTTTGTGGTTCCCTCCCACACTGGCCATGTGACTTATTTGGTCCCATGGGACATGAGCAACTGTGACACAAACAGAAGGTTGATAAGTACTTATGCATTTGGGATTTGCCTTCTTGGAAGCAAGAGAACTCAGGTCTTTATGGACTTGGGGTTCACAATGCTGATGGTAAAACTTTTTGAAGTAGTTCCTTTATCATTAAATTTCTTTTTATATAATAAGGTGAATCTCTCATTTTCTTTAGTATAGTGATGCCCCAAAACATGGCTCGGGAAATAGCAGAAGACAAGCTGGAGAATGCTTGAGAGAAAGAAAAATAGAGATTTCCTTAAAGGAATTGTTGGAATTTGGGAGAACAAATTAGAACAGGGAAGTAGCGATCTTGAAGGCCACACTCAACATACAGAAAGGAAAATACAGCAACAATAACCAGACTTGACCGGGGACTTTAAAGGGGCAGGGAATAATTAAAAATTAATAGGTTAGAGAGAGTGACTAGAGTCTTGAAAAATGGAACAGAGGAAACCGGACTAATGCTCCCAGAGGGAGCACAAATCCAGGAGATAACTGAGTAACTGCAAGTGCCCTTGGAGATTTTCCCTTGAAGAGCAGGAGAGCTAGTCAGAGTGGCTACAAAACATCTGAACAGACTTTTCAGTCTAGAACAAGGACGGTTAAATTAGACCCTTTCACATATTATTGTCAGTCTCGAAGTGATAAAGTTATTTAGGTAAAGATTTTTGTATCTCCTGAGTCCTAGGGGACCAAGAATTTCTTGAGTTAAATCTTCTCCAAAGAGAAGCACAGGAAAGAGGAGAAGTACTACAAGGAACTAGGAGGGACCAAATTGATTGACCTGGGCCGGGTGGCTACTGGGTGAGTATGAAGTTTTCCAATGGAGGCAAAGGTGGGCAAGATTCGGTAAACAGTGGGTGGTTTTGATCATTCAGTAACTCCTTGGCTTTATATTTCTGTCCTGTGGGAACCTTCCTAAAACAAAAATAGAAGACTATGTTAACAAAGCAATGTCTGAGCCCTAAACCAAGGGGAAATAATGAAGGGAGAACACTCAGTCCCACCCAACAGGGCTGCTGACAGGTTTTTGATAAGGAAAGGGATCACTGTGAGGGGCAGGATAAGATTTGTAAAATTAAGGGAACCTTCTTAAAAGAGTAGGGGAAATGTAGCCTGGAAGAGCTTTGTCATAGATCTCTACCACAGAAAACAACGTGAGAAAGGGAAGATCTTCTGCATCCCATTGAAGTCAAGTAACTTCTTAAGACTATAGAAAATCCAAAAGCCAATTAAGGTTAGTTTTTTGGGGGAGAGAACATGGCAGAAGTATTGAACCTCATTATAGGCCCCAAGGGGCATAGACTTCAGGAGCATGAAGAGCAGATTCTGTTCAGGAATCTGCTGAGAATGACTCTAAAGCTGAAATGGATGTGGGGACCCCGGGGAAAGTGACCCTAAGACACAAATTCTAGGGCCCACATAAATTCTGCTCAAACAGGACTAGACAGAATACACACTCAATCCGGGAGTCTGTGGTCCACACGGGCAGTGGAAATGAAGCTGTTTTGGATATTTTTCAAGGAATTCTGGCATCCTAGTTAAAAGTATGGACTTTGAGGCTGATGCGCTTGGGTTCACTGCCCAGCTCAACCTCTTACTACCTGTGTGATTTGGGGCAAGTTACTTAACTTCTCTCTGTCACAATTTCCATTTGTCACATGGAGAAGATAAGACCTTACTATCGGGGTTCTTAGGATTAAATTATTTAAAACATGTGAAATTATTTAAAACACATGAAATTCAATGAGGGCTAATTGTTAGAAATATTTTCATCATTGAGTGGGACTTCTTGTTTGTTTTAGTTTTATACCTTTATGGAGGTAAGGAAAGTTTGCTACAAAGTATTTTTTTCATGAATGAGTTAAATTTTCATCAAATCATGTGTGTTAATCTTTTGGGAAGAACATAGGGAGTCTCTCCTTCTACGCATGTGACAAATGGTATTATTATTGTTTTTTAATCTTGAAAAAATGCTTGAAAACCCTAAATGTCAGAATATAATGCAGTTTCATTTTATTAAAGTTTATATAGCATTAGTACATTCATGCTGAGGTGAGATTGGCCTCTAATTTTCTTTTATTGTCTAATTTGGGTAACAGTGTTATAGGAGCCTTATAAGAATAAATTTCTTTCTATTCTCTGCAGAAGTTTATATGAGATAGAAGTAACCTGTTCCTCCCACTTCTTTTTCTTTATTTTATTTTTCCATCATGGTAAGTGTACTCTTTAATACCCATCACCAGTTTCACCCATCTCCCGCCACCTCCCCTCTGGTTATCATCAGTTTGTTCTCAGAGTTAAGACTCTATTTCTAGGGGCGCCTGGGTGGCTTAGTTGTTAAGCGTCTGCCTTCAGCTCAGGTCATGATCCCAGGGTCCTGGGATTGAGCCCCGCATCGGGCTGGAAGTCTGCTTTTCCCTCTCCCACTCCCCCAGCTTGTGTTCCCTCTCTCGCTGTGTCTGTCTGTCAAATAAATAAAATCTTTAAAAAAAAAAGAAAAGAAAGACTCTGTTTCCTGGTTTCTTTCTCTCTTGCTCTTTTTTTCCCTTCACTGGTTTTTGTTTCTTAAATTCCACATATGAGTGAGATCACGTGGTATTTGTCTTTCTCTGATGGACTTCTTTGGCTTTGCTTACCATTAGACTTTCTAGCTCCATCCATGTCATTGCAAATGGCAAGATTTCATTCCTTTTTATAACTGAATAATATTCCATTATGTGTGTGTGTGTGTGTGTGTGTGCATGCGTGTATGTGTGTCTGTGTATCACTTCTTTACCTATTCATCTGTCGATAGACATTGGGCTGGTTCCTTATCTTGGCTATTGTAAACAGTGCTGCAACAAGCAGGAGGGATGCATGTATCCTTCTGAATCAGTGTTTTTGTATTTTGGGAGAAATACCCAGTAGTACAATTACTGGGTCACAGGGTAGTTCTATTGTTAATTTTTTTTGAGGTACCTCCATACTCTTTTGCACGGTGGCTGCGCCAGTTTGCATTCCCACCAACAGTGCAAGAGGTTCCTTTTTATCCACGTCCTTCTTAACACTTGTTTCTTGTGTTTTTGATTTTAGCCATTCTGACAGATATGAGGTGACATCTCATTGTGGTTTGATTTGCATTTCCCTGATGATACATGATAATGAGCATCTTTTCATGTGTCTGTCTGCCATCTGGATGCCTTCTTTGGAAAAATGTCTGTTAATGTCCTCTGCCCATTTTTTAATCGATTATTTGTTTTTTGGGATGGAGTTGTATCCTTATATATTTTTATATTTATATATCTTTATATTTATATTTTTATATTTATTATATTTATATTTTTATATTTATAGATCTTTTGTATTTATATATGTTTATCTTATATATATATATAAGATATATAAATATATATATATATATATATATATATATATAAATATATATAAAGATATATAAAAATTATATATCTTTATATATATATAAAGATATATAAATATATATAAGATATATATATAAGATATATATATATCTTATATATATTTATATATCTTTATTTATATATCTATATTTATATTTTATCTTTATATATCTTTTATATTTATATCTTTATATATTCGTATATAAAGATATTTATGTATCTTTATATATTTCAGATACTAACCCTTTATCAGATAGGTCATTTGCAAATATCTTCTCCCATTCTGTAGGTTGTCTTTTAGTTTTGTCGATTATTTCCTTTACTGTACAGAAGCTTTTTATTTGATGTTGTCCCAATAGTTTACTTTTACTCTTATTTCCCTTGCATCAGGAGACATACCTAGAAAAGTGTTGCTACAGCCAGTGTCAGAGAAGTTACTACCTGTGCTCTCTTCAAGGATTTTTATGGTCTCAGGTCTCACATTTAGGTCTTTAATCCATTTTGAGTTTATTTTTATGGATGGTGGAAAGAAGTAATACAGTTTCCTTTTTTTGTATGTAACTGTCTAGTTTTCCCAGCACCATTTATTGAAGATACTGTATTTCCTCCACTGTATATTCATTCCTCCTTTATTGAAGATTAATTCATCATATAATTATGGATTTATTTCTGAGTTTCCTACTCTATTCCGTTGATCTATGTGTCTATTTTTATGCCAGTACCATACTGTTTTAATTACTACCACTTTATAATGTAACTTGGAATCTGAAATTGTCATGCCTCAAGTTTTGTTTTCCTTTTTCAAGATTGCTTTGATTATTTGAGGTCTTTTGTGGTTCCATACAGATTTGAGGATTGTTTGTTCTAGTTCTGTGAAAAATGCTGTTGATATTTTGGTAGAGATTGCATTAAATCTGTAGATTGCTTTGGGTAGTATAGACATTATAATAATATTTTTTCTTCCAATCCATGAGCATGGAATGCCTTTTTATTTCTTTGCATCATCTTACATTTCTTTCATCAGTTGTTTGGTGTTTGTTTGTTTGTTTGCTTGTTTTTTATAATTTTCAGAGGTCTTTCACCTCTTTGGTTAAGTTTATTCTTAGAATGTGAATGGGATTGTTTTCTTAAGTTCTCCTTGAGCTGTTTCACTCTTGACTTACAGAAATGCGGCAGATTTCTGCACATTGATTTTATATCCTGCAGCTTTACTGAATTCATGTATCAGTTCTGGTAGTTTTTGGTGGAGTCTTTAGGGTTTTCTACATATCACATAAGCCCTTTATTATAGTGAGTTTATGTTCCTGTAGACCTACTCTCTAGGGAGTTTTTATCATGCATGGATGTTGTACTCTGTTGTGTGGTTTTTCTGCATCTATTGAAATGATCATATGGTTTTCATCCTTTCTCTCAACGACGTGACCCATCATGTTGATTGTTGTGGGACTATTGAACCACCTTGCATCCTGGGAATAAATCCCACTCGATTGTGCTTATGATTTTTTTTTTATTAATGTACTGTTGTATTCAGTTTGTTAATATTTTGTTAAGGACTTTCGCATCTATATTCATGAGAAATCCTGGCCTGTGTTTCTCTTTTTTGTAGTGTCTTTATCTGGCTTTGGTATCAGGGTGATACCGGCTTCATTAGAATGAATTTAGAAGTTTTCCTTCCCTTCTATTTTTTGAAATAGTTTGAGAAGAATAGGTATTAACTCTGCTTTAAATGTTAGATAGAATTTGCCTGTGAAGCTGTCTGGTCCTTTTGTTTTATGGAAGTTTTTTGATTATTGATTCAATTTCACTCCTGGTAATTGGTCTGATCAAATTATCTATTTCTTCTTGTTTCAGTTTTGATTATTTTTATGTTTCTAGGAATTTATCCATTTTTTTCTAGATTGTTGAATTTGTTGTAGGTTTTCATAATACCCTGTTAAACTTCTTTGTATTTCTGTGGTGTTCATTGTTATTTCTTTCATTAGTGATTTTGTTTATTTGGTTTCTTTCTCTCTCTCTCTCTCTCTTTCTTTCTTTCTTTATTTTGATGAGTCTGGCTAGAGGTTTATTAATTTTGTTGACCGTTTCAAAGAATCAGCTGCTGGTTTCATTGATCTGTTCTTTTGTTCCTTTTAGTTTCTATATATTTATTTCTATTCTGATCTTTATTATTTCCTTCCTTTTGCTGGGTTTGAATTGTTTTGTCTTTCTTCTAGATCCTTTAGGTACAAGTTAGATTGTTTATTTGGGATTTTTTCCTGCTCATTGAGTCAGGCCTCTATTGCTATGAACTTCCTTCTTAGAACCACTTTTGCTGCATCCCAAAGATTTTGGATCATTGTGTTTTGATTTTCATTTTTTTCTATGTAATTTTTTATTTCTTCTTTTATTTCTTCATTGACCCACTCATTGTTTAGTAGCATGTAATTTGACCTCCATGTATTTGTGCTCTTTCCAAATTTTTTCTTGTGGTTCATTTCTAGTTTCATAGCATTGTGGTCAGAAACGACACATGGTATGACTTATATTTTTTTGAATTTGTTGAGACTTATTTTGTGGCCTAATGTGTGATCTGTTCTGGAGAATGTTCTGTGTACACTTGAAAAGAATGTGGTATTCTGCTGTTTTAGGATGGAATGTTCTGAATGTCTGTTACATCCGTCTGCTCCAGTGTGTCTTTCAAAGCCACTGTTTCCTTGTTGATTTTCTGCTTGGATTATCCACCCATCGATGCATGGAGGGTGTTAAAGTCCCCTACTATTATTGTATTACTATCAATTATTTCCTTTGTGTTTTTATTAATGGATTTATGTATTTGAGTGCATAAATATTTACAATTGTTATATCCTCTTGTTGGATTGTCCCCTTTATTATACAGTATCCTTTGTCTGTTACAATCTCTGTCTTAAAGTCTGTTTTGTCTGAAAAAAAAAATAAAGTCTGTTTTGTCTGATTTAACTATTACTACTCTGGCTTTCTTTTGACATCCATTTGTATGATAAATGTTCCTCCATCTTCTCACTTTAAATCTGCAGGTGTTTTTTGGTCTGAATTGAGTCTTTTGTAGGCAGCATACAGCTGGGTGTCTGTCACATATGTCATTTGGTTGGAGCCTTTAGCTCGTTTTTATTCAAAGGAAGTATTGATAGATACATATCGATTGCCATTTTGTTGCTTGCTTTATGGTTGCTTCTATAGATTTTCTTTGATCTTTTCCTCTCTTGCTGTCTTTCGTGATTTGTTGGCTTTCTTTAGTGATATTCTTGGATTCCTTTCTCTTTATTTTTTGCATATCGATTAGTGGTTTTTGATTTGTGATTACCATTACGTTTATATATAAAATCTACATCTAGCAGATTTGATGGTTGCTTAAGTTAAAACCCATTCTTTTCTCCTCTCCCTCCACATTTTTAGGTATGTGGGGTCATATTCTACATCCTTTTATTTTATGAATCTCTTGACTGATTTTTACAAATATACTTATTTTTACTGCTTTTGTGTTTTTACTTTTCATATTCTCTCTTATGGTCTTTCCTTCTCATTCAAAGAGTCCCCTATAGTATTTCTTGCAAGGCTGGTTTAGTGGTCATGAACTCCTTTAGTTTTTGTTTGTCTGGGAAATTCTTTTTTTTTTTTTTTTTTTTAAGTATAGTCCACACCCAGCATGGAGTCCAATGAGGGGCTTGAACTCATAACCATGAGATCAAGACCTGAGCTGAGATCAAGAGCTGGAAGCTTAGCTGACCAAGCCACCCAGGTGCCCCTGTCTGGAAAACTCTTTGTCTCTCCTTCTGTTCTGAATGATAGTCTTGCTGGATAGAATATTCTTACCTGCATTCTTTTTTCCTCTCAGCACTTTGAATATATCATGTCATTCCCTCTGGCCTGCAAAGTTTCTGCTGATTGCCTTATGGGGTCTTTTTAAGGGTGGGGACTCTGCTTTCCTGGACCCTTTGGGCTCTCTTAAAGCTGAGCCTGCCAGTTTTTAAGATTCCAGGCTTTAAGTCCCTCTATTTATAAGAATGCATGAAATTTGTCCTCTCTCTCTTTCAAAGGCAAATGTTTTGGGGATTTGTCATCCCCATTTGTGGCTACCCAATGTGAAAGTCTGTTTTTTATGCTTCTCTGCACTGCCAGCTCCCTCTCCACCAAGCATGTCCACAGTCCATTTAGCTCTTAGACTTTGTCTGCTGTCACTTCATCCTTCCTAACTTTCTTCAATGTGACATCTTCTCTTTCTTCTGTAAGTCTTAGGTCATTTTTTGGGTGATTTGCACTGCTGTGAGTGTTACCTAGTTGCATCCATGAGAGGAGACAAGCTTAGGACCCTCCTACTCTGCCTTTTCCCCCACAGACCAGAAATAACCTGTTTCTTAGAAGATTGTTAAATCTCTCCTCTGACTTATCTGGGTCTAGTGCGTTTAAGAGATGGAAATTTTTACCAACCAATTCAATTTCTTTGACAGTGTTGGGTGAATCAAGTGTTAAATTTCTTCTTTAGCCAGCTTGAAAATGTTTCTAAAAATGTGTTTGTCATTAATTTTTAAATTGCCATAACATTTTCAAACACTTTTAAAAATTAAAAAAAATCTATTCTTTATCTGTACTTTTGAACCTTTTCCCATTCTTAATATTAATCTGTGTCTATTCTCTTTTTTCCTTAGGAAGGCTTTTAAAGCTTTTTAAATTTACTACTCTTTTAAGAAAAGCAGGTTCTGATTTTGCAGTTTAACTCTATTTTAAAATTCTTTGATCATCATTTCTTTAATTTCTACCCTTGCTTTTATTTCATCCTTCCAACTTTTTAAATTATTTTCCAGATTTAAGTTGACTATTTCTTGTATTATAATAAGTACATATAAAACTATGACTTTTCACTTACATACTGGATAAATGACCCTACAGATTTTGATGGGTAGTGTTCTAAAGATAAATTTTCAAAAATTTATTAATTTCCTTAGAATTTGTCCTACCTTATGTCATCTTTTTACCAAGATTTTATCCCTACTTGCTTTTTCTACTTTTATTCTTGCTCCTTTTGTTGGAGTAGTACATTTTTCTTAATTCTCATGGTTTGTTTTAAAAGTTACTCTTAAATTTTCAACATGTATCTTAGTTTTATATTTCTCCAACAAGGTCTTCCTTTTTATTTTAAGATTTATTTGTTTATTTGGTGGGGGAGAGAGCATGCATACAGGGGGAGGGGCAGAAGGAGAGAAAGAAGGAGAGTAAGAAGGGAGTCTGACTCTAGGGCTCCGGCTGACCATCCTGAGATCGTGACCTGAGCTAAAACCAAGAGTTGGGCTCTTAACCAACTAAGCCACCCAAGTGCCCCTCTCCAACAAGTTCCAAGGTTAATTACTAACTGTTCTCTTCCAAAAGCAGTGAAAATATTTGTAATTTTTTATTTCAAGTTGAAATATCCTGCTATCAGCTTTCCTAGTATTGTTATCTAGAATTTTCTGATTTTTAAACACATCCATGAAAACTACTGTTGTTATTTTTTTTCCTTTTAAGATTTATTTATTTTTATTTTAGAGAGAGAGAGAGAGAGAGTCAGGTGGGGTGAAGAGGCAGAGGGAAAGAGGTAATCGTCAAGCAGGCTCCCTGCTGAGTGTGGCACCTGATCCCAAGACCATGAAATCATGACCTGAGCCAAAATCAAGAGTTAGACGCTTAACGAACTGAGTAACCCAGGCACCCCATACTGTGGTGTTTGTTTTTTTTTTTCACACTCAGTACTTCATTTAGCTTAGCCAAATGAACTTACTCACCATTGAATTTCCTCCTTCATTTTTTGAATCAGTTTTACGGCTGATGCATAGTCTTCAGCAGTTCCTTTACAAATGTCAGTGAGGAGTAAACTCTGATTTTTTTGTACTTGAATATATATTGAATTATCTTCCTTCTTCAGTCATTGATTATGTATAGAATTCTAGGTTTTGAGTTCTTTACTTTAGGTATGTGAAAGATAGTTTCCTGCTATCTTTTGGCATTTATTTTTGCCGATGAGAGCTTTGCTATCAACCTGATATTTTGTTGGTGCTGTTGCTGTTGTTCTTGTAGGTAATCTGTCATTGAAACAAAGAACATGGGGTGCCTGGTTGGCTCAGTTGGTGGAGCATGGGACTCTTGATCTCGGGGTTGGGAATTCAAGCCCCATGTTGGGTGTAGAGGTTGCTTAAAAATAAAATCTTGGGGGCGCCTGGGATTCTTTTTTTTTTTTTTTTTAAGATTTATTTATTTGAGAGAGATGGGGGAGAGAGGGGGCAGTGGGGAGAGGCAGAGGGAAAAGGAGAGAGAGAATTTCAGGCAGACTCTGTGTTGAGTGTGGAGCCGATGCAGGGCTCGATCTCACGACTGCGAGATCATGACCTGAGAGGAAACCAACATGCTTAACCAGCGGAGCCACCCAGGAACCCCTCTCAAACCTCAACGTTTATGTCATATTTCCCACCCATTCATTGTGTTGCGCTGCCTTTAGGGCTGGGTGATCAGCTTATTAACTTGTTCTTCCCTTGTGTCCATTCTATCATCCAGCAGATATATTGAGTTTCACTATAATAATAAAACATTTTTTTTTTACTTTTAAGATCTAAAGTTACATTTTTATAATACCTATTCTTTTTTCAGAGTGATGATGTTCTCCTGTGGATCATAGTTTCACTTCTATTAAAGCCTCATTTTGTTTGCTCTATTAAGCATTTTTCCCTCCAGTTTCATTGTAATAATGAAGTTTGGTATGTGATACTGATATAATACTGATTTCCCTCTTGTATGTGGCAGTTTTGGGTTTGGGTACTGTACGTGTCGAGGTCTGTCTCCCATGATGGGGAGAAGGAACAGGAAGGGTTGCTGGATGAAACATGCTAGGCATTCATACCTTTGGAGGGGACCACTTTGCTCGGCCTGAGAGACACCAGTTGCAAGGGGCAACTTAGCTATCTACGCTCGCTTCTCCAGCCTGGAGCGGATGCCTCAGCGACTTGCTCCTCGACGATGGGGAAGAGGGTCTCTGCAGCAGGAGGGAGGGTCCGTGCATCCAGCATCCACCTCGCAAGCATCTTCTCTGAGTTTGGAAATTGCAGAGCATTCCGTTTCACATTCCGTTTCCTGTGTGTTTTTGCCTTGGCTTTTCCCTCAGCCAGTCCTACCTATTCGTCTCTCAGAAATGCCTCGGAACTTTTTCTACTCTCTTGCTTTCCTGCACTGTTCTAGGTTTTAATTATTTCTCCCCTGTCATTTATAGGGATTTGGGGTCAGAGGGAAGGTGGAAGAGTGTTTGTCTCTTCCAGTGCAGAGATAAAGAGCTTTTATCTCTGCACTATATTGCCATGAAATATTTGGGAGGATTCAAGTTAATTTGCCAATAACTTTGCAAAAAACCCATAATTTTGCCTGAAATAATAATAGTAATATTAACTTGAGAATTAAAATAAATGATTTGATTAATAATCTCGAAATTAAAAAAAATAAAATAAACTTTACAATACTTTATTCCCCTGGGATGTCTGGGTGGCTCAGTCAGTTAAGTGTCTGCCTTTGGCTCAGTTCACGATCCCAGGGTCCTGGTTGTGAGCCTGGAGCTGGGCATCCTGTTCAGCAGAAAGCCTGCTTCTCCCTCTCCCTCTGCTTCTCCCCCTGCTTGTGCTCTCTCTCTCTCTCTCTCTCTGTGACAAATAAATAAATAAAATCTTTAAAAATATATCCTATTCCCTTTCCGTCAGTCAAGTTCACACATCATGCCATTGAAATTGCGGAAAGTTACAAAGGAAAGAATATCGGGTGTCTTGTTATTATGGACAACGTGACAAAAAGAAATTAAAAATTTGCAGGTTCAGAGGCTGAGGGAAAAGCCAAGGAAGAATAAGATGTGTGTTCATGTATATGTTTTTATACACTTTTATTAGGATGCCTAATTTAAAGAAACACAGTTTCTGGAGAGGTGATTAAGAATGCAAAACGACCATGAGAGAAAATGGAGTGTAAAATTTCAAAACATTTATCAGTGTGAAACTGAGTGAAATCTGGGAATTATGAAAATAGCTGGTAGATTTCTGCTGTGATTTCCATTGATAATAGGGGCTGTATTCAAAGATTGTGGCTGCGCACTGGGCTTAAATTCTTAAAAGAAGATGAATGATTGTGTTTTCTTGGTCAGGAGAGCCCTAATTCAAATGTCTGTTTCTACAATAAGGAAAGAGGTAAGTCTTTGGCTATTTTTTCACAAGCCTCAATGGACTCTTGGCCCAAGATTTAATTGGCTCTGGGTTCCTACTGATGCTCTGCCTGTTTTTCCTATCAGCCACTTTTGTTTGTGGATTAGACTCCCCTCCCGACCCTCTGTTGTCTTTGCTTTTGGATTAAGACTGACATTTCTACTGTACACGATCAGTGCTAGTGACTTACTTGATTTGCTAGGCATTTGGCTTTGCTCTATCTGAAGCTTGAGCTTGGTGTTGTTGGGTTAACAGTATAGTAAAGAAACATAAGTCTTGGATTGTTCATCAATGTCATTTTAATGCCCTAAGAATGTTTCTGGACATCTGGAATAAGTGTCCAAAGCAAGATCATCAATGATTTTCAGGGATACATCGTAAGTATTTCTATATATAAGTCTATCTCTTTTTATGCTGATGCTCAACAAATATTAAATGCATATTTGGTACCAAATATTGTAGTCTAGTTTGGGGAAAAAAAAAAAAACCATTCCTTTTATAGATTGCCATAGGGTTTCTTTCTTTTGCAAAAGAAGGAGGAAACTCCTTCCATCCATTATCAAGATTAAAGTACACTTGGGGCATCTCTGTGGCTCAGCTGGTTGATTGTTCACTCTTGATTTCGGCTCAGGTCATGATCTCAGAGTCATGAGATGGAGCCCCTAGTCGGGTTTCATGCTCAGCTGGCGTCTGCTTGAGATTCTGTCTCCTTCTCTCTCAGCTCCTGCCCCTGACTCATGTGAGCATTCTCTCTCTCTCTCTCTCTCCCAGATAAGTAAGTAAATCTAAAGCTGTTTTGCACAACAATTACTGGATACCACATGAATGTCATTGATCTTACTGGAGTGCATGGATAGGTCTAGACTCAAACACTTCAATTGTATAGTGATAATGTAACAAGACCGTGAATTCTGTTTTTGTTTCCTGCAACTCAAAGGATGGAGTCCTTATATTTGTTAACTCCTAGAACAGGTTAAATTCCTTGGGGTGCCCAGATATCTTGGTCAGTTAGGAGTCGGACTCTAGATTTTGGCTTGGGTCATGGTTCAGGGTCATGAGATTGAGTCCTACCTAGGGCTCAGAGCTCAGTGCTGAGTCTGCTTAAAATTCTCTCCTTCTAACCTGGCCCCAACCCTTCCCCTTGCTTGTACACCCATGCCCGCATGTGCAGACTCTATCTCTCTCACAAAAGAGAGGGAGTGAGAGAGATTAAATTCCTAACTCTCTGTAACATAAAAATCAGTAAAAGCACATGTTGTACGATTCAAAAGCAGTTTCCTTATTCACTGTACATGACATGCACTCATCTTGTTGATACTTGCTGCATAAAGAGAAGAGATACCAGGATTGGGCAAGACCATTTTATCTCTTTGCTGTAATGTGTTTGTATAGTAAGGGGAATATGTGCTGTGAGTAAGCTTTAGTTTTCTCTAATTGGTTACATTCTACATCAGTTCTCTTCCTTCTCACATTCCCTGCTCCGTTCTACAAAATGGGATGGAGTATTCAGGACATTCATAGTTGAATTTCTAAAATATGCTATTTTTCGGCAATAAATACACCCTAGGTGCTTTTTATCAAAGATGTCAAGTGATTGCATTATATCATCAGCATACAGTTGAAGTTTTTAATTCCTGTTGTAACAATGCACTTGAACTCAAATGTGGAAGCTAAAGAAGGATAATCTCTGAGATGGGAATTCAGTGCTGTGACTCTTGTAAGGAGATATTATAAACAGAACAGAACCATGTATTCTTGTCCCTTTGGGAGTAAGTGAAGGAAAGATTACTCAGAGACCCAGGCCCACGTATTGATGAAACAGCCAACACTGTATCAACTTAATGTTGCTTCCTCTTTTAACATAGTGGTTCATTGTAAACCTTATGGCAAACATTTTCAGTTTTTCTCTAGCTTTGCTTTTGAATAGATGACAGTATCAAGTTATTACATTACCATGAAAAATATATCACAGGCAAGGTTTTCTTTTATGGATTAACATTTTCCTAGGTAAGAAAGTAATGTGGGAAGTCAGCTTCACATTTTAAGAGATTTTAGTGCAGTGGGTCTTCATGTATTAGGATGTGAATATCTGATAAAGGCCACGTGAACCTCTTCTCAGGGAAAATGTGTACATGCGCCTATGTTCACAGTTTTGCCTGTCTTTGGGAGCTCCTGACTCCATGGGGTTCCTTTCTTTCTTTCTTTCTTTTTTAAAGATTCTATTTATTTGACAGAGAGAAAGATCACAAGTAGGCAGGAAGAGAGAGAGAAGTAGGCTCCTTGCCAAGCAGAGAGCCCGACGCGGGGCTTGATCCCAGGACCCCGAGATCATGACCTGAGCTTAAGGCAGAGGCTTAACCCACTGAGCCACCCAGGCGCCCCTCGTGGGGTTCATTTCTGACTTAGCAGTTTGAGAGCAGAGCAGATTCTTTTTTTTTTTTTTTCCAGAACAGATTCTTTGATACTCATTTTGCCAGTACTGCAAATGGGACAGCTATGTGATCCAATTCCTATTTTTTAAAAAAATTTATTGTGTGGAATTTGCACATGCAATACTAACTGTGATACACCAGAGTCTGTAAATATTAATATAAGACCAAAAAAAATAGGGGCGGCTGAGTGGCTCAGTCGGTTGAGCATCTGCCTTCGGCTCAGGTCATGATCCCAGGGTCCTGGGATTGAGTCCCACATCCGGCTCCCTGCTCCGTGGGGAGCCTGTTTCTCCCTCTGCCCTTCCCCCAGCTCATGCTCTCTCTCTCTTTCTCAAATAAAATTAAAAAGGAAAAAAAAAAGGAAGAAGAAAAAGAGAAAAAAAAAAGCCTAAAAAATGTCAGGCTTGGGGCGTCTGGGTGGCTCAGTGGGTTAAAGCCGCTGCCTTAAGCTCAGGTCATGATCTCGGGGTCCTGGGATCAAGCCCCGCATCGGGCTCTCTGCTCAGCAGGGAGCCCGCTTCCTCCCTTCTTTCTCTGCCTGCCTCTCTGCCTACTTGTGATCTGTCTGTCAAATAAATAAATAAAATCTTTAAAAAAAAATGTCAGGCTAGAAAACTGCTTAGTTAAATCCCTCATACTATAACCTAGGGCAAGAAGACAGGAAGTCATGTTTGTGTCATTTTTACCAATAAATCTAGCCCCTCACATTCATTTATTCAGAGATAGCATCGTACACCAGTTAGTGGCATGAGCTCTACAGTGAGATGTCTGTTAAATGGGGGACAACTAGAGCACCTGCTTCTAAGGAGTGTAAGATAGTGCCAGCACTTTTACAAACTCAATAAATGCCCAATGCACAACAAAAGAACTATGCCAGTTATTTATAATACCTGAAGCGATTGTTTGGATATGCCTTCCTGAGCTCTCTTTTTGTGCCATTCGGTGAAATGGACTCAATCTAGGAAGAGTTTCTTAGGCTTTCCTGTGTTGCCGTGACTGAGCCGTCTTGCCCCAGCACAGTCCCTGGGAAGGCTGGGTAGTGCGGGGACAGATGGGTCCTCACACTCTGCGGCGAGCTCCTGGAACACGGGTAACCTGCAGCGCTTTCTTTCCAGGCCTGCAGACAGAAGGAATGAAGCATTCTGCCCTTCCTTTCTGCCATTTGCAGTCTGAATTTGAAGTGATTAGATACAGGTTTTGACTCTTGAAAGAACTCAAGTCTGCCAAACAAACAAAGGATTTTGCAACAACACTGCGAAAGCTGTTGTAAGGAATAGATTTCAGAGCTCTTGTTGAATTTTAGCAATTAAATATTTAGAAATAAAGGATGATCTATTTTACAGGAATAAAATAATTACAATTTTAAAATGCTTTCCAGAGTGAAGTTCTGGAAGTGACAGTATTCAGGCACTAGTTGTGATAATGGGTAATTTCAACAACATATGGTAACGTTTATAAAAATGTGTGAGTAAATGATGAAAATAAGTTCATTAGACATTTATATTTCTGTCATGTACTTGTGTAGGTGTTTCCTTATTCTGTAGGATCAGTGGTTTTTTGAGGGATATACCATGTAGCAGATGGAAAACATTAACTACTATTTTCCATACTTGTCAAAATGTTTGGTAATCATTACTCTAATTATATTTACATATATATATGTGTGTGTGTGTGTGTGTGTGTGTGTGTGTGTGTGTGTATAATATATAGTTCTAAGTCACAGTGAAGAAAATATTCATAATAAAGTGAACCACTGGTGTGAAATGAAAAATGAGCCAGACTTGAAAATGAAAATAAATATGAATTGGATCTTGAGCTGAGCAGCAATTTTAAATTAAAAGCTATACAGAAATAAAATGATAGAGATTGGATTTTGCTTTCTTGGATCTGTATGCAACATTTCTATGTATTTTTAGCATCTAAAAAGTATAGACTATAACGTAGATTTCACAAATCACGTCTGAGAGGTAATAACAATTTGTCATTAACACAAATTCGTTAACCAACCCATAAAGAATATTCTGAAGCAGTCGGTCTGATTTCACTATTGGAACTAAGTCAGCTCAGACCTCCATTTTTGACAGTTATGTTCAATAGGAAAATCCTATTTTTAGAACTTTCAAAAATTTATGAATTACCATTGATGTCTTTAACATGAGAGCTAAAGAATTTTAGAACTAATGAGGACGGGGGTTCCTGGGTGGCTCAGTGGGTTAAACATCCAACTTTTTTTTTTTTTTAAGATTTCATTTATTTATTTGACAGAGAGAGACAAAGTGAGAGAGGAAACACAAGCAGGGGGAGTGAGAGAGGGAGAAGCAGGCTTCCCGCTGAGCAGGGAGCCCAATCCCAGGACCCTGATATCCTGACCTGAGCTGAAGGCAAATGCTTAATGACAGAGCCACCCAGGCACCCCTAAACATCCAACTCTTGATTTTGCCTCCATTTATGATCTTCAGGTTTTGAGATTAAGTCCTGCTCTGCACTGAGTGTGGAGCCTGCTTAAGATTCTCTGCCTTTTGGGGGTGCCTGGGTGGTTCAGTTGGTTAAGCATCTGCCTTTGGCTCAGGTCATGATCCCAGGGTCCTGGGATTGAGCCCTGCATGGGCTCCCTGCTCAGTGGGAAGCTGTTTCTCCTTCTCCCACTCCCCCTGCTGTGTTCCTTCTCTTGCTCTCTCTCTCTGTCAAATAAGTAAATAAAAGTAAATAAAATTTATTTATTTACTTAGCATGATCAGGGGAGGGGCAGAGGGAGAGAAAGGGAGAGAATCTCCAGCAGACTCTGCACTGAGCGCGGAGCCTACTGTGGGACCTGACCCCGAAACAAGCTCATGACCTGAGCTGAAATTAAGAGTCAGACATTCACCCAGCTGAGCCACTGAGACACCCCTTAGCTGCCTTGTGATTTTACAGCACTACCTGCTGATTCACTGACAAAGAAATCAGAACTCTGTCAGGTAAATGTGAAAAAAAATTTTTTTAAGTGCTTAAAAAATAATTTGTTAAATGTAAACTATAGAGTCTTACAAGGCAACTTAGCTTCTAGAAGGTCTGGGGTCTAGTTGGGCCTCAGGAAGATCTGGGACCAAGCCTTGAATGCCACCAAGAATTTTGTGGCTCATCTGTTTTTCTGTCTGCCTTGGCTTCCTTTTTTTTCCCCCCCGGAAGTCCTAACAGGCATAAATCTAAATCTCAAAAGATTGCCAATTCCAGTTCTAAGATTCTGAGAAAAAGACACTGAATGGCTTAGCCTGAGTCATGTGTCTGCTTATAGACCAACTGGCCTTGGCCAGGAAATGAATTACCACCAGAACAATCTCTTGGCTCAAGTCATCACTCTTGGACCAACCGTGTCCCAAAAGTGGGGTCATAGTGCCTCCCACCATAACCATGAGTTCTGGGTAAAAGGCAGTTCCTAGGAAAGGGGTGCCAGATAAATGATTGTCATGGAGGCCACTATGTGAACGAACTTGAGATATGCTCTCCATGGGTTCCCACATCACCATTCCAATCTCTCCTTTCCTCAGCCATGTTGGAATAGGTCAAAAATTTTAAACATTTAAGAACATTTCTTTAGATTTTACCCACACATCTTTATACTGGTACCAAGATTTTTTATCGTTTTAATTGTGCTGTGGATGATACATATGAAAGATCATATGTAACAGCAATGTAAGGTAAGAAGCACAAAAATAAACATGAGCTGAGCTTAGAAAATAATGTTTACAAATGGTAGTGAAGCCGCTGGTGGGCACACTGCAGCACTCCTCCAACATCTTACTTAATCTATTAAATAAAGGTTAGTGTATTTCCCCTTTTTCTTTCATTTCCCCGTGTCTCTCTCTATTCTTCATCTGTAAAATAAGATTTAAAAAGAAAATATTCCCATCTTGCAGAATTGGACAATTGTAGGAGAAATGTGGCATTTTTTGTCATAGTAAAAAGCTGGAGGCTGGGAGCAATATAATATGAATATTCGTTAACAAAGGACAATTAAACAAATCAGGAGACTCGAACAGTTGGCCGTGACGAAGCAATGGCGGTCACATAGCTGTGGCTGTAGGTGTTTCTCTAATAGAAGGCGGTGGACCTTCTACAGCATATGTGGCTGTTTCCCTGGTCCCTGTGGTTTGCAACAGTGAGGCCAGAGCTCCCTCAGGTGCATAGAGTCGGAGACAAAGAGGCTCCATGTGTTCTGGCGTCCTAATGGAGCGGAAAGATTGTTACTGAGTTTTGGCTTCCATATTTTGGCTCTTGTAAATAATGCTGCAATAAGTATAGGGGTGTATGTGTCTTTTTGAACTAGTGTTTTTGTACTCTTTGCGTATATAATCATATGGTAGGTGGGTCTGTCTTTGACATTTTGAAGACCCTCCATCTGTTTTCCACAGTGGCTGCACCAGCTTGCATTCCCACCAACAGTGCACGAGGACTCCTTTTCCTCCGCAGCCTCGCCAACACTTGTTTCTTGTGTTTTTTTTTTTGCTTTGTTTTGTTTTGTTTTAGTCATTCTCAGAGGTGTGAAGTGATATTTTGTTGTGGTCTTGATTTACATTTCCCTGATGGCGACTGATGCTAAGCATCTTTTGATGTATCTGTTGGCCTTCTATACGTTTTCTTTGGAGAAATGTCTGTTCATGTCTTCTGACTGGGCTTTCTCTTGACATGAGATATCACACGTGCTAGAGGATGAAACTCCATGCAGACAGCTTTATCCATTCAACTCTCTGCTGGTGGGAGTGGGAGAGGAAGTTTCTTTTTTATTTAACAGATTAAGGGAAACCAGTACTAGGCTTCATTCACCTGTGATACCTGCTTCTTCCCCTTCAAGATGCTGAGGAATGTGCTTTTCTTCCTAGATAACTGTGTACTCAGAAGGATTATATCCATTTCTCTTGCCTCCTCCCCCTCCCCAAAAGTCCCATCCTCACTTCCCCAGGACCAAGAGAAAGAATACTGCCAGATGTTTGGCTACTCAAGGCTGGAAAGATGTGGCAGAGCCCTCCAGCGCTCAGCCACCACTCGTACCTGGTTCTAAGCCCTCGGCTTTGGATAGTGTGAGGAGTGGGGTCTGGTCTTCTGAGCTCCTCTTGGTATCTTGGGAGACTGTCTCAGGTTTAGTAAAAAATTGTGGTGAATGTTGTTGCCATTTTTGATATGGCATTAAAAATGAAGCAACTGAACAAGCCGGCTTTTTAGTTCTACTTCTGCAGTGTTAAATATGGACTCCCATGTTAGAAACATATCTAAAGGAAAATAATCAAATGACACACAACATCACATCGCAATATTTTTGCACTCAAAGCTAAAAAAAAAAATAGCATAGCAAAGTCAAACTTTGTTTCTTGGAAAGGACTATGTTCTTATTTCTGATGCTATCTTCTTTCTGTTTTGGCAGTGGGGGGAATGCCCTTTTATGAAATTAATTAAGAATTCCTGTAATTTGAGGTGCCTGGGTGGCTCAGTGGGTTAAAGCCTCTGCCTTTGGCTCAGGTCATGATCCCAGGGTCCTGGGATCGAGCCCCGCATCAGGCTCTCTGCTCAGCAGGGAGCCTGCTTCCCTTCCTCTCTCTCTCTGCCTGCCTCTCTGCCTACTTGTGATCTCTGTCTGTCAAATAAATAAATAAAATCTTTAAAAAAAAAAAAAAGAATTCCTGTAATTTGCAAGAAACCGTCCTAGGTCCTCACGTGTTAGCAGTGAATGAAACACAGGAAGCCTTTTAGCTCCAAAGCAAATTCCAAAAAATGAACAAATGCATAATGCTATGTATTGAGTAATTATGTAATAAGTGCTATGAAGAAAAATGAAGCAAGGTCATGAGTCCAAGCAGTGAGGCTCCAGCCTGGCTCAACACTAGAAACACCTGGGAGCTTTTCTCTTTTAAAGATTTTATTTATTTGTCAAGACAGAAAGGGAGAGCGTGCACAAGCAGGGGGAGCAGCAGACAGAGGGGGAAGCAGGCTCCATGCTGAGTGAGGAGTCCCATGTGGGACTCAGTCCCACGACCCTGGGATCATGACCTGAGCCAAAGGCAGATGCTTAACCGACTGAGCCACCCAGGCCTCCCAGCACCTGGGAGCTTTAAGAAATGCTGAAGACTTCATCCCACCCGGATAGATTCTATTTTAGTTGCTCTGAAGTACAGCTTGGGCAACTGGAATTTTAAGCTCCTTAGGTAGGTCTAATGTACAACCAGAACTGAGAACCACTGGGTTAGAGAGGGACATAAATGCTCCTCTAGCTGGGTGGTCCGAGACTGCCTCTCTGACTCAGTCACATGGGAAGAGACCCAAAGGGGACAGACTGTGAGCCAAGAGCCTATCCGAAGTGCAGTCCAAGGAGATGGACCGCACAGGCCAAGTCCTGGGGTGAGTGCAGGCTTGGTGTGCTCTCGGGATGGGAAGGTTGCATGCTTGGGTGCAACCGAGTGAGCCAGCGGGAGGGTGAGACAGCATTAGGTTCTGGGGTAAGCAAGGGGCAGGTCATTTAGAGCCCTGTAGGCCATGGAAGGAAGTTGGCTTTATTCTAATGGGCTGGAGAAGCCACAGCGGAGTGAAATAATTTAATCCGTCTTTTAAAAGGATTACCCTCGCAGCTCTGGGGAGAACGGGCTAAGCACCAAGTGCAAGAGGGGACGTAAGGGACCAGTTAAGAGCCTCCTGCTGTAGATCAGCCCAGAAGGAACGATGGTTTAGACCAGAGTGCTGGGAGGTCAGGGAGCTGGGAAGTGATTGGATTAGGGATAATTGGGAAGGATGGACCCAAAGGAATTTGCTACTACATTGGGTGCCAGGTGTGACAGAAATTAAGAAGTCAGGAATAACTGCTAAGCCTTTGGCTCGAGCAGACATTTTTGGCTGGATTGGGGGTGCCACTGGCTAAGCTGGATGACACCAGAGAAACCGGTTTGTGTTGGCAGGAAAGGATGAGCAGTTTCGTTTTTGGACATATTACATTTGAGCTGAGAGGATGCTGGGATAATTAATGGTCGGGTTTTGCTTGTTATTAATATCCTCAATGGACAAACGGTTGGTAACACTGGTCCCTTAATTTCAGAAGTTACACTATTCCAAAAATATGTTAAGGCAGTGTCTTCACACCACCAGGAATTGTGTTAGTGTTTATAAATACCTCCTGGAAAATATGTCTAAAAGAAATTGGAGGATTTGCAGTTTTAAGAAATCAACAATCTAGGACCAATTAGACTATCGAAATCAAATGTCCCCTGTTTTATCATTTTCCTGAATTTTATACATTCCTGGCAAAATTAAAGCATCAGTTTAATGTTAATCTGGGGGATTTCTATAGGAATATATTCACAAGAGTGGGTGAACTAAAGCCTTTCAGTTTCATGCCACTGTCTGTGTGTAAAATTAAGACACGTATGATTTTATGAGCCCTCTGTAGACTTTGTACCATCTCAGAAGATGAAAATCAAGAATTTACGTAACCTAGAAAAAATATCTTTTCTTCCAGCACCACGGGTGATACCAGAGTACAATGTGTTATAAATGCTAAGAGATGTTAATATTTAGTTGAGTTGTATTCAATATCTGACTTTCCCCCCCCCCCCCCAGTATTTGGCCAATAGAACAATAAAATAATTCCCTATGATGTCAGCAGCCACATTGTGAATTTGAGTGTTTGTGAGCCGTGTTGCCCTGTGGCTCAGAATGTCTGACTAGGAGTCAGAATCCAAAGTGCGATATTATGACCTCTTTTCAAATGCAAATAAAATGAAGAGTCCTTCCATGTTTCTCTGGCAATACAAGCAAAAAATGAATTACATTTTTCTTTTAGAAAAAGTAAAATAGGAAAGAAAAAGCCAAAATTCCCAAGAACCCGAATGTCTTTCAGTGTAGTTCATTCCCTAGTATCTAGTGATTCTGATCACTAAGTAGGCCTCCACGTTGAGAATGTACTTGGCAAAACAGATACAAAAGCCATAAAATCATCCCATGGGGACAGAAGCTGCATTTTGTAATTTCATTTGTTGTGAATTTATTTGCAACTGAACTGTAGCCATCTAGACACTAGTGACATTAAAAGCATGTTTATGTTGTCCCTGTTTGGGTCACCTTTTTTGGTAATTTGAAGGTTTTCTTCATAAATATAAGCAACAAAAGTAATTGAGCATTAGTGAGGTCCCTACAGAGTTTTTTAGGTCCATAATGTTTCTATGGATTTCTTTTTGTGGATCTATGACATGTGTCCCCAAAGCAGAGCTTCATATATTTGTTGAGGAATAATCACACACATACACTAAGCCTGCTTCACAGAGGCTCCCGAGAGTGCTCTCTCTTGGTCCCAAAAGGTAGCTTTCAATGGTGCTGGAACTGGAAGGGGCCCTGGGAGCAGCCATTCCGGGAGATCCCTAGTGTCCCTCTGCCTCAGCTCTCAGTCTTTTTTTTTTTTTTTTAAGATTTTATTTATTTATTTGACAGAGAAAGAGAGTTCACAAGTAGGCAGAGGAACAGGCAGAGAGAGAGGGGGAAGCAGGCTCCCTCCTGAGCAGAAAGCGCGATGCGGGGTTCAATCCCACAACCTGAGATCATGACCTGAGCCGAAGGCAGAAACATAAACCACTGAGCCACCCAGGCGCCCCTCATTGTCAGTGTTTTTTTGTGATCTTTTCATGGTCATAAAAAAATTTTAGGAACATGACCTATCTGACGAAAGCTGACAATGAAATCCTACTGGCACAAATTAAAAATCGGTCTTCGTTGCACTTCTGTGGGTCACACACACACACAGACATGATAGCAATGCTGACATATGCTTAACATTTACTTTGTGCTCTCCATGCATCACAAATCCTGAAAACAGCGCTATGATGTAGGCATTACTATTGGTCTCATTTTACAGATGAGGAAATGGGCCTTAGAGATTAAGGACCTCGTCTCGATCTGTCCAGCCGCGATGGATGGAGCGGCTGGAAATGCTATCAGGGTTCTCCAAACAGTTACAGGGATTAAACTTCCAGGAGCAACCAACACGGTCTCCCAGGCTTCTGGCCTTTTGACTAACCCAACCTAAGGCATTCAGCATCTCCTCCCCACCAGCTTTTCACGAGACCCACCACATCGCTAGGCCCTTGGGTAGAGGGTGATTAATGCCTGTCCTAAATAAACAATATCCTGGAGACTTAAGAGAACTAAAGATATTTACAGGTAGCTTCAGCCAATGGACACTATTTACCCACCTGGCGAAATCCGGTCCGTGGGAGAAAGGAAAGAGCAATAATTATCCAATAAAACTCCCCTTCCTTTTCCTGAAAGTTAATTTGAAAAGGGATCCTACTTCGGGTATGTAAAAACCTCAAGTTGAAAGGGATCTCTAAAGGCAACGAACAGATCAATTCTAGCTTCTTTGTATTTTAATATGATTCTTGAACACGAATCTTTGTTTTAAAGTTTTATATCTTGTGAAGTTTCATAATAACAAAAGATGGCCGGTGTTCAGGTCTTAAGCGTCTCCAGAAGGAAAAGCCTTGTCTTGAAAGCATTTCTCGCTGAAAGCTTCAGCAAGCTCTTGGCAACGGTTTGGAATCACGAGCAACCCAGGTTCTTTCCCACACCTGGGTAAGGGGACCGATCCAGAGACCATAATGCACTTAGGCAGGATTTTCCCTTTGGACTGCCGGCCTGAGTCAGGCCCAGGTGGGTGGTGATTCAAGTTGAAATGAACATTGGCTCCGTCCAAGCTCTTGGTTTTGATCTGTAGGAAAACTTTGTAACGTGTGCCAGGGGAATGTGATTTTAAATAATAATAATAACAACAACAACATGCAGGGAATTGTTATATAAGAGTTAAGAGTGCTTTATGGTCCCTTGGCTGGGATGTTTTAAAATGCTGTATTATGGGGGGTGGGGGGGAAGTAACATGGAAGAATACTGCAACCAAGGCTTTGGTATAAAACATACCCTTTTTAAAAAACTTGGAGTGTAAGTGCCTCTCTTAAAGGACGTTGAGGCCATCCTGTGACTTTTCAAGAAGTCACCCCATTTACTGCTGCTGGGGTTTTCTCGCAAATCTTGGAAGTATGAGAAGGTGATGAGTCACAAAAGCCAAAAGAAGCCTCTCATTCTTGCCCTCACCTGGCATGAGACTATATAACTAGATAATATCCTTTAAAAAGCATCTACAAAAGGAGATCTCTTGAATTCTAAGATTGATCTACATTTTAGGGAAACTTGCACTTCGCACAACATAGGCCCAGATTGACATTGAGGTCACTGATTTCTCTTTTGCCCTCATTTGGCTGATTTTTATCTGGAATGCCATGGATAGTTGTGAAAAATTGTGCAAGTAACTCTCACAAAAAGGTTTTAAAACGTGCATAGTTGAAGCGATTGCTTCGGTTCCCCATGTATTAATGTTACACAGACACATCTGTTATAGCCCAATTATTTATACTCCAGTTTTTATTTCCGTGGTGAATTATTTTTTATTATTAATATCTTAAAGCATAGCCAATGCTCGTTAGGTCCTGAGAACGTGTATAACCACAACCTACTTAAACTAAAATCTATTGTCATATGTGTCTAAAAATTAAAATTTATCAATCCTAAGCAATACTTTAGGTCGAGTATCCCCTGTAAAATTATTTCTGCTTTCCTGTATCTATGAAAGTTTACATAATACAAGTGAAAAAAAATTGTACTTACCTGGTGGGACCTCTGTAACTTTCCCATTAAAATACCCAAGAAGATACACAAAGGGGCGAAAACTGGAAACAGTATGGGAAAGTAAGGGGGGGTTGGTAAAAACAAAACAAAACAAACAAACAAACAAAAAACCCAAAACCCCTGCAAAGTTGAAAGACAATTGCGCTATTCTATCTCTGGGGGTGGGCTGAGTAAGGGACACATTCTGGGCTCTGTGTGCTGTGAATTCTAAACTAAAGCAGCAGGGACCCCAGCAATAAAGAAAGAAGGCGGCTTTGATTTGCCTCGACGGCCTGCCCAGAACAAGGAGCTCTCTCGGACGGGAACAGCAGAGGCACTCAGCCGGCGGCCGGCTGCACCCGAGCTCCCTGCGAGCCGCGCTGCAGCGGGTCTGAGTTCCGGCCCCTCCGGCCGCTGCGCGCTTCCCCGCCGCCTGCCCCACCCCGAGGCTCCTGCCCTTCTGGGGTCGCTCAGACTCGTCAGCTCCTGCCGCATCGCAGGCAGGCGGCGTCTCAGGTTTCCGTCTAAACGGTCTGTACGGAAGAGCCGTCGTCAAGGGGAAAGAAAGGAAGAACCCCGGGGGCGGTGTCTGTAGGGGAAGGGCTCACCACTGTCACAGCGGAGCTAGAGACGGCGGCTGACCCTTGACACGGTAGGGGACAGGTCCCCACCTCCCGTGACACACCCATTAGGGCAAAGTGTTGGTGACCACGGCTTGGGGATGAACGCCGCGCTTTTAGGCTGAGTTGGTCTAAACCCACGTGTTTCTTGCTCCCAGGGCTCCTCGTCTTGTCTGCAGTCTTGCTTCTGGTGGGCGTCACGTCCCTTCAGCCTCAAAACTTGCTGCGGGCATTTCCCGCAGCGACAGTGTGCTGGCAATGAATTCTCTCAGTTTTACGCCATTTGAAAGTGTCTTTACCTTGCCTTCGGTTCTGGAGGAAAGATCTTGCTGGATATAGAATTTTAGTTTGTCAGTTCCCCTCCCCCACCCCTCCCTTTGCAGGACTTTAAAGATGCCGGCCTGGTGTTTCCTGGTTTTCATTGTTTCTGGGAGAATTCAGCCATCATTTGCATCATCATTTCTCTCTCTCTCTCTCTCCTTTTTTTTTTTCTTTTTAGATTTTATTTATTCATTTGACAGAGAGATCACAGTAGGCGGAGAGGCAGGCAGAGAGAGAGGGGGAAGCAGGCACCCGGCTCCCCCTAGCTGAGAGCCTGATGCCGGGCTCCATCCCAGGACCCTGAGATCATGACCCCAGCCGCAGGCAGAGGCTCAACCGACTGAGCCCAGCCCCCCCCCCCACCCCCCCGGGCGGCCCTCGCATTATTATTTCTCTTAAAGCAATTTTTTCCCCTCTGCGAATGCTTGTAAGATTTGCTACCCCTCTTCGGTTCTTAACAGTTTGGCTCTGTTGTGTCCAGGAGCGGTTTTCTTCATGTTTATCCTGCTCGGAGGCCCCTGAGATTCTTGAATCTGTGAGTTAATGTCATTAATCCAAGAAATTTCGCAACCATTATTTCTTCGGATTTTCCCCATGTTCCACTCTCCCTTTCCCTTGGGGACTCCATTTCATGCACGATGTTAGGTCGTTATTATAACTGTCCCACAGAACTCAGATTCTCTTTTTAACCTCATTCTGCCCCCTCCACCTTTGTTTAAGTTGAATAATTTCAGTTGACTTGTCTACAACCTCTCTGATTTCTTTTCCTCTGCTGTGTCTAGTCTGCTGAGTCCATTGAATGATTCTATGTTATGTTTTTATTTGTTTTTAATTTTTAATTCTATTTATTTTAATTTTATTTTA
Source organism: Martes martes (assembly GCF_963455335.1). Classification (NCBI taxonomy): domain Eukaryota; kingdom Metazoa; phylum Chordata; class Mammalia; order Carnivora; family Mustelidae; genus Martes; species Martes martes. Next base: position 280,395 of record NW_027666423.1, on the reverse strand, counting down.
TTAATGATTTTATTTATTTGAGAGAGAGAGAGCATGAGTGGTGTGAGGGGGCAGCGGGAGAGGGAGAAGCAGACTCCCCAATGATCCTGATGGAGGGGGACGCTGGCCTCAATCCCAGAACTCCAGGTTCGTAACCTGAGCTGAAGGCAGTTGCTTAACTGACTGAGCAACCTGGGCACCAATTCTAACATTTCTATTTGTTTCTTTTTTATGATTTCCTGCTCTCTCTGGATATTGCCCATCTATTTATGCATTATCCATTTTTTACCTACTAGGTTCTTTTACATATTTATTATAGTTATTTTAATGTCCTGGTCTGATAAGGCCACTGTCTGGGCCATCTCTGGGTTCACTTTTATTGATTGTTTCCTTTCTCAAACACAGCCCACATTTTCTTCCTTCTTTGAATGTGCCATAATTTTAAATATTAGATCAGGCAACTAATGTGTGAAAAAACAAGGGAAAGGAAAATAGTATTTACTCTCAGAAAGTAAATGTAGGGGTCTGAGTTAATCTAATCTTTAGTTGAACTGAGTAGGGACTTTGTTGCAGTTTTGGTAGACTCGGGTCAACACCAGCTTCAGTTTTGTTTTGTTTTGTTTTGTTTTAAAGACTTGTTTATTTGAGAGAGAGAAAGTGGGGAGGGGAGAGAAGAGAGAATCTCAGGCGGCCTCCTCACTGAGTGAGAGCCTGATGTGGGGTTCTATCCCACGACCCCGAGATCATGACCTGAGCCCAAACCATGAGTCAGATGCTAAACCAACTGTGCCATGCAGGTGCCCCTGGCTGCAGGTGTCTTGAGGGTAGGACCAGCACTTTCCCTTTAGCAGGGCTTAGGTCCCTATAGATGTTTTGTTGTTGTTGTTGTTGTTGTTGTTGTTGTTGTTATTGGGGTTTTTTTGTTTTTTGTGTTTTTTTTTAGTTTCAGGGGTAGACTTTAGTGATTCATCAGTTGCATATAACACCCAGTGCTCATCATATCATGTGCCCTCCTTAATGTCCACCACACTTTTACCCCATCTCCCCTTTGATAACCCTCTGTTTCCTAGAGCTAAGAGTCTCTTATGGGTTGCCTCCCTCTTTGTTTTTAATCTTCCCCTATGTTTATCTGTTTTGTTTCTTAAATTCCACATGTGAGTGAAATCATGGTATTTGTCTTTCTCTGACTTATTTTGCTTAGCATCGTACCTATCTCTAGTTCCAAACATGTCGTTGCAAATAGCAAGACCTCATTCGTTCTGGTGGTTGAGTAATATTCCATTATATATATTTACCACATCTCCTTTACCCATTCGTCTGTTATTGTACATCTGGGCTCTTTCCATGTTTTGGCAATTGTGGACGTTGCTGCTATAAACATGAGAGTTCATGTGTTTATGCTTTATAACCACGTCAGCATTTTTGTAAACCATGGAAGATCACTTTCTGCTTTACAGGCTAGCTACCAAGTTTTTGGGTCAATGGGAAATTCTCTTTGCTTCTCAATTATGATCCCCACTCGGCGGGGGGTGGGGGGGTTAAAAAGTTGGAGATAGTCTAAGTATCTGTCAATAGGGAAGTAAATTTTCACCCTGTAAAACAATGTAGTATGCGACTGTTTGAAAAAATGAGTTTAGGTCTACAAGGTACTGATTGTTTAACAAAGGGTATTTAAAGTTTTTGGTTTGATGTCATGTTTTATGCAAATTTTGGAATACTTTTATTTACTTATTTATTTTTCTATCCCAGCATTTCTTTTTCTCTTTTTTTAATTATGCTATGTTAGTCACCATACAGTACATCATTAGTTTTTGATGTAGTGTTCTGTGATTCTTTGTTTGTGTATAACACCCAGTGCTCCATGCAATACATGCCCTACTTAATATCCATCATTGGGCTCACTCAACTCCCCCACCCCATTCCCCTTTAAAACCCTCAGTTTGATTCCCAGAGTCCATAGTCTCTCATGGTTCATCTCCCCCTCTTATTTTCCCCCCTTCATTTTTCCCTTCCTTCCAATGTTCTCCATGCTATTCCTTATGTTCCACAAATAAGTGAAACCATGCCATAATTGTCTTTCTCTGTTTGACTTATTTCACTCAGCATAATCTCCTTCAGTTCCATCACGTTGATGCAGATGTTGGTATTCATCCTTTCTGATGGCTGAGGAATATTCCATTGTATATATGGACCGTATCTTCTTTATCCATTCGTCTGTTGAAGGGTACCTGTGCTCCTTCCACAGTTTGGCTATTGTAAACATTGCTGCTATGAACATTGGGATGCATATGGCCCTTCTTTTCACTACATGTGTATCTTTGGAGTAAATACCCAGTAGTGCAATTGCTGGTTCTTAGGGTAGCTCTGTTTTTAACTTTTTGAGGAACTTCCACACTATTTTCCAAAGCTGCTGCACCAACTTGCATTCCCACCAACAGTGTAACAGGTTTCCCCTTTCTCCACATTCTCTCCAACACTTGTTGTTTCCTATCCTGTTAATTTTGGCCATTCTAACTGGTGTAAGGTGATATCTCATTGTGGTTTTGAGTTAAATTTCCCTGATGGCTAATGATGATGAACATTTTTTCATGTGTCTGTTAGCCATTTGTATGTCTTCTTTGGAGAAGTGTCTGTTCATGTCTTCTGCCCATTTTTTTAATATAATTTTTTATTTTTTTATTAACATATAATGTATTATTAGCCCCAGGGGTACAGGTCTGTGAATCACCCGGTATACACACTTCACAGCACTCACCATAGCATATACCTTCCCCAATGTCCATAACCCAACCACCCTCTCCCTACCCCCCTCCCGCCAACCCCCTCAGTTTGTTTTGTGACATTAAGAGTCTCTTACGGTTTGTCTATCTCCCGATCCCATCTTCTTTTATTTATTACTTTCCTACCCCCCAAACCCCCCACATTGCCTCTCAACTTCCTCATATCACGGAGATCATATGATCATTGTCTTTCTCTGATTGACTTATTTCGCTCAGCATAATACCCTCCCTCTAGTTCCATCCACGTCATTGCAAATGGCAATATTTCATTTCTTCTGAGGGCTGCATAGTATTCCATTGTGTATATATACCACATCTTCTTTATCCATTCATCTGTTGATGGACATCTAGGTTCTTTCCATGGTTTGGCTATTGTAGACATTGCTGTTATAAACATTTGGATGCATGTGCCCCTTTGGATACCTACATTGGTATCTTTAGGGTAAATACTCAGTAGTGTGGTTACTGGGTCATAGGGTAGCTCTATTTTCAATTTCTTGAGGAACCTCCATGCTGTTTTCCAGAGTGGCTGCACCAGCTTGCATTCCCACCAACAGTGTAGGAGGGTTCCCCTTTCTTCGCATCCTTGCCAACACCTGATGTTTCCTGACTTGTTAATTTTAGCCATTCTGACTAGTGTGAGATGGTATTTCAGTGTAATTTTGATTTGTATTTCCTTGATGTCAAGTGATGTTGAGCACTTTTTCATCTGTCTGTTGGCCATTTGGGTGTCTTCTTTGCAGAAATGTCTGTTCATGTCTTCTGCCCATTTCCTGATTGGATTATTTGTTCTTTGGGTGTTGAGTATGATAAGTTCTTTATAGGTTTTGGATACTAGCCCTTTATCTGATATGCCATTTGCAAATATCTTCTCCCATTCTGTCAGTTGTCTTTTGGTTGTGTTGACTGTTTCCTTTGCTGTGCAAAGAGCTTTTGCTCTTCATGAAGTCCCAATAGCTCATTTTTGCCCTTGCTCCCCTTGCTTTGGGGGATGTTTCTAGGAAGAAGTTGTTGCGGCTGAGGTCAAAGAGGTTGCCGTCTGTGTTCTCTTCAAGGATTTTGATGGATTCCTGTCTCACATTGAGGTCTTTCATCCATTTGGAGTCTATTTTTGTGTGTGGTATGAGAAGATGGTCCAGTTTCATTCTGCTTGTGGCTGTTCAATTATCCCGACACTATTTGTTGAAGAGACTGTCTTTTTTCCATTGGACATTCTTTCTTGCTTTGTTGAAGATTAGTTGACCATAGACTTGAGGGTCCATTTCTGGGCTCTCTATTCTGTTTCATTGATCTATGTGTCTGTTTTTGGCCAGTACTATACTGTCCTGATGAAGACATCTTTGTATAGAGCTTGAAGTCTGGAATTGTGATGCCTCCAGCATCAAGCCCTGCATTAGGCTCTCTGCTCAGCAGAGGGCCTGCTTCTCCCTCTCCCTCTGCAGCTCCCCGTGCTTGTTTTCTCTCTGTCTGTCAAATAAACAAATAAAATGTTAAAAAAAAAACCCACAAAAACTTAATTATGTTGAGCTTCTCATCTTTTTATGTGTGTTATTATCCATTTCTATATCTTCCTTAAAGACTGAATCAATTATTTTGCCCACTTCTTTATTGGATTGTCTTTTCATTATTGTAAGAGTTATTTGTGTATCCTAAATACAGATCCCTTATCAGATATAAGATTTTCAAATCTTTTCTCTTATTCAGTAGCTTGACTTTTCACTTTATTGATGGCAACGTTTGAAGCAAAGACGTTTTTAATTTTAATGAAATATACTTAATCTTTTTTTGTCTTTTGGTGTCATATCTAAGAAACTGTTGCCAAATCCAGTCACAAATGATACACCTATGTTTTTTTCTAAGTTTTTTTATAGTTTTAGCTCTTATGCTTTGAGTTAATTTTGTATATATGCTATGAGGTAGAAGTTTAATTTTATTACTTTGCATGTGGATATCCATTTGTCCTAGTACCATTTGTTAAGAAGACTATTCTTATTTCATTTAATTGTTTTATACCCTCGTTGTACGTCAGTTCACCATAATGTAGCAATTTCTTTTTAGATTGTCAATTCTAATACATTGATCTATATGTCTATCCTTATGTCACTGTCCAATCAAATTTTATGAGACATCTTCCCTAGTCGTCTTGCAAATTACCACTCACTTATGTAATAGTAAAAAGTCACTGTAGGAGAACTTAACTATACTCCTATAGACATTTTTTGCTTCTTAAAAAGGAGACTTTTACCAACTTATGCCTTGCTGACTCCATGATCCAATGAGAAGTTAGGCTCAGAAAGCTAGAGTCCTGTTTCTTTTCTCTATACATATCTTTAGTCTCTCACTCAGTGCCTCGCATATCCATTTTTATCAAATCTTGGTTGTAGGATCTGCCGTCTACTATTTACTTCATTACGTTTTATGAACTTGCTATAAAGTGTAGACTCATCCATAAATTTCACCATGTAGGAAGGAAAAGATGAACTCTGGGCCTTCAGCTTTCCTGTTTTGAAATCCTGCTAATCCAAAATTGCAACTCACAATTAGATACTCTTTTGACCTGGTTCTTGTGTATAACACTGGTATTGATCCTGTTCTTGGCAGAGATCCTACATTCTCAGAAAACACAGGTGTCTTTATCTGTCTTCTTTTAGTTTAAATAGAAAGATATGTACTTTAATGCTCAATACGTAATTAATGGAATAAACACTTATTACATTATTTCAAGAATACAGCTGTAAATTATCAGGTTTTATTTAATGGGGTTATCAGAGACACATAGTAGATAATCAGTTTGAATTCCCAAAAAAAATTTCAAAGCCTGTTTGCATGATAGGGAAAGCTTTGTGGCACAACATAAAGATGAGATGGTCTTACTTACCTCCCCACATAAACAAGCTTGGAGTAAAATAAAGGAGAAGTTATATTCAATTAAAATAATGCCAAAGGAGAGTACCTTTGGTTTTCTACTGAAAAGATTAAGAATGATTTCATAATGTTGTCTTTGTTTCCTCACTGATGAAAGCAGAATAAAGATTGAGTATTAGATTGGTTAAAAAATACTCAAAGATGCCTATTTCTTTTAGAATTTCAGTTAATGGAGATCAGGTAAAAGGTCAAATTTTGGTTATTAAACTATTTCTAGTTTTTCAGCTATTATACTTCAAATCATATTGTCTCTCTGCTTGCGAGTTTTTCTTTTCCCCTAACTTGAGGGGAAATTCTGAAAAGGTGTTTCTGCCAGTTGTAATAATTTGTAATTGAAGGGAATCTTAGAAAAATATCTTAAGAGAAAAGAATATGGTGGCAGAGTAAGAGGAGCCTAGTTTCAACTAATCCCTGAAGACTAACAGAACAAAGTCCACTATTAGAGAGAAGAGGCCACACCAAAGAAGGCAGGAAGTACATAGATGTGGTTTAGGAGAGAAACACATCCTGGCTACTGCAGAGGAGAGGGAGTCATGGTCATGGAGAAGGGCAGGAGTGAGACATGGGACTGCAGAAAGAGAACGTTTCCCTGTAGCCACTGACTACACAGGAAAGTGAGAGGAGTATAATGTCATGAGTTCTTACAACTAGGGGGACTTAAAACCTGGAATTCTAAAAGTCACTGGGTTTGGCTGGGATAGAGCCTGTAGGGCACTGTGCTGCTCTTGGAGAGAAGGCAGGCAAACCACCTGGGAACATACAGCATGGAAACAGTGATCTGAACAGTGTCTGGGGCATACAGTAGGGAAATTACTCAGTCTTCTCAGAGCATTTCCCTGAGAGGCAGTGTTCACAGAGACCCCTCTCTAGGAACAAAGGAACCAGCTTGTACCATTTCCGTCCAGTGCCCCTCAGCACAAGCACAGAGCCATCTGTGGGACACAGGGCAGCTCTGACACTGGCTGCCTAATCTGCTTACACTGAGCACCATCCCCTTGCACTCCAGTGGAACTGCCCTGCTCAATCATTCTTGCCTCAGTTCCACCACAGCAGGCCTTTCCCCCAGAAAATCAGCACAAGCCCCTGCCCACACCACATCTGACCAGATTCGGGAGGGCCTCAGTTCCAGTGGAGGTGGTGACAGGTCTCATTTCACAAGCACACCAGAGCACACCTAGTTAAAAGTTGCTACCTTCAGGCCAGGTACTAAACACTGCCCACAGCAGTGAGGGAGAGCCTCTGCAGATGTCTGGCCTGAAGGACAGAGCAGCCAGAACACAACAGCAGAGTGCATGCAGCACACACTAGAGATTCTCCCCTAAGCACGAGACCCTGGGCACTACATGACGTCTTTTTTCATAAGTCCATTACTTTCGGGAGCAGATGATGTAACTGGCTTTTTTAACACAGAGAAGCTGGTAGAGACTTAGATAAAATGAGAAAACAGAGGAATTTATCTCAAACAAAAGAACAGGATAAGGCCATGGGTCCAGAGATTGAAGTGAGACAGATGTAAATATCATGCCTGATGGAGGATTTAAAGCAGTGATCATAGGGATACTCACTGGACTTGAGAAAAGAACGGACAACATCAGTGAGACCCTTACAACAGAGATAAAAGAGCTAAAAAAGAATCAGAGATGAAGAGTGGAATAAATGAGATAAGAAACACACCTAATGCAATGAACAGCAGGCTGGAAAAAAACAGAGGAACAAATTAACAACTTAGAAGTCAAAGTAATGGAAAGCAATGAAGCCAAAGAAGGGAGAGAAAGAAGAATTATGCAAAATGAGACCAGACCTAGGGAACTCAGTGACTCCATCAAATGTAATAACATTCATGTTATAGGAGTCCCAGTAGAAGAGAGAAAAAAGGTGTAAAAAAAGTTGTTTCTAGAAATAATAGCAGAAAACTTCCCTAATCTAGGGAAGGCAACAGACATCAAGATCCAGGAGACACAGAAAACTATCAAAATCAACAATAGTAGGCCAACACCAAGACCTATTGTAACTGAATTTGCAAAATATACTGATCAAGAAAACATCTTAAAAACAGGAAAGCAAGTCTGTAACTTCCAGGGAAAACCCCTTAAGGCTAGCAGGAACTTTTTCAGCAGAAACTTTGCAAGCCGGAAGGGAGTGGTATTATCTATTCAACGTGGTGAGTGGGAAAAATCTGTAGCCAAGAATACTCTATCCAGCAAGCCTATTACTCAGAATAGGAGAGATAGAGTTTCCCAGATTAAAAACTAAAAGAGTTTGTGACTACTAAACTAGCCCCACAAGAAATATTAAAGGGGACTCTTTGAGTGGAAAGAAGAGACCAAATGTGACAGTATAAGGGCAGGAAACACAAAAGTAGCAAAAATGAACATTTATATAAAAAACAAGTTAAGGAACTCAGGAAAAAAAAGGATATGAAATATAATACCTCACCTAAAGCATGGGGAGAAGAAGAGAAAAGCATGAACTCAAACTTAAAGACCAGCAGCTTAATATAGACTGCTATATGCAGAAGAGGTTATATACAAATTATATATCAAAATCCACTAATAGTGGTGCCTGGGTGGCTTAGTTGGTTAAGTATCTGACTTGATTTCAGCTCAGGTCATAATCTCAGGGTTATGAGATCGAGCCCTGCACTGCACTCTATTCCAGCCATGGAGTCTGCTTAAGATTCTCTTTCCCTCTCCCCACTCCACTCATGCCCTCTCTAAAAAGGAAACAAAACCACTGAAAAACACTCAAAGAGGAGGAAGAAATCCAAATATATCACTAAAGAAAACCAGTAAAACATCGAAGACACAAAAAATGATCAGAGAAAATCCTCAGAAACAACCACAAAGCAAGTAGTAAAATGACAAATACATATCTATCAATAATTACTTTGGATATAAATGGGGTAATTGCTCCAATCAAAAGACATAGGATGTCAGAGTGGATTAAAAAAAAGAAGAAGAAAAAAAAACAAGACCCATGTATAAGCAGCTTGCAAGAGTTTTATTTTTGTCATAAGGACACCTGCAGATTGGAAGTCAGGGGATGGAAAAAACATGTATCCTGCAAATGGATATCAAAAGAAAGCCAGAATAGTAATACTTATGTTGGACAAAATAGAGTCTGAAAGAACGACTGTAGTAAGAGACAAGAGCACTATATCATAATAAAGAGGACAGTCTGACAGGAAGAAGAACTATCTATTGTAAATATTTATGTACCCAACATGGGATCACCCAAGTACAAAAAACAGTTAATGACTAACATAAAAGAACTAATTGATAATAATACAATAATACTAGGGCCCTTTAATTTTATTATATATGTTTTAAATGAAATTCATTGCTTTTATTCCTAATTGCAAAAGTATCCATGAAGACATTGTACAATTCAGATATTTTAGGAAGGAATAGAAATAATCAATAGTTTATACTTCCAATCCAAGAGCATGGAATGGTCTTCCATCTTTTTGTTTCTTCTTCAGTTTCTTTCGTGAGTGTTCTGTAGTTCTCGAGTACAGATCCTTTACCTCTTTGGTTAGGTTTATTCCCAGGTATCTTATGGTTCTTGGTGCTATAGTAAATGGAATTGATTCTCTAATTTTTCTTTCTGTATTTCGATTGTTAATGTATAAGAAAGCCACTGATTTCTGTACATTGACTTTGTATCCTGCCACGTTACTGAATTGCTGTATGAGTTCTAGTAGTTTGGGGGTGGAGTCTTTTGGGTTTTCCATATAAAGAATCATGTCATCTGTGAAGAGAGAGTTTGACTTCTTCCTTGCCAATTCGGATACCTTTTATTTCTCTTTGTTGTCTGATTGCTGTTGCTAGGACTTCTAATACTATGTTGAACAAGAGTGGTGAGAGTGGGCATCCTTGTCGTGTTCCTGATCTCAACGGGAAGGCTGCAAGCTTTTTCCCATTGAGGATGATATTTGCTGTGGGTCTTTCATAGATAGATTTTATGAAGAAGAATAAACATTGTTAAAATGTGTATACTGCCTAGAGCAGTCTATACTTTTAATGCCATTCCGATCAAAATTCCACCGGTATTTTTCAAAGAGCTGGAGCAAATACTCCTAAAATTTGTATGGAATCAGAAGAGACCCCGAATCGCTAAGGAAATGTTGAAAAACAAAAATAAAACTGGTGGCATCACGTTACCTGATTTCAAGCTCTTCTACAAAGCTGTGATCACCAAGACATCATGGTACTGGCATAAAAACAGACACATAGACCAGTGGAACAGAGTAGAGAGCCCAGATATGGACCCTCAACTCTATGGTCAAATAATCTTTGACAAAACAGGAAAAAATATCCAGTGGAAGAAAGACAGTCTCTTCAATAAATGGTGCTGGGAAAACTGGACAGCTATATGTAGAAGAATGAAACTCGACCAGTCTCTTACACCGTACACAAAGATAAACTCGAAATGGATAAAAGACCTCAACGTGAGACAGGAATCCATCAGAATCCTCGAGGAGAACATAGGCAGTAACCTCTTTGATATCAGCCACAGCAACTTCTCTCAAGATATGTCTCCAAAGGCAAAGGAAACAAAAGTGAAAATGAACTTTTAGGACTTCATCAAGATCAAAAGCTTCTGCACAGCAAAGGAAACAGTCAACAAAACAAAGAGGCAACCCACGGAATGGGAGAAGATATTTGCAAATGACAGTACAGACAAAAGGTTGATATCCAGGATCTATAAAGAACTCCTCAAACTCAACACACACAAAACAGATAATCATATCAAAAAATGGGCAGAAGATATGAACAGACACTTCTCCAATGAAGACATACAAATGGCTATCAAACACATGAAAAAAAAATGTTTATCATCACTAGCCATCAGGGAGATTCAAATTAAAACCACATTGAGATACCACCGTACACCAGTTAGAATGGCCAAAATTAGCAAGACAGGAAACAACATGTGTTGGAGAGGATGTGGAGAAAGGGGAACCCTGTTACAGTGTTGGTGGGAATGCAAACTGGTGCAGCCACTTTGGAGAACAGTGTGGAGATTCCTCAAGAAGTTAAAAATAGAGCTTCCCTCTGACCGTGCAATTGCACTACTGGGTATTTACCCCAAAGATACAGATGTAGTGAAAAGAAGGGCCATCTGTACCCCAATGTTTATAGCAGCAATGGCCACGGTCACCAAACTGTGGAAAGAACCAAGATGCCCTTCAACGGATGAATGGATAACAAAGATGTGGTCCATATACACTATGGAGTATTATGCTCCGTCAGAAAGGATGAATACCCAACTTTTGTAGCAACATGGACAGGACTGGAAGAGATTATGCTGAGTGAAATAAGTCAAGCAGAGAGAGCCAATTATCCTATGGTTTCACTTATTTGTGGAGCATAACAAATAACATGGAGGGCAAGGGTAGATGGAGAGGAGAAGGGAGTTGAGGGAAATTGAAGGGGAGCTGAACCATGAGAGACTATGGACTCTGAAAAACAACCTGAGGGTTTTGAAGGGGTGGGGGGCGGGAGGTTGGGGGAGCCTGGTGGTGGGTATTAGGGAGGGCACGGATTGTATGGAGCACTGGGTGTGGTGCAAAAACAATGAATACTGTTATGCTGAAAAGAAATAAAAAATAAAAATAAATAAAAATAAAATAAAATAAAATGTGTAAGAAAAAAAGAAAAAAGGAAGCAAGAAAAAAATAATCAATATTTAGGTAATTTAACACACTGCTTACATCAATGGACAGATCAGAAAGTCAACAAGGAAACAGTGGCTTTATATGATGTACTGGACTAGGTGGACTAAGCAGATATATTCAAAATATTCCATCCTCAAACAACAGAATATACATTCTGGAACATTCTGTAGAATAGATCACATATTAGGCCACAAAACAAGTCTTTCTTTTTAAATTTAATTTTATTTTTTTTCAGTGTTCCCAAATTCATTGTTTATGCACCACACCCAGTGCTCCATGCAATACGTGCCCTCCATAATACCCACAAAACCGGTCTTAATAAATACAAGAAGATTGAAGTCATACCATGCACCTTTTCTGATCATAATACTATTAAATTAGAAGTCAGCCACAGGAAACAATGTGAAAGACCACAAATACATGTTGGTTAAGTAACATTCTACTAAATAATGAATGGACCAACAAAGTAATAAAAGAATAAATTAAAAAAAAATACATGGAAGCAAGTGAAAATGAAAACACAATTGCCCAAACTTTTGAGATACAGTAAATATGGTTCTAAGAGTGAGGTATATAGCAATACAGGCCTACCTCAAGAAATAAGAAAAATCTACAACAACCTTACCTTCACCTAAAGAAGCTAGAAAAAGAACAACAAATGAAGCCTAAAGTCAGCAGAAGGAAGGAGATAATAAAAATTAGAGCAGTAGTAGTAGTAGGTGGCTCAGTTGGTTAAGCAGCAGACTCTTGATTTCAGCTCAGGTCATGATCTCAGAGTCCTGGGATTGAGCCCTGCTTCTGGCTCTGTGCTCAGCAGGGAGTCTACTTGAGGGTTCTCTCACTCCCTCTACATTTGACCCTCTCCCCACTTTCTCTCTCTCTCAAATAATTTTTTTTTAAATTAGAGCAGAAGTAAACACTATAGAAACTTTAAAAAGACAAAAATAGGAGATATCAATGAAACCAGGAACTGGTTTTTTAAAAAAATTAATAAAACCAATAAGGCTTTAGCCAGAGTTATCAGAAAGAAGAGAAGAAGGACCAAAATAATATCACAGATGAGAGAAGAGAAATAACAACCAACACCACAGAAATGCAGACAATTATAAAAGAATATTATGAACAACTATATGCCAGCAATTTGGACAATGTAGAAGAAATGGATAAATTCCCAGAAACATATAAATTACCAGAACTGAAACAAGAATAGAAAATTTGAACAGACTGAAACCAGCAAAGAAATTGAATCATTAATCAAAAAACTATGAAGAAACACAAGTCCAGGACCAGAGGCAAATTCTACCGAGCATTTAAAGGAAGAGTTAGTACCTATTCTCAAACTATTCCAAAAAACAGAAAAGGAAGGAAAAACTCCAAATTCATTGTATGAGGCCAGTATTACGCTGATACCAAAATAAGACAAAGACGCCACAAAAAGAACTCTAAGCCAGTATTTTTGGTGAACATGGATGCAAAAATCCTCAACAAAATACTCGCAAACTGAATCCAACAATACATTAAAAAAATCATCACCATGATCAAATGGGATTTATTCCTAGGTTATGGGGTGTTTTAATATCAGCAAATCAATCATTGTGATACACCAAATTAATAAAAGGAGAAGAATCATCTAATCATTTCAAAAGATGTAGAAAAAGCATTTGAGGGGCACCTGGGTGGCTCAGGTCATGATTCCGACATCGAGGGATCTAGCCCTGCATCAAGCTCCCTGCTCGGCGGGGAGCCTGCTTCCCCCCACCCCCTCTCTCTGCCTGCCTCTCTGCCTACTTGTGATCTCTGTCAAATAAATAAATAAAATCTTAAAAAAAAAAAGCATTTGACAAAGTGCAACATCCATTCATGATAAAAAACCACAACATCCATTCATGATTAAAAAAACCTCAAAAAGTAGGTTTAGAAGGAACATACTTCAACATAATAAAGGTCATATATAAAAAATGCACAGGTTTGGGTGCCTGGGTGACTCAGTGGGTTAAAGCCTCTGCCTTCGGCTCAGGTCATGATCCCAGGGTCCTGGGATCGAGCCCCGCATCGGGCTCTGTGCTCAGCGGCGAGCTTGCTTCCCCCCCTCTCACACTGCTTGCCTCTCTGCCTACTTGTGATCTCTTTCTGTCAAATAAATTAAAAAACAAAATGAACAGGTAATGACATCCTAAATGGGGCAAAACACAAAGAAAAACTTCTTAGGTCTTGCTTCTAGTTATGGGCTTCTTCTCATTAGCACTGTTTGTCATTATTAAATTAATCTTAGGGGCACCTGGGTGGCTCAGATGGTTAAGTGTCTGCCTTCGGCTCAGGTCATGATCTCCAGGTCCTGGGATCGAGTCCCATGTCAGGCTCCCAGCTCAGCAGGGAGTCTGCTTCTCCCTCTCCCTCTGCCTCTCCCCCTGCTTGTGCTGTCTCTCCGTATCTCTCCCAAACGAATAAATTTTTAAAAATTTAAAAAAATTAATCTTAACATTTATTACTTCCCACTTTAATGGAGACCAATTTCTGCTATATAAATTATGTATCTTATTAACTCTTTTTGTCACCCATTTTTCTGTCTGTTTGTTTTTTCTTAACAAACTCCCCAAACTTTAAACTAATTGTTTGAAGGTTTATAATTTAGACAGCATATTATTATAAAATTGTCAGAATTATCCTAAATAGAAATGAGTTTATTAATATTTATTTATTAATGTTAGTTTATTTTTGGAAGAGTGCATCTTTAACCCAAAAGGTCCAGACGGAAAGGGCAGATTCCACCTCCACTACCCTGGTATCTGTGTTATAACCTAATTGCCTCTGGAGCTGTTTCAGTTCTTTCTGATCACAACTCTGCCATCTACTTCTCCCCTAGCAGTTGTTCGTCTAAATTATTCCTCAGTGCCAAATGCCCAATTTCTCTGAGGTAATGTGTGAAGTGTGCAAGAGTGGTGAAAGCCAATGCTTGAAAAATGTCTTTGAGGGATGTTTTTTTATTTGTATTTTCCTTTAGAGATTTTACATATCTATTTGACAGAGAGAGCAAGTGAGCACAAGCAGAGGGGAGCAGCAGGCAGAGGGTGAGGGAGAAGCAGGCTTCCCGCTGAGCAGGGAGCCCAGTGTGGGGCTCAATTCCAGGACTCTGGGGTCCTGACCTGAGCTGAAGGCAGATGGTTAACTGACTGAGCCACCCAGACCCCCCAGGATGGTTTATTTTTGCAGCTCTAAACTGGTTTACTAAATATAAGTATGTGTCATGGCATCCCCAAGAATCTTTGAAGTACAACCATTCCAGAAGGCAGCGGGTATTACCTGTTAAGCCATGGACATCACTGATAGCCATTTCTCTCCCTCCTTAATTTGAATTACTTGTTAGTTAGGAACCCTAGAAATATATGTACTTCTTTAGAACAGTTTTAAACCTATAATTATACATAGTACGTCTGCTCTGTCACATTTAGCATGTTAAAACACTATTTAACGGCACATTCTGTTTACTATTATGGAAACTTAAAAAAATGAAAGTAATTTAGGACTGATTTGGGGAGAAATGAAATACTAAGCATTGTGTTTTGTAATCTGAACAGGACTAGTGAGAGGCTGGCAGAGACCAGTACCAAACTTCTGGTGGAGAAGCAGCAGAAGCAAACTTTGCCTGACACTATTAATATGAGGCAGCCCTTGATCTGCCTTATGGTAGAAATGTTAATAATAATAGTTCACTATTCAATAGAAATGTTGCTCTAAGAGAAGATGTGGTGATTCATACCTCAAACTCACGGCGTTCAAGTAATGACATCGGGACTTTCTTGACCAAGGTTAGTTATATTATCCATCCTTTTTTACCTTGGGTTTCATATTTCTGATATAATTTTTGTTTTTAATTTGGTAAAATTCTGAGTTGTTTAGCTAACTAATACAGACTAAGTAAAAGTCATAATTATTTGTGCTAATAAAGAAATGAGAGAGAAATTTTGATTTTTTTTCTTAGTTCCTGGAGCTCTTACTTTCAAGAGTTACCTATTATTACCTTTATTCGATAAATGTAACTAAACTGACATATTTTATTATTTTTTCAAGATTTTATTTATTTTAGAGAGAGAGTGTACAAGAGGGGGAAAGAGTGTGAGACTCTGAAGCAGACTTCCTGCTGAGTGTGGAACCCTACATGGGGCCCAGTCTCACACCCCTAAGATCAGAACCTGAGCCAAAAACAAGAGCCAGACACTTGACTGAGTTACCCAGGCACCCCAAAACGGACACATTTTAAATTTCTTGAAAACCTACATCTAAATTCAATTTTAGAAAGTAAATATTATTGCTCACTAATGAAATCTATACTTAGATGCTTTGACTAATTGCCTGGTTGGCAGTGGTTCATAACAATTTTAAAGTTCGCTGTTACCCATTTTTCCCACCCCTATGTATAATTGAACAACAAGAATCCAAACACTTAATCACATATGGATATTTATTATTTAAAAGAATCCATGATAAGTCCTTTTTATGATTTAAATAAACTTGTAATGCTAAAGAGATTAATTTTTCTTTTTAAGTTGTAATTGTTGTCATTTTTTTTTACCTGTGAGTACATCCTTAATTGTTATCTTACTTGGAGCATTTATTAAAACTTATAACACTTCTATTTCAATTTTTACAAAATGTCTTGCTGAGCAATTGTAGAGCATTTTCTAAATCGCTAAATCAAGCAAATACTGGATTCTTTTTTTTTTTTGAGAGAGAGAAAGAGGGTGAGAGAGCGTGTGTGCAAGCTGGTGGTGGGGGGTGAGGTGCAGAGGGTAAGCAGGCTCCATACTCAGTGCAGAGCCTGATGCAGGGCTCAGTCTCAACAATCCTGAGATCATGACCTGAACCAAAGTCAAGATCAGATCCTTAACTGACTGAGCCACCCAGGTGCCCCACAATTGGAATTTTTCAAATGAAGTTCACGTATATCGACCTTGCCATCACTTGAATGATTGATGACTAAAATGGGAATAATAGGGAGTCTTTAAGTAGCAGCTAGTTTCCATTGTGTATCATTGTTATTAAAATATCCATTTCAATCAATGTACATAGGTTTATGGTTTTGAAGGTATATTCATGGTCTTACTAATGTAGACAAAGGTAGCATAGGCTCATGGTAAATGAGGCCTCAATCTTGTTCTTTTATTTGGTTTCCTTATTGTCTTGCTCTCTTCCCTTCTAATTTGAGGACTTTCTTTAGTGTTATGCTTGGTTGCCTTTCTTTTTCTTTTTTGTATATTATAGATTTTTGTGATCACAATGAAGTTCATATATAACATCCCATGTGTATCCCATGAATTCTATTTTAAGTTGATGGTTACTTAAGTTCAAACACATTTTAAAAACACTACATTTTTCCACCGACCTTGTTTTATGTATTTGATGTCTTAGTTTACATCTTTTTATTTTGTGTATCCCTGAACTAATTACTGTAGATATAATTGTTGTTACTACTTTTGTCTTTTAACATTCATACTGGCTTTATAAAGTGATTGATTTATTACTTTTATTGTATGTTTGCTTTTACCAATAAAACTCTTTCTTTCATAATTTCCTTATTTCTAGTTATGGCCTTTTCTTTCTTTCTTCTTTCTTTCTTCCTTTCTTTCTTTCTTTCAATCTATTTTTGAGAGCAAGTGAGAGAGAACACAGATGGGAGGGGAGGGCCACAGAGAGAGGGAGAAGCAGACTCCCTGAGCATGGGGCCTGGTGTGGGGCTTGATCCTAGGAGGTTCCTTAACCTGTCCTCATTTTGAAAATTCTTTTATCTTTTTGTTTTTTGTCTTGGATGATTTCTGCTACCCTGTCTTGTAGATCACTGATCTGTTCGTCTGCAGCTTTTAATCTGCTGTTGATTCCCTCTCGTGTATTTTTCATTTCAGTTATTGTATTTTTCAGCTCTGATTCGTTCTTCTTTATATTTTCTCTTTGTTGAAGTTCTCACTGAATCCATCCATTCTTCTCCCAAGTTTGCTGAGCGTTTTATGACCATTACTTTGAACTTTTTATCAGATAGATTACTTATCTCTGTTTCATTTAGTTATTTTTCTGAAGTGTCGTATTGTTTTTTCGTTTGGAACATATTCCTCTATCTCCTCATTTTGTCTGACTTTCTGAGTTTATTTCTGCAATTGTTCTTTTCAACTTTTTCCCTCTTTAAAGTATGTTGCTTTGAACAATGAATGTTAGGTATCAAGTCAAGGAAGAAGAAACCCTTTCTAAGTATTGTCTGATCATTTTTCTTGTTGGAACTGTGGTGGAGTAGGTGGCAGATGACATTGCTCTTCTTTTTCTGAGTTGAGGACACAGGAGTCAGGCAGTTGGAGATAAGCCTAGTGACTTTAATACATACTAGCAAATTGGAGGATGTGGCTTAGGTATGTAGCCACAGAAAACTTCCTAATGCTTTATTTCAAATTAGGCACTTCCACACACAGTTGTAAATGGAAGGAAGAGGTGTTTGATGCCCAACCCACAAAGATGAAAGCAGACCTTGATTCATGTTACTATGGCAGGCATAGCTTTTCAAAGAAGAGATCTGGAAGCACATAGGCACTGCTGAGTGCCTTCTCCCAAATTCACCCACTAGGTAAATCTCCTTTCCTGTCACGAAGAAGGTAGAGAAATGTTCTCACATGGAAATGAAGATTTACCTGTAATTTCTGAGTGAATTTAATTTATAATTAAAGTTAATTGTGTCTTTTGTACATATGAACTAATGGAGAGGCTAGATGGCAAAGAGAAATCTGTTCAGTGTTTTAAATTTCGCTATAAATAACTCACAACATAGGTAACTCATTTGTTCATTGATTTTGATAAACCAAGTTTTATTTGAAGGAAATGAATAATTCTTTCAAGGAAGAATTTCCTCAGGTTCAGGTTCTTTGGTTCAACTAACGATTTTCTCCTTCAAGTTCCCTGTCCCTTCAAGTTAAAAAAAATTGTGCTTATAAATTGAGTATATTGACTGTTACTAATAGGAGTTAAGATAACTTCTCTTCCTTTATTTTTGTTCATGACTATAAAAATTTATAGTTTAGTTAGAAAGCTGTTTTCTGCCTAATGCCTTAACTTTATTGAGCCACATGACAAAGTTTTATGTATTCATTTTCTCTGAGTTCTAGTTAAAAATGCATGTATTTTTCCTGAATATGAGGAAGTAACTGGCATAGAACTCTAAGCTCAGTAAGACCTAAAGCAAATTCCTGGCCTGCAACTAGGTGGTATTTTGACCTCAGGCAAACTACAATCTCTCTGAGGCCTTTTTGTCTCTTATGTAAAATTAAGGACTTTGACTAAGTTAGTGACTTTTATACCTCTGGGGAAAATTTTTTTTTTCCAAAGAATAGAACTAACTTTTTTTTTTTTTTTGCATTTAACTATATTATATAAAACAGAGACAAGTAGAGCTGTTTAGCTAAAGGAGAGATGAGACTACACCTGTAGACTTCCTTGTCCCTCAATCCTGCTGTGTCCCAGTGGAACCTTAGATTTCTATGAGCCATAGTTTGAAAACTAACAGTTATGAGAAAATCCTAGTTAATAATTCTTTGAATTAAAATTTGCTGATACATTGCATATTGTTTTTCTGTGTATAATTTTCTCACCCTCCTATTTTTTTGATAAATGGAAAAATATAAATAAAATTGCAAATGCATTCTCCTTATTAGTGGACTTCTAGCTATTTCTACCATCTAAACACAGTTCTCACCTGGAAATAAAAGTCACAGAAGTAAATACTTAGGAAAAGCTCTTGGGTAAAAGACAGTAACATCACATTGGTAATTCCTTAAGTCATGTCATATAAAAAAGTGTTTTATATTTTACATAGTATTTATTAATGGTATTATAAAATTGCTTCAATAAAAGTTTCTCCCATCAAGTGGTATTGAGTTATTAGTTTTACAAGGCTGTCTAGTAATGTTGTCAGATTATTAATTTTATAAGGCCTGAATATAATGTTATTGTCAAAAAGTGTTATGATTCCTCAAAAAATTAAAAATAGAAATGCAGTACCATTCAGTAATTCCACTACTGGGTATTTACCCAAAGAAAATGAAAACACTAATTTGAAAAGTTATATGCACCCCTATGTTTTTTGAAACATTATTTACAATAACCAAAGTATGGAAGCAACCCCAGTGTCCATCAATAGATGAACAGATAAAGAAGATGTGTGATATACAATGAAATATTTATTCAGCTATAAAAAAGAATAAAAGAATGGGATCTTGCCATTTGTGACAACATTGATAGACCTAGTATTATGCTAAGTGAAATAATGCAGAGAAAGGCATATACCATATGATTTCACTTCTGCATGGAATCTAAAAAACTAAACTACTAATAGCCTACTGATGACTGAAGGTTTACTGATAACATAAATAGTTCAGTAACATTCATTACATGTATTATATACTATATTCTCACAATAAAGCTAGAGAAAAAAATGTTAATGAGAAAAACATAGGAGAAAATACACTAAAATACAGTATCAAAAAAGTCCATGTGTAAGTGGAGTAGACCTGCATCATTCAAATCCATGTTGGTCAAGGGTCAGCTGTATATTACAAATATCCCCATCTAGAATTTTCTTACTTATACCTTTCTCATGGAAGTTATCCTCTCACTGAATACCCCAAATGGGGTCTAATGTGGGGTACTGAGGGTTGCCTGGGTGGCTTTAGTTGGTTAAGTGACTGCCTTCAGCTTAGCTCATGATTCCTGGGTCCTGGGCTAGAGCCCCACTTCAGGCTGTCTGCTAAGTGGGGAGTCTGCTACTTCCTCCCCCTCTGCCTCTTCCCCCATCTCTCATTCTGTCTCAAATAAATAAATCAATAAAATTGCTGGTATAAACATTGGGGTTCAGGTGCCCCTTTGGATCAATATATTTATATCTTTGGGGTAAATCCATAGTAGTGCAATTGCCGGGTCATTGGGTAGCTCTATTTTCAGCTCTTTGAGGAACCACCCTACTGTTTTCCAGAGTGGTTGCACCAGCTTACATTCCCACCAGTGTAAGAGGGTTCTGCTTTCTCTGCATGCCTGACAACATCTGCTGTTTCCTGACTTGTTCATTTTAGCCATTCTGACAGGTGTGAGGTGATATCTCATTGTGCTTTTGTATTTATTTCCCTGATGCCAAGTGATGTTGAGCATTTTTTTCGCGTCTGTTGCCCATTTGTGTGACTTCTTTGGAGAAATGTCTGTTCATTTCTTCTACCCATTTCTTGACTGGATTGTTTGTTCTTTGGGCGTTGAGTTTGATAAGTTCTTTATAGATTTTGGATACTAGCCCCTTATCTGATATGTCAATTGCAAATATCATTTTCCATTCTGTAGATCATCTTTTAGTGTTGTCAGTTGCTTTCTTTGCTATGCAAAACCTCTTTATCTTGATGAAGTCTTTGTTTCCCTTGCCTTTGGAGACGTGTCTAGCAAGAAGTTGCTTTGGCCGAAGTCAGAGAGAATACAACCTGTGTTCTGTTCTAGGATTTTGATGGGTCCTGTCTCACATGTAGGTCTTACATCCATTTTGAATCTTATTTTTGTGTGTGGTGTAAGAAGATGGTCCAGTTTCATTCTTCTTGCTTGTGGCTGTCCAGTTTTCCCAACACCATTTGTTGGAATGACTGTCTTTTGTTCCATTGGACATTTTTTGGACATTCTTTCCTGCTTTGTCACAGATTAGTTGACCATAGAGTCGAGGGTCCACTTCTGGGCTCTCTATTCAGTTCCATTGATCTATGTGTGTGTTTTTGTGCCAATACCATACTGTCTTGATGATGAGAGCTTTGTCATAGAGCTTGAAGTCCGGAATTGTGATGCCACCAGCTTTGGTTTTCTTTTTCAACATTCCTTTGGCTATTTGAGGTCTTTCCTGGTTCCATACAAATCTTAGGATTATTTGTACCAGCTCTGAAAAAATGTTGATGGTATTTTGATAGGGATTGTGTTGAATGTATAGATTGCTCTGGGAAGCATAGACATTTTAACAGTATTTGTTCTTCCAATCCATGAGCATGGAAGGTTTTTCCCTTTCTTTGGGTCTTCCTCAGTTTCTCTCATGAGTGTTCCATAGTTTTCAGAGTGCTGATCCCTTGCCTCTTTGGTTGGGTTTATTCCTAGGTATCTTAATGGTTTTTGGTGCAATTGTAAATGGGTTTGACTCCTTAATTTCTATTTCTTCTAACTCATTGTTGGTGTATAGAAATGCAACTGATTTCTGTGCATTGATTTTATATCCTGCCACTTTGCTGAATTCCTGTAGGACTTCTAACAATTTTAGGGTGGAGTCTTTTGGGTTTTCCACATAGAGTATCACATCATCTGTGAAGAGTGAGAGTTTGACTTCTGGCTGATTCAGATGCCTTTATTTCTTTTTGTTGTCTGATTGCTGAGGATAGGACTTCTAGTACTATGTTGAACAACAGTGGTGAGAGTAGCAATCCCTGCCGTTTTCCTGACCTTAGGGGTGAAGCTTTCAGTTTTTCCCCATTGAAAATGATACTCGCTGTGGGCTTTTTGTCGATGGCTTTTATGATATTGATGTATGTTCCCTCTATCCCTGCACCATGAAGAGTTTTAATCAAGAAGGGATGCTGTACTTTGTCAGATGGTTTTTCTAGATCTATTGAGAGCCTCATATGGTTCTTGTCCTTTCTTTTATTAACATATTGTGTCACAGTGATTGATTTGGGGATGTTGAACCACCCTTGCAGACCAGGAATAAATCCCACTTGGTCATGGTGAATAATCCTTTTAATGTACTGTTGGATCCTGTTGGCTAGTACCTTGGTGGGGATTTTTGCATCCGTGTTCATCAGCAGTATTGGTCTGTAATTCTCCTTTTTGGTGGGGTCTTTGTCTGGTTTTGGGATCAAGGTAATGCTGGCCTCATAGAAAGAGTTTGGAAGTTTTCCATCCATTTTTATTTTTGGAGACAGCTTCAGAAGAATAGGTGTTAATTCCTGTTTAAATGTTTGGTGGAACTCTCCAGGGAAGCCATCTGGCCCTGGAGTTTTCTTTGTTGGGAGATTTTTGATGACTGCTTCAGTTTCCTTGCTGGTTATGGGTCTGTTCAGGTTTTTCTGTTACCATTTCTTCCAGATTGCCTAATTTGTTGGCAAATACCTGTTCATTATACATTCTTAAAATTGTTTGTGTTTCCTTGGTGTTGGTTGTGATCTCTCTTCTTTCATTCATGATTTTATTAATTTGGGTCCTTTCTCTTTTCTTTTTGCAAAGTCTGGCCAGGGGTTTATCGATCCTATTCCTTCTTTCAAAGAGCCAGCTCCTAGTTTTGTTGCTGTGTTCTACTGTACTTTCGGTTTGTATTTCATTGATTTCTGCTCTGGTCATTATTAATTCTCTTCTCCTGCTGGATTTAGGCTTTCTTTGCTGTTGTTTCTCCAGGTCCTTTAGGGGGAAGGTTAGGTGGTGTATTTAGGACCTTTTTTGTTTCTTGAGAAAGGCTTGTATTGCTCTATACTTCCCTCTTCGGGACTGCCTTGGCTGCATCCCAAAGATTTTGAACGGCTGTGTTTTCATTTTCCTTTGTTTCCATGAATTCTTTTACTTGTTCGTTAATTTCCTGGTTGACCCATTCATTCTTTAGGCGGATGCTCTTTAGCCTCCGTGTATTTGAGGTCTTCCCAAATTTCCTATTGTGATCGAGTTCAAGTTTGAAGGGACTGTGGTCTGGAAATATGCAGGGAATGAACCCAAATTTTTGGTACCGGTTGAGACCTGATTTGTGACCCAGTATGTGATCTCTTCTGGAGAAAGTTCCATGTGCCCTGGAGAAGAATATGTATTCTGTGGCTTTGAGATAGAGTGTTCTGAATATATCTGTGAAGTCTGTCTGGTCCAGTGTGTCATTCAAAGCCCTTGTGTCCTTGTCGATCTTCTGCTTAGATTATCTGTCCATTGCAGTGAGTGAGGTGTAAAAGTCCCCTACTATTTATAGTATCATGCTCGATGTGTTTCTTTAATTTTGTTATTAGTTGGCTTATGTAATTGACTGCTCCCATGTTAGGGGCATAAACCTTGACAATTGTTAGATCTTCTTTTTGGAGAGACCCTTTAACTATGATAGTCTCTTTCTAAATCTCTTATGATGTCCTTTGGCTTAAAATCTAATTTGTCTGATAGAAGGATTGCCACCCCGGCTTTCTTTTGATGTCCATTAGCATGGTAAATGGTTTTTCCACCCCCTCACTTTCAATCTGGAGGTGTCCTTGGGTCTAAAATGAGTCTCTTGCAGATAGCATATTGATGGGTCTTGCTTTTTTATCCAATGATACCCTATGTCTTTTGCTTGGGGAATGTGGCCCATTGACTTTCAGGGTAACTATCAAAAGATATGAATCAAGTGCCATTGTATTACCTGTAATGTCATTGTTTCTGTATATTGTCTCGTTTCCTTTCTAGTCTATCTCACTTTGGGGCTCTCTCTTTGCTTAAAGGATCCCCTTTAGTATTTCTTGCAGGGCTGGTTTGGTGGTCACAAATTTTTTAGTTTCTGTTTGTCCTGGAAATTCTTTATCTCCCCTTCTATTTTGAATGACAGCCTTGCTGAATAAAGTATTCCTGGCTGCATATTGTTCTGGTTTAGCACCCTGACTGTACCATACCAGTCCTTTCTGGCATGTCCTGAGCTGCTTTCTGGATTTTTCTCTTTGTCTCTGAAATTTGCAAGCTTCACTACTATATGTCGAGGTGTTGGCCTATTCTTATTGATGTTGAAGGGGGGTCTCTGTGCCTCCTGGATTTGAATGCCTTTTTCCTTCCCCAGATTATGGAGGTTCTCTGCTATAATTTCTCAGATATACCTTCTGCCACACCTCCTTTCCTCCTCTTCTGGGATTCCAGTTATTCTAATATTGTTTTGCTTTATGGTATCACTTATGTCTTGAATTCTCCCCTCGTGATCCAATAATTGTTTATCTCTCTTTTTTCTCAACTTCTTTATTCTCCATCATTCTGTCTTCTATGTCACTACTTCTCCTTTCTGTGTCATTTAGCCTAGCAGTTAGAGCCTCCAATTTCTAAAATTTGAAACAGTTAATATTTATTAGTTAATTACAGCTCAGTAAGTCTGTAAAAGATAAGTAGTGTTTTATTTCACCATTACCCATTATGTACGTGATGAATTTTTTAAAATTTCTATTCAATTAGCTGATACATGATATATCAGTTTCAGATATAGTGTTCAGTTAACCATCAGTTGTATATAATACCAAGTTCTCTACACATTACATGCCCTGATTCATGCCCATCACCCAATTACCTCACCCCATCCCACCTCCTCTTCAGCAAACGTCTGTTTTTTTCCTATAGTTAAGAGTCTCTCATGATTTGTCTCCCTCTTTGATTTCTTCTATTTAGTGTTTCCTCCCTTCCCTTATGATTCTATGCACTCTTTCTTACATTCCCCATATGTATGAAACAATATGATAATTGTCTTTCTGTGATTGACTTATTTGTCTTAGTATAGTACCTTCCATTTCCATCCACATCAATGTAAACGGTAAGAGTTCATCCATTTTGGTGGCTTCGTAATATTCCATTGTATTTATATATACACCACATCTTCTTTATTCATTCATCTGTTGATGGACATTTGGGCTCTTTCCACAGTTTGGCTATTGTGGAGATTGCTTCTATAAACATTGGTGTCCAGGTGCCCTTCAGATCAGTATGTTTGCATCTTTGGGGTAAATACTTTGCAGTAGAATTACAAGGTCATATTTTTAACTTCTTGAGGAACCTCCAAACTGTTTCCGGAGGTAGAGCCTCCACTTTTTTTTTTAATTGCATCTCCTTAATAACCTTTTGATTTCAACTTGGTAATATTTTTGTTCTTTTATTTCTGCAGAAAGGGATTCTCCAGTGTCTTGTGCTTTGTTTAAGCCCAGCTAGTATTTTTATAGTTGTTATTCCAAACTCTAATTCTGCCATCTTACTTATATCCATACTGATTAGGTCCCTGCCAGTCAGTAGTACCTCCTGTTCTCTTATTTCAGGTGAGTTTTTCCATCTAGTCATTCTGTCTAGAGAAGAATAGAAAATGAGAGAACAAAATACTAAAATAACAACAACCCCGGAGAAATATAATCTTAAACCAATGAGAAGAGACCAGAAACCAAAATAAATAAGTAAATAAAACAAATATTTAAAAAGAGAAAGAATATAATCAGACAGATGATGAGAACAGAGCAATACACTAGATTCTGGGTACATTTTGGTCTGTTTGCTGGAGGGAACTGCATCCCAAAATTGTTAAGAAAGAAAAAAATATATATATATATGCAAAAATAACGTTAAACACTACGAAAGGATAGAATGTAACTATAAAAATTGAAATTAAAAAAGTTTAAAAAACCCGAGTAGATAAAATTAGAAATTGGTTGAAATGGAAAAAGAAAAAGAAAATTAAACTTGAAAGGTTAAGGAGCCATGGGTTCTATATAATATTTTCCTCCAGCACTAGAGTTTTGCAATTCTCTGTGATTGGTTAAACTTGATCCTAGCAGGAAGTTCTTGCTGATTTTCTGGGGGAGGGGCCTTTGAGCTTGAACTGATTCTCAGAGGTATTTGCCCTGGTGGTATTGCACTGCCCTTGCAAGGGGGCCAGGCTAAGTAAGGGTTTCCAGATTCCCCTTTGTGGCTTTTGCAGTGCTTGAGAGGATTAGAATGAAAATGTGAGCCTCCCAGTGTCCAGCCCAGAGCTGAAAGCAGGCACCCTCCACTCTTCAGTGTGCCCTCACAGCAAAGCTGTCAATCACTCTTGTCTCCCTGGTTTCTGTATGCACTCTGTATATGCCCAGCCTTTGAGCATTTTTATTTCAGCCATGCAACCCCCTTTGGAGTTTCCAAACTTTGCAGTCTCCTGTGGCATGCATTCATGCCGCTCCTCCAGGGGGAGGGAGGGAGGTTTTGCCCTGGATTTTCTGTGTGTTGGGCCCCTGCTCTAAGAGCCGTTACCCAATGGGATGGGGTTTGTGGTTAATGGCAACACTGAGCTGAAAGCCCCCTCCTCTGCTCTTTGATTGCAGCTGGCTTCCCTGCTGAAACACCTGGGAACTCTCCCATACTCAGGCACCCCATTCTTTCTGTGACCTCGGGGATCCTGAGATCAGGCAGTTCTACCTAGGATTCCGACCTACTTCTCCACCTGAGTGCTTTTCAAGCAGGGATGTCCCTCACCAGATTGGACTTATAAAAATTCCAGTTTGCACGCCACTGCTCTATCACTTTCTGATAGGTGGTTTATGCCCCTCCCCCCACCAACAGTTTATCTTCCCATAAATCACCTTGGATTCACTTCTCCACGCCACACCTCCTACCTTGCATCAGGCTCATCTGGTGGGGCCACCTCTTTAGAATCTACTTTTGAAAGACATATAAATTGTGACGACGTACTGAAATCATACAGAGGTTACTCACAGTTTCTGAAGAAAAAGTAAAGCATCTGAAAGATAAATAGTAAAAATTTATTTACCAGATGTTTATACAACATTTTACTTGTTTTCTATTAAATGGATGATGTGCAAAAAATCTTTACTAAAGGAAAATATTTCTGGATCATGTGTGTAAGGAAAGTTTATATAATATTTGGAGCTATGTTTCTTGGCAGCTAATTAACTTTTAAGCAGATTTTTTTATATGGAAATCAGCCTTATGGGTTTTACATGCTCCAGGCTGCCCAAATACCAGCTTTCTAAACAGCACCCAACCAACCAAGACTTCATGAATACTTCAGTCATGTTAATTGATAACTTTTTGGTATTTCCCAATTTTTATTACTACATATGAACCTAGATATTTAGACAGACATTATTTTGATATATTGCTGCTATGTTTATTGTCAATGTTTGCATGTATTCTCATTTTTATAGTGCCATAAAACCTATGTATGATTTTAGTTTTAAATACTGATTCTGGGGCGCCTGGGTGGCTCAGTGGGTTGGGCCTCTGCCTTCAGCTCAGATCATGGTTTCATGATCCTGGGATTGAGCCCCACATAAGGTGCTCTGCTCAGAGGGGAGCCTGCTTCCATCTCTCTCTCCATCTACCTCTCTGCCTACTTGTGATCTCTCTCTCTCTGTGTCAAATAAATAAGAAAAATCTTTAGAAAAGAAAATAAATGGATAAATAAATAAATAGTGATTCATAGCTCTTCCCTCATGGTGAAATAAGATTTGCCTAAGGCTTTTCACCTTTTCTGTTTATTTTTTATTTACTTTTTGAGAACAGTCTTAACATTAGAAGAAAAAAAAGAACTTTTACCCCAGAACCATTTGCAAGACAATTGTTAAATTATGCCTGATTCCCATAGCATTTATATCCTACAAGTCAGTACATTCCACATAACTACTGTACAACTTTGACAATCAGACAATTAATTCAAATACAGTTGACCCTTGAATAATGCAGGGGTTAAGGGCACTGACCCTTTGTAGTTAGAAATATGTGAATAACTTTTGACTCCCCAAGCACTTGAGTACTAATAGTCTGCTGTTGACCAGAAAACTTACTTGTACAAAAACAATTAACTTCTGTTTTATATGTTATATGTATTCCATACTATATTTTTACAATAAAGTAAGCTAGAAAAAAGAAAATGTTATTAAAATCATAAGGAAGAGGGGAAGCCTGGGCGGCTCAGTGGGTTAAAGCCTCTGCCTTCGACTCAGGTCATGATTCCAGGGTCCTGGGATCGAGCCCCACATTGTACTCTCTGCTCAGCAGAGAGCCTGCTTCCTCCTCCCTCTCTCTGCCTGACTCTCTGCCTACTTGTGATCTCTGTCTCTCTCTCTGTCATATAAATAAATAAATAAATAAATAAATGAAAATCTTTTAAAAAATCATAAGGAAGAGAAAATACACTTACAGTACTGTCATGTATTTATTGAAAAAATCTGAATACAAATGCACCCATTCAAACTGTGTCAACTATACATTTTTTTTAAGATTTCATTTATTTATTTGACACAGAGAGAGAGAGACAGTGAGAGCACAAGTTGGCAGAGTGGCAGGCAGAGGGAGATGGAGAAGCAAGCTCCCTGCTGAAAACAGAGATTAATACAAAACACCATCCCAGGACCCTGGGATCATGACGTGAGCCCAAGGCAGTTGCTTAACCGACGGAGCCACCTAAGCACACTATACGTTCTATCATTTAATCATTTAATCCTCATGCTTTTTTAAAGTTTTGCCACTTGTCTGTACTATCTTTACAGCAAGGAAGGTCCTGTTCAGAGCCATATATTTAATTCAGATGTTGTGTCTCTTAGTCTTTCAGTTTTGAACAGTTCCTTAGTCAGTCTCTCCTGGATTTTCATGACTTTTAGTCTTTCGAAGAGTTAATTCCAGTAATGTAGAATGTCTTTCAGTGCAGGTTTTTCTTATGTTTCCTTATGATAAAATTCAGATCAGGGATGCTTGGGTGGTTCAGGTCATGATCCCAGGGTTCTGGGATTGAGTCTCGCATTGGGCTCCAAGCTCATTGGAGAGCCTGCTTCTCCCTCTGCCTGCTGCTCTCCCTGCTTGTGTTTTCTCTCTCATAATACTGAGTTTTCCAAACACGATTTTAATTGATTAACTCCCAATGTTTAAAAAATTTCCTATAAAGGTCTTGTGGATATTTTTTAGATTTATTCCCAGTTATTTGATACTTTTGATCCTATTATAAATATTATTTTAAAAAATCAATTTCATTTCCTGTTGCTAGGATATAGGAATAAAATTATTTTGCATATTGAGCTTAGATTCACCTATCTTGCTAAACTATCTTATTGTATTGTCTCTCACAATTCTGGAGGCTGGGAAGTCCAAATTCAAGGCACTCTCAGATTCAGTGTCCAGTGAGGGCCTGCTTCCTGGTTCATGGATGGTGGTCTTCCTCCTGTTTCTTCGTACTGCACAGGGCCATGGGAGCTCTCTCAGGACTCCTTTGTGAGGGCACTAATCCCATTCATGAGGGTTCAACCTTCATGAGTAATCACTTCCCAAAGTCTCCACCTCCAAATACAATTACATTAACACTAAGATTTAACACACTAATTTGGGAGCCGGGGGGACAGAAATGTTCAGTCTATAGCAAGGCTGTTCCTTGTTCTTTGCCAGGTAGACCTCTCCAATATGGCTTTTTACTTCCTGAGGCCAGTAAGGAGAATTTCCCTGCAGAGAGAGCTCAGTCGTCTTTTAAGGATTTCACCTGCTTCAATCAGGCTTACATAGACTAATCCCTTTTTGATTAACTTGAAATGAACAATTAATTATATCTGCAAGATTCCATTACAGTTGCCATGTTCTAATGGCTAGAGTCAAGTCACAGATCTTGGCTACACTTAAGGGAAAGGATTATAAAAGGTGAGAACACCAAAGAGCATTTATTATGGGGTCATCAAGGGTCTTTATTTTATAATTATATTAACAGATCCCTTATACTACTAGTTTCCTAAGTTTTATCATGGATTAATGTTGAATGAATGAGTGTTTATTTTGCATATATTGAGATAATTTTTTTAATAATTTGTCAGTGTGGTGAATTACATTATGTGCTCATGTTAAACCAACCTTGCATTTCTCAGGTAAACTGAAGTAAGTTGTGATTTCATTCATTTGTTTCATGCATTGCTACTATTGATATGCTAATATCTTAGTGAGGATTTTCTCCTGTCCTAGGACAATGTTAATACAAGGGATATGAATACGTTTAACTCAATTTACTTGGCTTCAAACTTATGTGTATTGTTGCTTTGTATTTTCTGTCTTTTATCTTTTAAAAAAATCAACATTTTTATAACTTTTATAGGATACTCTCAATGTTCATTTAAATTGAACTATATATTTAAGTTTTTTCCTCTCTTCTTACATCTCAGAATTTCTATTTGGGATTATTTTTCTTCTGTTTGTTTATGTATATACTTTAAAATTTTCATGAGTGAGAACTGCCAGGTAATGAACCTCTATTTAAAAATGTCTTTATTGGGCACCTGGATGGCTCAGTTGATTAAATGTCTGGCTTTGGCTCAGGTCATGATCCCAGGGTCCTGGGATTGAGTCCCACTTCAGGCTCACTGCTCAGCCTGGAGTCTTCTTCCACTCTGTCTACCCCTCCCCACCACTTGTGCTCCCTCTTTCTCTCCTCTTCTATCACTCAGTTACAAATGAATAAAAGTTTTTTTTTAAATAAGTAAATGTCTTTATTTCCTCTTCCTCTTGATATACATTTTCATTGCATAGAGAATCCTAGGTGAATAGTTATATTCGTTTATCGTACAGAAAATGTTATTCCACTGCCTTTGTCTTTCATAATTGCTCTTTAGAAATCAGGTGTCTCCCTGTTTCTCCTTTGAACATAATCTTTTCCCCACTCTTCTCCTTTTCCCCACAATTTTTGGTTACTTTAAAGATTTTACTCATGGGAAAAAAAAAAAC
Source organism: Martes martes (assembly GCF_963455335.1). Lineage (NCBI taxonomy): Eukaryota > Metazoa > Chordata > Mammalia > Carnivora > Mustelidae > Martes > Martes martes. The sequence continues at coordinate 249,567 of NW_027666423.1, read as the reverse complement.
AAAACACTTTTTCATTTACTGCAGGTATGCTCTTATGTGTCTAGATTTGGATGTCTTATTATTTATCTTAATAACGTTCCATAATTAGAATTGCATTTACAACAGCTCCAAAAACCACGATAAACCTAGGAATAAGCCTAACCAAAGAGGCAAAGGATCTGTACTCTAGAAACTACAGAACACTTATGAAGGAAATCAAGGAGATGAAGTCACATCCCATACTCATGGATTGGAAGAATAAACATCCTTAAAATGTCTATGCTGCCCAGAGCACAATCTACACTTTCGATACAATCCCTATCAAAATACCATAGACATTTTTCCCAGAGCTAACACAAATAATTCTAAAATCTGTGTGGAACCAGAAAAGACCCCAAATAGCAAAAGGAATGTTGAAAAAGAAAACCAAAACTGAGGCATCACAATGCCTGACTTCAAGCTATATTACAAAGCCACAGTCATCAAGACAGTATGGTATTGGGGCACCTGGGTGGCTCAGCGGGTTAAAGCCTCTGCCTTCAGCTCAGGTCATGATCTCAGGGTCCTGGGATCGAGACCCGCATCAGGCTCTCTGCTCAGCGGGGAGCCTGCTTCCCCCTCTCTCTCTGCCTGCCTCTCTGCCTTCTTGTGATTTCTGTCTGTCAAACAAATAAAAATAAAATCTTAAGAAAAAAAAAAAAGACAGTATGGTATTGGCACAAAAACAGACACACAGATCAATGGAACAGAATAGAGAGCCCGGAAATGGACTCTACATTCAACTAATCTTCAACAAAGCAAGAAAGAACATCCAATGGAAAAAAGATAGTTTCTTCAGTAAATGGTGCTGGGGAAACTCTCCAACAACATGCAGAAGAATGAAACTAGACCATTCTATTACACCATATGCAAAGATAAAATGGATGAAAGACCTCAAAGTGAGAGGAAACCATCAAAATCCTAGAGGAGAACATAAGCAGTAACCTCTTTGACACTGGCCACAATTTCTTTCAAGATGCCTCTCTAAAGGTAGGGGAAACAGAAGCAAAATGAATTTTTGGGACTTCCATAAAGATAAGTTTTTGCACAGCAAAGGAAACAGTCAACAAAACTAAGAGGCAATCCACAGAATAGAAGATATTTGCAAATGACATTTTGGATAAAGGGCTGATATCCTAGATCTATAAAGAACTTCTCAAATTCAACACCCAAAAAACAAACAATCCAGTCAAGAAATGGGCAGAAGACATGAACAGACACTTCTGCAAAGAAGACATCCACATGGCTAACAGACACATGAAAAAATATGCAACTTCACTAGCCATCAGGGAAATTCAAATCAAAACCACAATGAGATGCCACCTTACACCGGTTAGAATGGCCAGAATTAGCAAGATAGGAAACAAATGTTGGTGAGGTTGTGGAGAAAGGGGAATCCTCTTGTGCTGTTGGTGGAAATGCAAGCTGGTACAGCCACTCTGGAAAACAGTGTGGAGTTTCCTCTAGACGTGAAAAGTAGAGCTACCCTATGACCCAGCAATTGCACTATTAGGTCTTTACCCCAAAGATAAGGATGTAGTAAAAAGAAGGGGCACAGCACCCCAATGTTCATAGCTGCAATGTCCATAATAGCCAAATAGTGGAAGGAACCGAGATGCCCTTCAAGAGAGGAATGGATAAAGAAGATGTGGTTTATATATACAATGGAATATTACTCAGCCATCAGAAAGGATGAATACCCAATATTGCATTGACATGGATGGAACTGGAGGGGATTGTGCTAAGTGAAATCAGTCAGGCAGAGAGAGACAATTACCGTATGGTTTCACTCATATGTGGAACATAAAGAATACAGTTGAGGACCACAGGGAATGGAGGGAAAATGGAATGGGATGAAATCAGAGAGGGAGACAAACCATGAGAGACTCTCGACTCCAGGAAACAAACAAGGGAGTAACTGGGTGTTGGGTATTAAGGCGGGCATGTGTTGGGATGAGCACTGGGTGTTATATGCAACTAATAAATCATTGACCACTACAACAAAAACTTATGATGTACTATATCCTGTCTAACTACATAATAAATTTCGTTTGGCTTTTTGAATCTATGATTTGGTATCTCAAAACATATTCAGGCTTTCTTATCTAAACTTCATATCTCTTAACCTCTTTTTCTTGTTTCCATGGTGGTTTTTTGGTCTCTCTCCTTATATTTTCAATTATTTCTTCTATTTTCCAAGTTAATTGTCACCTCTGCTGTATCCAGTCTGCTGTCTGACCTAGCCATAGGAATTTAAATTGGGGTAATTGCATTTTTAAATACATTTTCTTTGGGTCTTTAAAAAATGTATTAAAATAATTAGTTTTCCGGGACGCCTGGGTGGCTCAGTTGGTTAAGCAGCTGCCTTCGGCTCAGGTCATGATCTCAGCGTCCTGGGATCGAGTCCCACATTGGGCTCCTTGCTCAGCGGGGAGCCTGCTTCTCCCTCTGCCTCTGCCTGCCACTCTGTCTGTCTGTGCTCCCTCGCGCTCTCTCTCTAACAAATAAGTAAATTAAAAAAAAAAAGTTTTAAAATAATTAGTTTTCCATTATTTGAGAACATGGTTTTTTTAATTCATTAACTGAGGGTTTTCTTTTTTTTTTTTTTAAGATTTTATATATTTATTTGACAGAGAGAGACACAGTGAGAGAGGGAACACAAGCAGGGGGAGTGGGAGAAGGAGAAGCGGGCTTCCCGCAGAGTGGGGAGCCCGATGCGGGACGTGATCCCTGGACCCTGGAATCATGACCTGAGCTGAAAGCAGATGCTCAATGACTGAGCCACCCAGGTGCCCGAGGATCTGCTTTTAAGAAAGAAATAAAGGTTAAGGTTAGGGACCACTAATCAGACAATGGGAATGACTACATTTTTGTTCTTTCTAAAAAAATTTTTAGCTGTAAAATGTACAATGTGAAAGCCAGACAAACACCCCACTAAAAAGGAGATCTACAGGCCAGTGTCTCTGATGAACATGACTAGCAAATCAAATTGAATAATACATTAAAAGAAGTATTCACCACGATCAAGTGGGTTTTATTCCTATGTTGCAGGAGTGGTTCAATATTCACAAATCAATGTGATACACCACATTAATAAAAGGATAAGAACCATATGATACTCTAAATGGAGGCAGAAAAAACACTTGACAAAATACAGCATCTGTTCTTTTTTTTTTTTTTTTAAGATTTTATTTATTTGACAGAGAGAGAACACAAGTGGGCAGAGAGGCAGGCAAAGAGAAAGAGAGGAGGAAGCAGGCTCCCTGCCTAGCAGAGAGCCGGATGCGGGACTCGATCCCAGGACCCTGAAATCATGACCTGAGCCGAAGGCAGAGGCTTAACCCACTGAGCCACCCAGGCACCCCTACAGCATCTGTTCTTGATAAAAATCCACAACGAAGTAGAGATAGATGGAACCTACCACAATGTCGTAAAGGTCATATAAGAAAAACCCACAGGTAATATCATCCTGAACTGGGAAAAACTGAGAGCTTTCCCCCTATGGTCAGGAACAAGATGGATATCCACTCTCACCATTACTATTTAACATAGTACTGGCAGTCTTAGCCTCAGCAATCAGACAACAAAAAGAAATAAAATGCATCCAAATTGTCAAGGAAGAAATCAAGCTTTCACTATTTGCAGATGACATGATACACTATGTAGAAAACCTGAAAGGCTCCACCAAAAACATTGCTAGAACAAATACATGAATTCAGCAAAGTCACAGGACATAAAGTCAATATACAGAAATATGTTGTATTTCTATACACCAATAATGAAGCAGCAGAAAAAGAAATCAAGGAACTGATACCACTTGCAATTGCATAAAATGTAATTAGATACTTAGGAATGAACCTAAACAAAGAGGTAAAAGGTCTGTATTCAGAAAACTACAGAACACTTATGAAAGAAATTGAAGAAGACAAAAAGAATTGGAAAAACTTTCCATGCTCGTGGATTGGAACAAATGTTAAAATGTCTATGCTACCAAAAGCAATCTACACATTTAACACAATCCCTATCAAAATACCACAAGTGTTTTTCACAGAACTAGAACAAACAATCCTAAAATGCATATGAAACCACAAAAGACCTTGAGTAGCCAAAGCACTCCTGAACAAGGAAAAGGAAAGCTGGAGGCATCGTGATTCTAGATATCAAGCTATATTACAGAAATGTAGTCATCAAGACCGTATGCTCCTGGCACAAAAACAGATATGTAGATAATTGGAACAGAAGAGAAAACCCGGAAATGGATCCACAACAACGCGGTCAACTAAGCTTCAATAATGCAGGAAAGAATATCCAAAGGATATTCAACAAATGGTTTGGAAAAACTGGATAACATAATGCAGAAGAATGAGACTGGAGCACTTTCTTACACCGTACATAAAAGTTAATTCAAAATGGTTGAAGGCTTGAAATGTGAAATAAGAAACCATCAAACTCCTGGAGGAGAACATAGGTAAGAACCTCTTCGACCTTGGCCAGAGCAGCTTCTTACTAGATGCATCACCAGAGGCAAGGTAAACAAAACCAAAAATGAACTATTGGGACTTCATCAAGATAAGAAGCTTGTGCACAGTGAAGGAAACAACAAAACTAAAAGGCAGTCTATGGAATGGGAGAAGATATTTGCAAATGGCATATCTGATAAAGGGTTCATATCCAAAATCTATAAGGAACTTACCAAAGTCAACACCCAGAAAACAAATAATCCAGTTAAGAAATGGGAGGAAGATATGAATAGACACCTTTACAAAGAAGACATCCGGATGGCTAACAGACACATGAAAAGATATTCAACATCATTCATCATCAGGGAAATGCAAATCAAAACCACAATGAGATACCACCTCATGCCTGCCAGAATGGCTAAAAATAACAACGGACAAAATAACAGGTGTTGGCAAGGATGTGGAGAAAGGGGAACCCCCTTGCACTTTTGGTGGGAATGAAAACTGGTGCAGCTACTCTGGAAACCAGTATGGAGTTTCCTCAGAAAGTTAAAAATAGAACTACCCTATGATCCAGCAATTGTACTACTTGTTATTTACCCAAAGACACAAAACTACAGATTCAAAGAGGTATAGTTCCCCTGATGTTTATAGCAGCTTTATCAACAATAGGCAAACTATGGAAAGAGCCCAAATGTCCATCGACTGATGAATGGATAAAGAAGATGTAGTATATATGCACAATGGAATATTACTCAGCCATTAAAAAGAATAGAATCTTATTTTTTGCAGGGATGTGGATGGAACTAGAGTGTATTATGCTAAGCAAAATAAGTCAGTCATTAAAAGACAAATACCATATGATTTCACTCATATGTGGAGTTTAGGAAACAAAACAGATGAACATATGGGAGGGGAAAGAAGAGAGGGAACCAAACCATAAGAGACTCTTTTTTTTAAAATAGATTTTATTTCTTTCTTTGGGAGAGAGAGACAGCGCATGAGCAGGGTGGAGGAGGGGAGGGACAAGGAGAAACAGGCTCCCCGCTGGGCAGGGAGCCCAATGTGGTGCTCTATCCCAGGACCCTGAGATCATGATTGGAGCTGAAGGCAGTTGCTTAAACGACTGAGCCACCCAGGTGCACCTCGAACCATAAGAGACTCTTAACTATAGAGAACAAACACAGTGGTGATGGAGGGAGGTGCGTAGGGGATGGGCTAGATGGATGGTGGGTATTAAAGGAGCACTTGTTGTGATGAGCACTGGGTGTTTTATGTAAGTGATAAATCACTGAATTCTACTCCTGAAATCAATATTGTACTGCATGTTAACTAACTAGAATTCAAAAAAAAAAAAAAAAAAACCTCTAAAAAAAAGTGTGCAGTGTGACGGGTTGATATATGTATACATTGTGAAAGGATTCTCACAATCTAGTTAATTAATGCATTCTGCCCCCCACATATTTATTTATTTTTTTATTTATTTAGTGAGAACAGTTGTTTTAGTTTCTTAGCAAATTCCAATTACACAACACAGAATTATCAACTATAGCCACCATGTTACACATTAGATCTTCAGACCATATTCATGTTATAACTAAAAGCTTATGTCCTTCTCTCAACCTCTACACATTTTCCCCACTCTCTAGCCTCTGAAACCACCATTCTGCTCTGTTTATATGAGTTCAACTTAAAAAAAAAAAAAAACTTTTGTAGGTTCCACATATACATGTTATCATGCAGTATTTATCTTTCTCTTGCTTGCTTTATTTAGCATAATGCCTTCCAAGTCCATTCATGTTCTTGCAAATGGTAGGATTTCCTTACTTCAAAGGCTATCTATCTATCTATCTATCTATCTATCTATATACACATATATGTGTATATATATACATATACACATATGTGTGTGTGTGTGTATATATATATATATATAAATGAATTGGGTAATTGGATAAAGTAAATATATATATTTACTTTATCCATTTTACTTTATCCATTCATCCATCAATGAAAACAGGATTTTTCCTGTACCTTGGCTGTTGTGAATACTGCTGTGAGCATAGGAGGATAGATATCTTTTTGAGATAATTTAATTTTCTTTGGATACATATACCAGATGTGGGATTCATGGATCCTATGGTAGTTCTATTTTTAACTTCTTGAGGAACCTCCGTACGGTTTTCAGTTGTACCTGTACCAGTTTACATTCCCATCAAGAGTATATTAGGGTTCCTTTCCTCCACATTCTCAGCAGCATTTGGTACTTCTTGGGTTTTTTTTTTTTTTTCCGTTTGGTACTAGACATTCTAAGAAGTATAAAGTTATTTCTCACTATAGTTTTGATTTTGTTGCTCTGGTGATTAGTGATGTTGAACACATTTTCATGGATGTGTTTTTATGTCTTGGAAAAATGTTCAGATCTTTTGACCATATTTCAATTAGGTTATCTAGCTATCTATTGAATTGCATGAGTTCCTTGTATATTTTAGATATTAATGACTTATTGATTATGGTTTGGAAATATGTTTTCCCCATTTCATAGGTTGCCTTTAAAAAAAAAAATGTAATCACCCAGTGCTCATCACAAGGGCCCTCTTAAATTCCCATCACCGATTTCACCCATCTCCCCACCCACCTCCCATCTGGAAACCATCAGTTTCTTTACTCTAGTTAAGAGTCTGTTTCTTGGTTTGTCTGTCTCTCTTTTTTCCCCTCTTTATTCATTTGCCTTGTTTCTTAAGTCCAAATATGAATAAAATCATATGGTATTTGTCTTTCTCTGACTGACTTATTTCACTTAGCTTTATACTCTCTAGTTTTTTTTTGGTTTTGTTTTGTTTTGTTGTGTTTTACATATAATGTATTATTTGCTTCAGGGGTACAGGTCTGTGAATCATCCGTCTTATGTAATTCACAGCACTCACCATAGCACATGCCCTCCCCAGTGTCCATAACCAAGCTACCCTATCCCTCCCCTCACCCTCCAGCAACCTGCAGTTTGTTTCCTGAGATTAAGAGTCTCTTATGGTTTGTCTCCTTCCCAATCCCATCTTGGGATTGGGAGGGAGACCCACCATGACCCCCTGCCCTGCCTTTCAAATTCCTCATATCAGATAGATCATATAATAATTGTCTTTCACTGGTGGGCTAATTTTGCTTAACATAATACTCTTTGATATCAGCCACAGCAACTTCTTTCAAGATATATCTCCAAAGGCGAAGGAAACAAAGGCAAAGATGAACTTTTGGGACTTCATCAAGATCAAAAGCTTCTGCACAGCAAAAGAAACAGTCATCAAAACAAAGAGGCAACCCACGGAATGGGAGAAGATATTTGCAAATGACAGTACAGATAAAAGGTTGATATCCAGGATCTATAAAGAACTCCTCAAACTCAACACACACAAAACAGATAATCATATCAAAAAATGGGCAGAAGATATGAACAGACACTTCTCCAATGAAGACATACAAATGGCTACTAGACACATGAAAAAATGTTCATCATCACTAACCATCAGGGAGATTCAAATCAAAACCACATTGAGATACCACCTTACACCAGTTAGAATGGCCAAAATTAGCAAGACAGGAAACAACATGTGTTGGAGAGGATGTGGAGAAAGGGGAACCCTGTTACAGTGTTGGTGGGAATGCAAACTGGTGCAGCCACTTTGGAGAACAGTGTGGAGATTCCTCAGGAAATTAAAGTAGAGCTTCCCTATGACCCTGCAATTGCACTGCTGGGTATTTACCCCAAAGATACAGATGTAGTGAAAAGAAGGGCCATCTGTACCCCAATGTTTATAGCAGCAATGGCCACGGTCGCCAAACTGTGGAAAGAACCAAGATGCCCTTCAACGGATGAATGGATAAGGAAGATGTGGTCCATATACACTATGGAGTATTATGCCTCCATCAGAAAGGACGAATACCCAACTTTTGTAGCAACATGGACAGGACTGGAAGAGATTATGCTGAGTGAAATAAGTCAAACAGAGAAAGTCAAGTATCATATGGTTTCACTTATTAGTGGAGCATAACAAATAATATAGAGGACAAGGGTAGATGGAGAGGAGAAGGGAGTTGAGGGAAATTGAAGGGGAGGTGAACCATGAGAGACTATGGACTCTGAAAAACAACCTGAGGGTTTTGAAGGGGTGGGGGTGGGAGGGTGGGGGAACCAGGTGGTGGGTATTGGGGAGGGCACAGATTGCATGGAGCACTGGGTGTGATGAAAAAACAATGAATACTGTTACGCTGAAAATAAATAAAAAATTTAATTAAAAATAAATAAATAAATAAATACAAACAAACAAACAAACAAACAAAAAAAGAGTCTCTTATGGTTTGTCTTCTTCCCAATCCCATCTTGGGATTGGGAGGGAGAACCGCCATGACCCCCTGCCCTGCCTCTCAAATTCCTCATATCAGATAGATCATATAATAATTGTCTTTCACTGGTGGGCTAATTTTGCTTAACATAATACTCTCTAGTTCCATCAATATCATTGTAAATGGCAGGATTTTGGGCTTTTAATGGTTGCATAGTATTCCAGTGTATATACCTCATCTTCTTTAACCATTCATCTGTTGATGGATATCTAGTCCCTTCCCATAGTTTGGCTATTTCAGATAATGCTGCTATAAACATTTGGGTGCATGTGCCCCTTCAGATCACTGCACTTATACCTTTAGGGTAAATACCTAGTAGTGCAATTGCTGGGTCATAGGATAGCTCTATTTTCAACTTTTTGAGGAACCTCCCTGCTGTTTTCCAGAGTGGTTGCACCAGCTTGCATTCCCACCAACAGTGTAGGAGGGTTCCCCTTTCTCCACATCCTTGCCGACAGCTGTCATTTCTTGACTCATTAATTTCAGCCATTCTGACTGGTGTGAGGTGGTATCTCATTGTGGTTTTGATTTGTATTTCCCTGATGCTGAGTGATTAAAAAAATTTTTGATAAGATAAGTTGGTTGAAAAAAATAGAGGAAAGAATGTGAGCAGGCAGGAGACTGAAACAAAGCCATGCACTAGACTTAAGGTATATTTTGATCTGTTAGAAGAAACTGTATCCCAGAAGAAAGAAAAGTCTATATGTACACAAAAAGTAAGGTTAAATACAATGAAGGGACAGAATATAACAATGAAAATTTTAAAAGATTTTTTAAAAAGGTATTGATAAGATAAAATAGTTTAAAAAGGTTAAAATAGGAAAGAGGAAAAATTTTTAAAAACCAAATAAGAAAAAAATAAAATTAAAAATATTTAACTTTGAAAGACTAAAGAATCAAGGGGAAAAGCCATGAATTCCATGTGTTGCATTCCCCTAGCTCTGGAGTTCCTCAGTTCTCACTGATCTGTTAATATGGTCTTGGCTGGATGTTCTTGCTGATCTTCTGGGGGAGGGGCCTGTGTGATTCTCAAATGTCTTTGCCCGAGGCGGAATTGCACTGCCTTTGCCAGGGGCCAGGCTAAGTAATCTGCACAGTTATGGTCTTGGGAGATTTTGTTCCCTGAACGCTTTCTGTAGAGCTTTGGAGGACGGGAATAATGATGCCGGTCTCCCAATCTCTGGCTGGAGGAGCCAAGAGCTCAGGGCCCCACTCCTCAGTGCGCCCTGAGAGAAAAGCGTCAATCTCTCCCGTCTCCCTGGTCTCTGGCCACACTCCAAGTTCACCCAGCCTGTGTCTGAGTGTTTCTATCTCTGGTGCAGGGCCCTGTTTGGAGTCTCCAAGCCCAGCAGATTCCTGCCATCCTGTTCTTCCCGGAAGAGGAAGGTGAGTCTCCCCGGATCAGCCACTTGTGTGGTCCCTGCTCTTTGAGATCACGGTTGAAGGTAACCCCGAGCTGAGAGCCCCTCCTCGGCTCCATCTCTGCTGCCATCTTCCCTGCTCTGAAACCTGGGAGCTCTGCCACACTCAGACACCCCTGGTCTTTCTGTAACCACACTGTTCCCGCGAGGGCTCTAACCCCTGCTTAGCCTCTGGAGAGAGGTCCCTCAGTGGAATCGACTTCTAAAAGTTCTGATTTTGTGCTCTGCTTCTCCACCACTTCCTGGGAGCCAGCCCCTTCCCCCACAGTCTATCTTCCTGTGTATCACCTCGGATTCACTTCTCCATACATCCTACCTTCCAGAAAGTGGTTGCTCTTCTGTTCCTAGAATTGTTGCTCTTCTCTTCGATCTCCTGTTGAGTTTGTAGGTGTTCAGAATGGTTTGATAACTATCTAGCTGAACTCCTGGGACCCGATGATAATTAGGTCTCCTCCTCCTCTGCCATCTTGCTCCTTCTCCCTCTATACACCCTTATACTCTCTAGTTTTAACCATGTTTGTTCTTTTTTTATGGCTGAAAAATATTCCATTGTATATATACCACATGTTCTTTATCCATTTTTCTCTCAATGGTCACTTGGGTTGCTTCCATATCTTGGCTGTTGTTAAGTAATTCTGCAGTAAATATAGGGGTGCATGGATCCCTTTGAATTAGTGTTTTTGTAATCTTTGGTTAGGAACTCAGTAGTGCAAAACCAAAAACAAGAACAACCCCCACCCCCCACCCCCAAAAAAAACCCAGTAGCGCAATTACTAGATTGTCAGGTATTTCTATTTTTAACTTTTTTAGGAACTTCCATAGTGTTTTCCACAGTGGCTGTACCAGTTTGCATTCCCACCACCAACATTGCAAGAGTTCCTTTTTTTCCACATCCTCACCACTCCTGATATCTGGTGTTTTTTTATTTTAGCCATTCTGACACGTATGAGGTGATATCTTATTGTAGTTTTGATTTGCATATGATAATGATATATGATAATGAGCATCTTTTCAAATGTGTGTGTTGACCATCTGTAAGTCTTCTTTGGAAAAATGTCTGTGCCTTCTGCATATTTTAAAATTGGATTATTCATTTTGTGTGTGTTCAGCTTTGTAAGTTCTTTATAGATTTTGGATTCTAACCCTTTATTAGGTATGTCAACCCTTTATCAGGTGTGTTATTTGTAAATTTCTCCTATTCCATAGTTTGCCATTTAGTTTTGTTGATTGTTTCTGTCACTGCACAGATGCTTTTTATTTTGATGTAGTCCCCATAGTTTATTTTTGCTTTTGTTTCCCTTGCTTCAGGGACCTATCTAGAAAAAAACGTTGCTATAGCCAATGCCAGAAGAATTATTGTCTTTGCTCTTTTCTATGATTTTTGTGGGTTTGGGCCTCACATTTAGGTCTTTAATCCATTTTGAATTTGAATTTATTTTTGTGTATTTTGAAAGAAAGTAGTCTAATTTCATTCTTTTGCATGTTGCTGTCAGTTTTCCCAACACCATTTGTTGAAAGGACCTTTCCCCATTGGATATTCTTTCCTGATTTGTGAGAGATAATTTAATTGCCCATACAATTGTGGGTTTATTTCTGTGTTTTCTACTCTGTTCAGGTGATCTCTGTGTTTAATTTTGTGCCAGTACCATACTGTTTGGATTACTACAGCTTTGTAATATAACTTGCATTTCAGAATTGTGATGCCTCCAGATTTGCTTTTCTTTTTCAAGATTGCTTTAGCTCTTTGAGGTCTTTTGTGATCCCATACGAATTTTAAACCTGTTTGTTCTGGTTCTGTGAAAAATACTATTGTTTTTTTTAAATAGGATTGTGTTAAATGTGTAGATTGTCTTGGGTATCAAAGTCCTTTTAACAATATTTGTTCTTCCAATCCATGAGCATGGAATGTATTTCCATTTCTTTGTGTCTTCTTCAGTTTCTTTCATCAGTTTTTTATAGTTTTCAGAGTACAGAACTTTCATCTCTTTGGTTTATTTCTAGGTATCTTATTATTTTCATTGCAGTTGTAAATGGGATTGTTTTTTTAATTTCTCTTTCTGTTGCTTCATATTTGGTGTATAGAAATACAACAGATTTTTGTGCATTAATTCTGTATCCTGCAACTTTACTGAATTTGTTTATCAGTGCTAGCAGTTTTGTGGGGAGTCTTTTTGGTTTTCTATATATAGTATCATGTCATCTCCAAATAGTGAATGTTTTACTTCTCCCTTACCAATTTGGATACCTTTTATATGTTTCTGTTGTCTGATTGCTGTAGATAGAACTTCCATGAATATGTGGAATAAAGGTGGTGAGTGGACATCCTTGTCTTGTTTTATAGCTTGCCTTTTGCTTTTGTTGTGGTTTTCTCTGCTGTATAGAGCTCTTTCTTTTTTAATTTTTTAGAAAAGATTTTATTTTTAAGTAATCTCTACGCCCAAAATGGGGCTCAAATCTACAACCCCAAGATCAAGAGTTGCATGCTCTACTGACCAAGCCAGCAAGGCACCCTTGCACAGAGTTTTTTAGTGTGACGCCGTCCCATATGTATATTTTTCATTTGTTGCCTTTGCTTCTGGTATCCAAAAAAAAAAAAAAAAAGGTCATTGCTAAGACATTAAAGAGCTTACCTCTAATATTTTCTTCCAAGAATTTTGTTGTTTCAGGTCTTACCTTCAAGTCCTCAATACTTTTTGAGTTGATTTTTGTGAATGATGAAATGAGTCTAGTTTCATTCTTTTGCATATGGATATCCAGTTTTCCCAGTATCATTTATTGAAGAGACATTTTTCCCTATTGTATATTCTTGATGTTTTGTCAAAAGTTAGTTGACTCTAAGTGTATGGGTTTATTTCTGGGATCTCTTTTCTGTTCCATTTAAATGCCCGTTTTTATGACAATACTGCACTGTGTGATTACTATAGCTCTATTACTACACATAGTTTAAAATCAGAAAGTATGATGTCTCCAGCTTTGTTCTTTCTCAAGATTGCTTTGGCTATTCACAATCTTTTCACCTCCTTAGTTAAATATATTTCTAAGTATTTAATTGTGCTGGATGTTATTGTAAGTGGGATTTTTAATTTCCTTTTCAGATCATTTGTTGTTATTGTATAGAAACACTACTGATATCAGTATGTTGATATTGTATCCTGCAACTTTCCTGAATTTGTTAGTTACATCTAACAGTTTTTTTGGTGGAATGTTTAGGATTTTCTATATATAAAATCATGTCATCTGCAAATAGACAGAACTTACTTTTTCCTTTCTGATTCAGAAAACTTTTTGTTTTGTTTTGTTTTTTCTTGCCTGATTGCACTGAGTCAGTGTGGTGAGAGTGGGGATCCTTGTCTTGTTGTTGATCTTAGAGGAAAAGCTGTCAAGCTTTCCTCATTGAGTATGATATATGGGTGCTTATTCCATATGGCTTTTATTATTATGTTGAGGTATGTTTCTTTATCTAATTTGTTGAGCGTATTTATCAGGAATGGATGTTGAATTCTGTCAATTGCTTTTTATGCATCTACTGAGATTATCATGTGATTTTTATCTTTTATTCTATTAAAGATGTTATTTATTACCCATTCTTATTATTATTAGGTTTTTTTATTGATTTGTGTGTATTAAACCATCCCTGTATCACAAGGATGAATCCTGCCTGATCATAGTGTATGGTACTTTTATTGCGATTTGAATTTGGTTTGCTAATATTTAGTGAGAATTTTTCATCTATGTTCAGAGAGGATATTGGTCTGTGGTTTTTTGGTTTCGTTGTTTTGTTTTTCCTTGTAGTGTTCTTATCTGGCTTTGGTATCAGGACAATGCTGGCCATGTAAAATGAATTTGGGAGTATTCCTTCCTCTTCAATTTTTTGGACGAGTTTGATAAGGATTGTTGTTAATGCTTCTTTAATCTTTAGTAGAATTCAACGAATATAATTATCTGGTCCTGGTCTTCTTGTCATTGAGAGGTTCTTGATTAATGATTCAATGTCTTTACTCATTATTGGTCTGTTAATATTTTCTGTTTCTTCATGATTCAGTCTTTATAGGTTATATGTTTCTACAAATTTATATATTTCTTTTTGGTTTCCAATTATTGCCATATAATGGTTCACAGTAATCTTTTATGATATTTGTATAGTTGTGGTGTCAGTTATGTCTCCTTTTTCATTTCTGATTTTATTTAATTGTTTTTTTCTGGTTGAGCAGAGTTAACACAATGTTCCATTAGTTTCAGGTGTACAATATAGTCATTCAATTTCTCTATACGTTATGCTATACTCACCACAAATGTAGCTACCATGGTTTTTTTTTAAACCACTTAAAAAAGAAAAGATTATTTATTTATTTGAGAGAGAGAGAGAGCACAAGCCAGGAGGGAGGGGCAGAGGGAGAGAGGGAAGGAGACTCCCTGCTGAGTAAGGGAGCCCAGTGCAGGTCTCAATCCCAGGACATTGAGATCATGATCTGAGGCGAAGACAGATGCTTAACTGATCGAGTCACCTTGGTGCCCCTGTAACTTCCATGTTTCACTATACAATACTATTACAATAACATTGACTATAGTCCCTATGTTGTGGCTTTTATTTCCATGACTGATTTGTTCCATAGCTAGAAGTCTATATCTTCCACTCCCCTTCATACGTTTTCGCCCATCCCTTCACTCCTACTCCCCTGGCAGCCATCAGGTTATCCTCTGTATTTATAGGTCTGATTCTGCATTTGGTCTGTTTATTCATTTGAGTTTATTAGATTCCACATTTGTCTTTCTCAGTATGACTTAATTCACTGTGCATAATACCATCCAGGTCCATCCATTTTGTTGCATATGGCAGGATCTCAGCCTTTTTAAGGCTGCATAAAATTCCATTTTCTGTCTTCCTCCCTCCCTTCCTTCCTTCCTCTCTTCTTTCCTCTCTCCCTCCCTCCCTCTCTTTCTTTCTTCCTTTTTTCTTTCATTCTTCTTTTCTTGTCTTGTCTTGTCTTTTTTCTTCCTTCCTTCCTTCCTATTATGTTGTGTTAGTCACCATACAGTACATCATTAGTTTTTGATGTAGTGTTCCTTGATTCATTGTTTGTGTATAACACCCAGTGTCCTCCTTAATACCCATCACCATCCCCCACCCCCCTCTCCTCTAAAACCCTCAGTTTGTTCCATTTACTACTTCTTCCTTATCCATTTGTTTATTGATAGAAATTTAGGATGCTTTCATATCTTGGCTATTGTCAATAGTGCTGCAATAAATGTAGGGATGTATATGTCTTTTCAAAATTAGCATTTTCCTTTTCTTGGGTAAATTGTAGAGGAATTATTGGGTCATATGGTATTTTTATTTTTAATTTTTGGTGGAACCTCCATATTGTTTTCCACGGTGTCTGTACCAATGTGCACTCTCACCAACACTACCCAAGAATTCCTTTTTCTTCACATCCTTTCCAACACTTGTTATTTCTTGTGTTTTTGATTGTCGCAATTCTGACAAGTATAAAATGATATGTCATTGTCATTTTGATTTGCATTTCCCTGATGATGGGTGATGTTGAGCATCTTTTCATGGTCTTTGGTCATCTGTATGTCTTCTTTGAAAAAGTCCTTTTCAGGTGTTTTACCCATTTTTTAAACTGGAATTTTTTTTAAGTGTTGAGTCATGGAAGTTCTTTATGTATTTTAGATATTAACCCTTTATTGGATATGTCTCTTGGAAATATCTTCCCTTATTCTGTTAGTTGTTTTCTTGTTTTGTTTATGGTTTACTTTGCTGTGCAAAAGCTCTTTATTTTGACGAAGTCCCAATAGTTTATTTTTGCTTTTGTTTCCCTTGCCCTAGGGGACATATCTAAAACAGATCTTAAAAAATGTTGATATGACTGATATCAGAGAAATTACTGCCTGTGTTCTTTTCTAGGATTTTTATGGTTTCAGGTCTCATATCTAGGACTTTAAGTCATTCTGAGTTTATTTTTGTGTATGGTTTTAGAAAGTGGTCCATTTTTATTCTTTTATATAGCTCTCCTGTTTCCCTATATCGTTTATTAAAGAGGCTGTCTTTTCCCCATTTTGTAGTCTTGCCTCCTTTGTCATAGATTAAGTGACTAATGAGTATAGGTCTATTTCAGAGTTCTCTTCTGTTCCACTGATCTGTGTGTCTATTTTTGTGACAGTACCATAATGTTTTGATTATGGAAATCTGGAATGGTGATATCTCCAGCTTTGTTTTTCTTTCTCAAGATTGCTATGTCTATTTGAGGTATTTTGAGACCAAGAAAAAAAGAGAAAGGACCCAAATAAACAAAAACAGAAATGGAAGAAGAGAAGTAACAATAGATACCACAGAAATAGAAAGTATTATAAGAGAATACTGTGAAAAATTATATGCCAACAAATTGGACAAAGTAGAAGAAATGGATAAAATCCTAGGAACATATAATCTTCCAAAACTGAATGAGGAGGAAATAGAAAATCATTTCTGATTTTATTTATTTGAGTCTTCTTCTCTTTCAGGCTTAGTGTAGCCAAAGTTTTGTTTAGTTTTTTATTTTTATTTTTATTTATTTGACAGAGAGAGATCATAAGCAGGCAGAGAGGCAGGCAGAGAGCTGGGCGGGGGGAGCAGGCTCCTTGCTGAGCAGAGAGCCCGATGCAGGGCTCGATCCCAGGACCCTGGGCTCATGATCTGAGTAGAAGGCAGAGGCTTAACCCACTGAGACACCCAGGCACCCCTGGTTTAGTTTTGTTAATCTTCTCTATTATTTTTCTGGTCTCTGTTTTATTATTTTTGCTCTGGTATTTATTATTGCCCATTTTACCCCAAAATTTATTCATTTGTTGATTTTCTGTCTGGGTGGTTTATCTACTATGGAAAATAGGGTATTAAAGTCTTCCAATCTTATGATTTTGTCTGTTTCTCTCTTCAGACTTTTTTTTAAAGATTTATTTATTTTAGAGAGGGAGCATGGGGTGGGGGCAACGGCAGAGGGGACAGGGTGTCTTTTTTTTTTTAATAAACATATAATGTATTATTAGCCCCAGGGGTACAGGTCTGTGAATCTCCAGGTCTACACACTTCACAGCACTCACCATAGCACGTACCCTTCCCAATGTCCATAACCCCATCACCCTCTCCCTACCCCTCTCCCCCCAACCCCCCTCAGTTTGTTTTGTGACATTAAGAGTCTCTTATGGTTTGTCTCCCTCCAGATCCCATCTTGTTTCATTTATTCTTTTCCTACTCCCCAAACCCCTTATGTTGCGACTCCACTTCTTCATATCAGGGAGATCATATGATAATTGTATTTCTCCCATTGATTTATTTCGCTAAGTATAATACCCTCTAGTTCCATGCACGTCATCGCAAATGGCAAGATTTCATTTCTTTTGATGGCTGCATGGTATTCCATTGTGTATATATAGCACATCTTCTTTATCCATTCATCTGTTGATGGACATCTAGGTTCTTTCCATCATTTGGGTATTGTGGATATTGCTGCTATAAACATTTGGGTGCATGTGTCCCTTCTGATCACTACGTTTTATCATGTGGGTAAATACCCAGTAGTGCAATTGCTGGGTTGTAAGGTAGTTCTATTTTCAACTTTTTTAGGAACCTCCATACTGTTTTCCAGAGTGGTTGCAACAGCTTGCATTCCCACCAACAGTGTAGGAGGGTTCCCCTTTCTCCGCATCCTCACCAGCATCTGTCATTTCCTGACTTGCTAATTTTAGCCATTCTGACTGGTGCGAGGTGGTATCTCATTGTGGTTTTGATTTGTATTTTCCTGATGTTGAGTGATGTGGAGCACTTTTTCATGTGTCTGTTGGCCATCTGTATGTCTTCTTTGCAGAAATGTATGTTCATGTCCTCTGCCCATTTCTTGATTGGATTATTTGTTCTTTGGGTGTTGAGTTTGCTAAGCTCTTTATAGATTTTGAATACTAGCCCTTTATCTGATATGTCCTTTGCAAATAATTTCTCCCATTCTGTAAGTTGTCTTTTGGTTTTGTTTACTCTTTCCTTTGCTGTGCAAAAGCTTTTGATCTTGATGAAGTCCCAATAGTTCATTTTTGCCTTTGCTTCCCTTGCCTTTGGTGATGTTCCTAGGAACAAGTTGCTGTGGCTGAGGTTGAAGACGTCAATGCCTGTGTTCTCCTCAAGGATTTTGATGTATTCCTTTCTCACATTGAGGTCCGTCATCCATTTCGAGTCTATTTTCGTGTGTGGTGTAAAGAAGTGTTACAGTTTCATTTTTCTGCGTGTGGCTGTCCAATTTTCCCAACACCGTTTGTTGAAGAGGCTGTCTTTTTTCCATGGGACATTCTTTCCTGCTTTGTCGAAGATTAGTTGACCATAGAATTGAGGGTCTTTTTCTGGACCCTCTATTCTGTTCCATTGATCTATGTGTCTGTTTTTGTGCCAGTACCATACTGTCTTGATGATGACAGCTTTGTAATAGAGCTTGAAGTCTGGAATTGTGATGTCACCAACTTTGGCTTTCTTTTTCAATATTCCTTTGGCTCTTTGAGGTCTTTTCTAGTTCCATATAAATTTTAGGATTATTTGTTCCATTTCTTTAAAAAAATGGATGGGATTTTGATGGGGATTGTATTAAATGTGTAGATTACTTTAGCATAGACATTTCACAATATTTATTCTTCCAATCCATGAGTATGAAATATTTTTCCATTTTTTTGTGTCTTCCTCAATTTCTTTCATGCCTACTTTATAGTTTTCTGAGTATAGATTCTTCGTCTCTTTGGTTAGGTTTATCCCTAGGTATCTTATGGTTTGGGGTTTAATTGTAAGTGTGATTGACTCCTTAATTTCTCTTTCTTCTGTCTTGTTGTTGGTGTAAAGAAGTGCAACTGATTTCTGTGCATTGATTTTATATCCTGACACTTTCCTGAATTCCTATACAAGTTCTCGCAGATTTGGAGTGGAGTCTTTTGGGTTTTCCACATATAGTATCATATCATCTGCCAAGAGTGATAGTTTGACTTCTTTGCCGATTTGGATGCCTTTAATTTCTTTCTGTTATCTGATTGCTGAGGCTAGGACTTCTAGTACTATGTTGAATAGCAGTGGTGATAATGGACATCCCTGAAATGTTCCTGACCTTAGCGGAAACGCTCTCACTTTTTCTCCTTTGAGAATGATATTTGCTGTGGGTTTTTCATAGATGTCTTTAATGATACTGTAGTATGTACCATCTACCCCTACACTTTGAAAAGTTGTGATCAGGAAGGGATGCTGTACTTTGTCAAATGCTTTTTCAGCATCTATTGAGAGTATCATATGGTTCTTGTTCTTTCTTTTATTAATGTATTGTATCACATTGATTGATTTGTGGATATTGAACCACCCTTGCAGCCCTGGAATAAATCGCACTTCATCGTGGTGAATAATCCTTTTAATGTACTGTTGGATCCTTTTGGCTAGTATTTTGGTGAGAATTTTTGCATCTATGTTCTTCAAGGACTTGGGTCCGTAATTCTCTTTTTTGATGGGTTCCTTGTCTGGTTTTGGGATCAAGGTGATGCTGGCCTCATAAAATGAGTGTGGAAGTTTTCCTTCCATTTCTATTTTTTGGAACAGTTTCCGGAGAATAGGAATTAATTCTTCTTTAAATGTTTGGTAGAATTCCCCTGGGAAGCCATCTGGCCCTGGGCTTTTCTTTGTTTGGAGATTTTTGATGGCTGTTTCAATCTCCTTACTGGTTATGGGTCTGTTCAGGTTTTCTATTTCTTCCTGTTTTATTTTTGTTTTTCAACATTTCCTTAGCAATTCGGGGTCTCTTCTGATTCCATACAAATTTTAGGATTATTTGCTCCAGCTCTTTGAAAAATACCAGTGGAATTTTGATTGGAATGGCATTAAAAGTATAGATTGCTCTAGGCAGTATAGACATTTTGACAATGTTTATTCTTCCGATCCAAGAGCATGGAGTGGTCTTCCATCTTTTTGTGTCTTCTTCAATTTCTTTCATGAGTGTTCTGTAGTTCCTTGAGTACAGATCTTTTACCTCTTTGGTTAGGTTTATTCCCAGGTATCTTATGGTTCTTGGTGCTATACTAAATGGAATTGATTCTCTAATTTCCCTTTCTGTATTTTCATTGTTAGTGTATAAGAAAGCCAATGATTTCTGTACATTGACTTTGTATCCTGCCACGTTACTGAATTGCTCTATGAGTTCTAGTAGTTTGGGGGTGGAGTCTTTTGCGTTTTCCATATAAAGAATCATGGTTCAGTTGTGGTTGTTTATATGTCTCTAGGAATGCATCCACTTCTTCCAGATTGTCAAATATGTGGGCATAGAGTTGCTCATAATATGTTCTTTTTTTTAAATTTTTTTATTTTAATAAACATATAATGTATTTTTATCCCCAGGGGTACAGGTCTGTGAATTGCCAGGTTTACACATTTCACAGCACTCTCATAATATGTTCTTATAATTGTTTGTATTTCTTTGCTGTTGGTTGTGATCTCTCCTCTTTCATTCATTATTTTATTTATTTGGGTCCTTTCTATTTTCTTTTTGATAAGTCTGTCCAGGGGTTTATCAATCTTATTTATTCTTTCATAGAACCAGCTCCTAGTTTCGTTGATTTGTTCTATTGTTTTTTAGTTTCTATTTCATTGATTTCTGCTCTGATCTTTATGATTTCTCTTCTCCTGCTGGGTTTAGGTTTTCTTTGTTGTTCTAACTCCAGCTCCTTTAGGTGTAGGGTTAGGTTGTGTATCTGAGACCTTTCTTGTTTCTTGAGAAAGGCTTGTATCACTATATATTTTCCTCTCAGGACTGCCTTTGCTGTGTCCCACAGATTTTGAACTGTTGTATTTTCATTATCATTTGTTTCCTTGAATTTTTCAATTCTTCTTTATTTCCTTGTTGACTCATTCATTCTTTAGAAGGATACTGTTTAGTCTCCATGTATTTGCGTTCTTTCCAAATTTCCTCTTGTGATTGAATTTTAGCTTAAGAGCATTGTGGTCTGAAAATGTGCAGGGAATGATCCCAATCTTTTGATCCTGGTTGAGACCTGATTTATGAACCAGGATGTGATCCATTCTGGAGAATGTTCCATGTGCACTAGAGAAGAATGTGTATTCTGTTGCTTTGGGATGGAATGTTCTGAATATAGCTGGTCCAGTGTGTCATTTAAGGCCTTGATTTCCTTGTTGATCTTTTGCTTAGATGATCTGTCCATTTCAGTGAGGGGGGGTGTAAAAATTTCCTATTATTATTGTATTATTGTCATTGTGTTTCTTTGATTTTATTATTAATTGCTTTACATAGTTGGCTGCTCCCATGTTAAGGGCATAGGTATTTAAAATTGTTAGATCTTCTTGTTGGACAGACCCTTTGAGCATAATATAGTGTCCTTCCTCATCTCTTATTATCAGTTTTGGCTTACAATCTAATTGATCTGATATAAGGATTGCCACCCCAGCTTTGTTTTGATGTCCATTAGTATGGTAAGTTGTTTTCCACCCAGGACAGGGAGTCTTAAGCAGACTCTGCATTGTGTGCAGAACGTGATGCAGGGCTCCATCTCATGACCCTGATCATGACCTAAGCCAAATCCCAAATCTGGATGCTCTACCAAGTCTGCCAGCCAGGCGCCCCTCTCTTCAGATGTAGTAGTATTTGCTTAATATATTTCGGTGCTCTCGTGTTGGATGCATATATGTATTTATGATTGTTGTATCTTCTTGATCAGTTCACTCTTGCATCATTCTGTAATAGCCTTCTTTGTCTTTTATTACTATTTTTGGCTTAAATTCTCTTTTGTCTAATGTAAGTAAAGCTGCTCCTGTTCTCTTTTGGTTTCCACTTGCATGGAATATCTTTTTCCATCCATTCAATTTTAGCCTATGTGTATTAAAACTGAGGTGAGTCTTTTGTAGGAAGCATATATGTGGGTCTTATATATTTTATCTGTTCACCCACTCTGTGTTTTTTTCCTGGGAGAAATCAGTGCATTTTCATTTACAGTAATTATTGATAGGTAAAGATTTACTTATGCCATCTCATTGTTTCCTAGCTGTTTTATAGTTCCCTTATACCTTTCTTCCTCTTTGACTGCCTTCTGTTCTGAATTGATGATTTTCTGTAGTGGTATGCTTTGATTCTCTTCCACGTATCATTTGTGAATCTATTGTAGGTTTCTGCTTTTTGGTTACCATGAGGTTTACATGAAACATCTTATATGTATAGCGGTCTATTTCATACTGATAACAATTAAACTTGAATCACATGAAAACTCTACCCTTTTACTCCCTTTTATATGTTTATATTATAAATATAAATACATATAAATATACAATATATTTTATATTATATACTATATATGTTATATAGTATATATATATTATATTATATACTACCTTTTTATATTGTTGATGTCACAGTTTACTTCTGTTTGTATTGTGTATCCATTAATAAATCATTGTAGCTGTAGTTTTTTATTTTATTTTACTTTATTTCAGTGTTCCAAAATTCATTGTCTATGCACCATACCCAGTGCTCCAGGCGATAAGTAGCTGTAGTTATTTTTAAAAACTTTTGTCCTTTAACTGTTAAACTAGAGTTAAATGGTTAACATACCAGTGTTGTGTATTTTCATGTGTTTTCATGTTTCTAATTATCATCCTTTCACTTCAGTTTCAAGTATCCCTTTCAGCATTTCTTGGAATGCAGTTCTAGTGGTAGTGAGCTCCATCACCTTCCTTTTTTGGGGGAAAGTCTTCATTTTGCCTTCCTTTCTGAAGGCAACTTTGCCAGGTTAAATATTCTTCTTTGGCAGTTTCTTTCTCACAGGATTTTGAATATATCATTCCATTCTCTCCTGGCCTGCAAGGTCCCTGCTCAGAAATCTGCTGTAGCCTTATGGGGCTTACCTTGTATGAGAGAGTTTTTTTCTTTTGTTGCTTTTGAAATTCTTTCTTTGTCTTTGATTTAGTGAGTTACATTATAATGCATCTTGTAGAAGATTATTTTGGGTTGAAATTTTGTGGTGACATATTACCTTCATTAACTTGGATCTCCAAATCTCTCCCCCAAGTTTGGGAAGTTCTCAGCCATTATTTCTTTCTTTCTTTCTTTTTTTTTTTTTAAAGATTTTATTTATTTATTTGACAGAGAGAGAGATCACAAGCAAACAGAGAGGTAGGCAGAGAGAGAGAGTGGGGAGCAGGCTTCCCGCTGAGCAGAGAGCCCGATGCGGGGCTCGATCCCAGGACCCTGAGACCATGACCTGAGCCGAAGGCAGAGGCTTTAACCCACTGAGCCACCCAGGTGCCCCTCAGCCATTATTTCTTTAACTAACCTCTTTATCACATTTTTCTCTCCTCCTCTGGGACTCCAGTGATCCTTACATTGTTTTTTGTTTTGTTTTGTTTTGTTTTGATGGTGCCCCATAATTTTCATAAGTTTTCTTTATTCTTTTTCATTCTTTTTCCTTCTTGCTCCCCTATTTGGATAATTTCAGTTAATCTCTCTTTTATGTCACTGATTCCTTATTCTGCTTTGTCGAGTCTGATATTGAAGCTCTCTATTGAACTATTCAGTTACTGTATTCTTCAGGTCCAAAATTTCTGTTTGCTGTTTTTATTTTTTATTTTTTTAAAGATTTTTATTTGTTTATTTGACAGACAGATCACAAGTAGGGAGAGAGGCAGGCAGAGAGAGAGAGATTGGAGGAGGCAGGCTCCCTGCTGAACAGAGAGCCCGATGCAGGGCTTGATCCCAGGACCCTGGGATCATGACCTGAGCCGAAGGCAGAGGCTTTAACCACTGATCCACCCAGGCACCCCTGTTTGGTGTTTTTAAAAAATGTTTTCTCTTGGTTGAACTTTTCATTTTTCTCTTGTATTGTCTTCCTGATTTTGTTAAGTTGTTTATATGTGTTTTTTTTTTTAAATAGTTTCCTGAACATCTTTAGAACAACTGTTTTGCACTATTTGTTGAGCAATTCTTGAATTTCCATTTCTTTGGGGCCAGTTCCTGGAGGTTTACTCTATTCCTTTGGTGAGTCATCTTTCCCTAATTCTTTGTGATTCCAATAGCCTTTTGTAGGTCTGTGCATTTGAAGTAGTCACCTGAACTTTATGGCCTGACTTGGGTAATATAAGACTTTGACCTCAAAGTGGGGGCATGCTGGGCACCAAGTGTGGGGTGTGAGTGGCATGGTTCTCTTTGGCTAAGGCCACTAGGGTCCACAGCATTGACAACATTGTTGTCCTTGATAAGCATTCAAGGGGTCCATAGTGGCTTCAATGGCAGTTGGGGTCCTCAGTGACACTTCCAGGTACAATGGCTAGGGCCCAGGCATGTAGTGATGGTGGCCAGAGCTCGTGGTGGCATACTTGGCTGCAGAGTCCAGCTGCAGGTGCCTGTGTCGTGTCATGTGTCAGTTGGGCACATCATGCAGTGGTGGGGTCATGTAAGGCAGCAAAGGACAGGCCCAGCTACAGGCTCACTGGCATGCACTACTGTGGCTGTTGGGTATTGCCATGGGTGCTTAGTAGTGTGGACTGTGGACAGGATTCAAACCTGGGATGTGTGGGTGCACAGCTGGTGGGGCTAATGACAGAATACAGGGCCTAATCCAGGCCCACAAGCAATTACAGAATCCCTGGCTGTTGGTGTGCTCCCCTATGTCGCCACAGTCTTACTCCAAGGCCTGCACACTTCACCAGAGGCCAGTGACAATTTTCAGGCTTACCAGGCTTGCAGCGTGCAAGTGCACAGCTAGATGGGTAGCCCCAAGTGCACCCATGGGGGTGGGGTCAGCGTTGGGGGTTTAGACTGGCATCTTACACCTGGGGAAAAACAGAGGCTTGAGCTGGCTGCTGGTGCAGTTCCCAGGCTCTTTTTGCAGCCAGAGAGGGGAATTAGAGGGAAGAGACTCAGACAACGGGTGTCAGCAAATGCCAATACCTGAAAGCTGGTGAAAACTGCAGGTTTTCACCTTAGTGAAATTTAGTGAAACTTACTTCCATGGAGGCTTAGTTGGTGATTGATTTCTTCACTGGCAAAACCTGCTGGGCTTCACTGTAGGGGGTCCTGCTACGTGGCTGCTATTAGTAGCTATTTTGTTTCCTTTTGTTCCTAACCATCTCTGCATATCTCACTTTTGTTGGTCTCTGGGTAGGGTAAACCTGAATTGGGACCTTTGTGCAGTATCCCGAAAGCCTGGAGAAGCTGGTCCCTCACTCTGCTTTTCCTTTTCTAGTAAATGGAACTCCTTCTGGCTGGGGACTCTTGGCACTGAGCAGTGCCAGCTTGAGGGGTGAGATGATGCAGGCAAAATGAAACGTTCTTCTTTTCTTGTGCAATTATTCTCAAGTTTTTTTGTTTCACTGTGTTGCTAAGGTTTCTTAAGAGGACTCCTGAGCTCTTCCAGAGCCGTTTTTGTTCATGGAGAGCTTTCTGATTATTGATCTTTGTGAAGGGATGGAGGTGTCCCTACATCGTTGTTTTGGTGATGTCACTCCCACCTTTCCCAGATTTTTAAATGCACTCCAAAATTTGTGAATCATTGTGCAAGATAGTAAAGGAGGGAGAAGTCAAGTACCATGTTTTATTGATCCCGGGTCAGCACAATTCCTTATATTGACCGTCATTACAAATTTATATTATTTACTTATCATCACTGTTACCCTTAGAATTAACTTGGGAAATAAAAGATATAACATTTTTATTATTTTCTTTACCAAGCTCTAGAAGGCCATACCACCTTCTGGGGAGTCATCAGTGCTATCGCTGTCAATCAAAGTCAGGTACTGTCATCACCAGACCATCTCAGAAGAGCAGGAGAGGCCCCTGCAGAGCATCTATTTGACTCATGTTGACCCATTAAGAGTACAGGACAAGACTCACAGCATGGGAATGTCTGCTGGAGATCCCACTAAAGTGGAGACCTTGGCAAACACCATTGGAAGAAATAAGCAACAGGGGACTCCTGCTCTGAAGGTTGGTCAGTGAAAGGCAGCAGTGGCCACACTGAATCTGCAGGGGGAATAGTAGGCCTCATTAAGCTGCACTATATAGAGATCCTTCCATCGTTGCACTATTTAGACAGTGTAAACAGCATAAACACTAAGAGGTTGAATCTGTCCATTCCAGCAAGCCTGGAGGCTTGTAAAAGAGTCCCAAGAATTTATCAGGGGAGCTAGGGTTAACAATTTTGGATTTGGGGGGAACCAATGTTCATGTTGTCATTAGACGTTTGAAGCAGGAATCCCAGAATCTTAGGAGGCTAAATGAACCATTTCTACAGGCTGCCAGTTCCAGGAAGTCCCTACAGCTCCCAATGGAAGACATGGCTTATTATCTGGACCAAAGAATTTGGATACATCCTTAATTGGCCATACTTTTATAAAGGCTTGAAAACAACTCCAATAGGTTATCTAAAATATTGGTTTGATCAAAAGAATCTTAAGACTTATTTAAAACGTCTTCAGTTGTAGCACAAAAGTAAAAGGGGAAAGTGCCAAGATCTGAGGTAACAAAGAAATAGGAAAAAAATCAAATATATGGATATATAGTAGAAGATGAAATTGTAAACTAGATCATACAGGGTGCTTTGTAGACTATCTTTAAAAATGTGTGTTTTAAGTATGATAGGACATCACTGAAAGATTTTTTTTAAGATTTTATTTATTTATTTGAAAGAGAGAGAGAGTGAGAGCACTAGCAGAGAGGAGAGGGATTGTTTTATTTATTTATTTATTTTGGCTGTTATGCACAATGTTATGAACATTTTTTTTTCAAAGATTTCATTTATTCATTTGAGAGAGAGAGAGAAGGAATGAGAGAGAGAGAGAGAGAGTATGAAAGGAAAGAGGTCAGTGGAGAAGCAGACTCCCCACCGAACAGTGCGCCTGATGCGGGACTCAATCCTGGGGTTCCAGGGTCATGACCTGAGCCGAACGCAGTTGCCTAACAAACAGCTACCCTGGTGGGCTTCTATGTACATTATTGGGCAATCCTAACTGGTTTTGGTGGTCAGGATCATGGGCCCCAGACAAGCAACATAGGTTGGCCAGTAAAATTGAAAGAAATATTTTTCAGATACTTTTGAGTTTCTATTATGACTTTTGACGACACTAAGTGCTGAGATTTGGAACATAATTATGTTTGGGTTAACTATCCTAAGATTTGGGGATTGTTTTATTTTTGTTAATGTGTAGGTGTGAAAAACAATTGCTGTGTAATTTTATATGCTTTAGATCCTTCATAGTGAGGCTGCTGAGCTGTGTGGCAAGCAAACAGACACAAAATCTGAGGTCCTGAACTGCAGCCACTCTAGAGAAAGACAGTCCAGTCTGCAGCTGCTTAAAGAATGAAGACATGGGGTGCCTGGGTGGCTCAGTGGGTTAAAGCCTCTGCCTTCAGCTCAGGTCATGATCTCAGGGTCCTGGGATCGAGTCCCATATCGGGCTATCTGCTCAGCAGGGAGCCTGCTTCCCTCTCTCTATCTGCCTGCCTCTCTGCCTACTTGTGATCTCTCTCTGTGTCTCAAAAAAAAAAATAAATAAATCTTAAAAAAAAAAAAGAATGAAGACACAGAAAATTCATCTAACTGAAATTGAGCAGAATGAACAGTTGAGGGAAATGATTACTTAGACTTTAAACTGAAATTGGGGACTTTAATTTCTTGGATTAGTAATGCACAGGGACAGCAGAATTTTTTCACACGTTAGCCCTTTGGGACTTCAACTAAAAGATTTTGAATTTTAATTTTTTAAGATTTTTATCTTTTAATTACATCAGTGGGAAATTAACAATGGGAAGGTTTTTTTATTGAATTTAGGAGTATCACAGTATGTCGATATATGATATTTGGAATATTTTAAAGATTTTATTTATTTATTTGACAGAGAGAGATCACAAGTAGGCAGGAGGCAGGCAGAGAGAGAGAGAGGGAAGCAGGCTCCCTGCTGAGCAGAGAGCCCGATGCGGGACTCGATCCCAGGACCCTGAGATCATGACCTGAGCCGAAGGCAGCGGCTTAACCCACTGAGCCACCCAGGCGCCCCGATATTTGGAATATTTTAATTTAATTTGGAAGATTTGATTTCATTTTAATGTTTTAGTGTTGTTATTTAACCTCACTGCAGAAACTCTGAGAGGCTATGTTGGGCAATGTAGCTGGGCAAAATTTGGAATAGGAAATAGAACAGAAGTGAACGTTCATCTTTAAATTCAGAATGGCCACTGAGATCATTCAGTTAATATACCATTCTATCCCATTTCAGACCTTAGAGCAAAATCTAATTCTATTAGCAGTAAGAAAGGTCCTAGAAAGTCCCAGAGAGATCCACAAATGCATATGGAAGGGCTGTTATTTTCTTATAACAAATATTTTCTTCACTATGATAAATGCATATTAGTTCTATGCTAATAATGCCTCATGGACTGATTTTTAGAAGATATCTAAAAAAAGTCAGAGACCTACATTTAGAATAAATTTTTTTAAAAATGCAGCAAAGATAACTCTTCTATTCAAAGGTAAAGGAAAAATACAGGGAATGATGATTGTATTATCACTTACTCTTCCATCTGGGAGATGGAAAATTTCTTTGCTGTAGGCTTTTTAAGCAGTTAGATGACAGAGACATTCAAATGTGGAAAAAAAAAAATAGTTCTGGATTTTCCTCTCTTAGCTGAATCACTGCTACTTCCACTGCCAGGAGTGTACAAATGGTGATTGCACTTTGGCCCTTCAGTTTTTTCTCCTTGGGCCAGAGTGGAAGATAAATTTGGCCGTTCTTCCAAGTGTGGGCCTTGAGCCCTTTCCTGCCAGCATGGGAAAGAGGCTGGAAACCAGCTATGCCCTTTCTGCCCCTGACCTGTCAGCACGGCGGGTTTTCCAGAATTTTCCCACTTGCTGCTACTTTGCATACTCTTCTCTGGAAAGGGAGTCACTTTTCCATTCCTGGCATTATATCTTAATTTGGTGCAAGGTTGTGGTATAAGATTGGACCTTTTGTTTGTTTGTTTGTTTCATCATGAAAGACCTGTTCTTTACCATTTTTATTTTTTAAGTTCATGTCATTCACTTTCAAGAGTGATTTCGAAAGGGATTTCAAGAAGGGCACCTGAGTGGCTCAGCTGGTTAAGCATCTGACTCTTGATTTCGGCTCAGGTGGTCATCAGATGGGTCGTGATCTCATGGGTTGTGGAATTGGGCCCCATTTCAGGCTCCATGCTAGTGGGAAGTCTGCTTGAGATTCTCTCTCTCCTCCCTCTCCTTCTGCCCCTCCTCCTGCTTGCACGCATGCTCTCTCTCTAAAATAAATAAATAAATCTTTAAAGAAAGAGAGAGATTTCAAAATTTGTGCGTATATGGCCATTTTATCCTGACTTTAGAACTTTTAAAAATGTTTCAGTGTCTCCTTTAAAAAAAAGTCTGGCAAATTTGTTTAGTTAATGTATGGACACCATGTAAGGTTCTGAAGCAGAATGTCATATACATTAAAAGCCATCTCTGGAATTTTGAAGTTAGAGAAAAATTCTGCAAAACATCCCATCTAACCGTCTAATTCTAGTAGTGTTCTGAAGCTCACCTACTTTTTTTTTTCTTTTTCAAAGATGATTAAATATTACACAGTCAGAATTTCACATTCTACCTGGCATATGGTGAGTGTTCGACAAATGTTGGCTTTTATTGTTGCTACTCTTTAATTTGCTCAGCCACATGTGATCATCACACAACAATTTTACCCTATGCTTATGTAGTACCTTTTTACTCTCCTTCTCTCTTCCCTCCCTGGCTCTTTCATTCTTCACTTTTTTTCTTTTCTTCTTGCTCTGGTCAGCTCCACAATCATCCTCTAAGTCTGCTACTATTTCTATCCTCATTGTTCCTATCAATAACTCCCATCAGGCAAATAGTGCAGATTTGTATGTTTACTTTAAAAAAAAAAAAAGATTTTATTTATTTATTTGAGAGAGAGAAAGAGAGCACATGAGTGGTGGGGGTTGGGCTGAGGGAGAGGGAGAAGCAGGCTCCTGGTTGAGCAGGGAGCCCAGCGTGGGGCTAGATCCTAGGACCCTGAGATCATGACCTGAGCTAAAGGCAGATGCTTAACTAACTGAGCCACGCAGGCTCTCCTATACATTTACTTTCTAGTCCTATAAAGTACAAATGTGTTTCTTCCTTTTTTTTTTAAGATTTTATTTATTTATTTATTTATTCATTTGACTGAGAGAGACAGCAATAGCAGGAACACAAGCAGGCGAAGTGTGAGAGGGAGAAGCAGGCTTCCCAAAGAGCAGGGAGCCCAAAGAGGGCCTCCATCTCAGGACCCTGGATTCATGACCTGAGCCAAAGGTAGATGCTTAATGACTGAGCCACCTAGGCGCCCACAAACATGTTGCTTATTGAGGCATATTATTAAATTTAAACATAAACTGTTTAAATTACTATATCAACTACACTAGGAGGTCCTATATGTTAGTATAAATGCAGACCACCCAAATATTATTGCTTATGGGGATATCCTTTTGTTCTTCATGGACAGATGTGAAGTACCAGAATGCCTTTACTATGCAGAAGGCCTGCTTCTGCTTGGCACCATTTTGTATTCAAAGTAAGGATGCTTGTTAGTTAACTCATGGCATTTTCCTTTAGTCTATAAGATGTGAGGCCTTTGGGAGGACATTTTAGCTCATGCTCATCTTATTTCTTTGGTCAATCCAGATGTTTCTGGGAAGAAGGATTTTAACACTTTTTATAGCATTACGTTTTCTGGAAGTCAACCTATGCTTTCATGGACTCTGAAAAAATCCAGTCGTATGTTGTTTCCAGTGCTTGGAATCGTCTCTCAAAGACATTTGCTGATTACTATGGTAGTGCCTAAAAAAGGTTTTAGAGCTCTTTTCTATGAATGCATTACTGTAGCATTCAGAATTAAGATCTGTCTCTGATTCAAAAATCAAAGTATAATCATGGAAACTATTTTTTCAGGAAATTAGATTTTCCTGGCTGAGATAGCAATAAGTCTGACTGACAAGGAAAACTCTCCACATGAACAATATTTTATCTGGGAATTTCAGAACACTGAGAGAAATGATTGCTTAAGGTGGGCCAGATTTGGGCAATGATTCTTTAATATATTGAAAGAGTGAGATAAAATTTTTATTTTTACTTCTTTGTAACCACAAGATGGCACCACTTTCCTATTTTTAAAAGTTTGACACTGCTATTTTTCATTTTTTACGTTTTTTTAAAGATTACAGATGTTTGGGGACATTTGGTTATAACTTTCCCTCAAATACAGGCTCATAGACTATAAGGCTAGAGTTACGGTATTAAATAAGAATTTGTAGGTGGAATAAGATTTATAATATGCATCGCATATGCATGGCATTTAAATGGTTTAAATGGTTGGAATCTCAGCCCAAGGGAAAGGAGTTTCTCTGGGGGTTTTGTAAGTGAAAAGGGCAATGGGCAACTTAAACTGAGAAGTCAGATGTAAAGTGGTCTTGGCCAGCAGTTCCCTGTCTGGTCCAAGGGTATGAGCTGGCAGAGAATATAGGCAGGAGGAGAAGGAGGGTAAAAATGTCAGCTGTGCTGAGAGTTGAACTCTCGTAGAAATGATATTTTGAAGTGATGGGAGTGCTGAGGTTGTGTTTGAGGAAGAAGGAAGAGATCAGAGGAGGAGAAGCATACCTAAGGCGGAAGCAAAAAGTAGAAGGCAATTCCACCCACTCCTCAGCTCTGACCTAACTCTGTTAACATATCCTGGTTTAGCAAACTGTCCTGGGCCTACAAAAGACAAACGAAGGGAACCAATGGGGAACCAGCCACCTTCCTGTCATAAATGCTGTTGTAAGGCTGTTGTCTAGCTATAGTTATAAGACCTTCCTGTCCTCACCGTCCCTTCATTCCCTGTTCTCCTTCTCTTCATCAGTCCAATCCCTTTTGGTTATAGTTAGTAGAAACCCAGTGCAAAGTAGCTTAAACAAAGGGGAATTTATCCACGCATGAGACTTAAAAGTTCAGGGTTTGAATAACTTCAAACAGTTACATATAGATGTTTCACTGTTGGTTCTGTTGTTGTTGTTTTTTCCCCTGTTGTCTTCATCCTTCCTCACATCTGTCCAGGTTGCAGGAAAGACTGCCCCAGCAGCACTAGACCTTCATGATTTTCATAGCCATCAATCTCAGAAGCCATTAGTTTCTCTCCCAGTATTCCTACAAAGACCCTCATTGATGGCTCTGGGTTGTGTGTCCACTTGGCATAAGAATTATATGGACCACACAAGGTGCAATACTCAAAAGAAAAGGTTTATGGACAGATTTTAAGTGTAACCCATGTCCATTATATCTTCCTAAGAAAGTATCTGGATAATAACATGGCCCCAGGCCAATGTTCCCAATGTAGTAAGAACTAATCTACTAAGTGCAGGGAAAATGCACAGCTTATAATTATGGATAAGGACTAGACCTAAGTTTGGAGATCTTCAACCTAGGAGGAAAGTCTCTTAGAGAGAATTAAAGGTTTGATCTGTTGTTACCCTCGAGTATTTCCTGTTCTTTTTAGCCATTGACTTCTATGAGTAAGTATAATGGTGGTCAGGTTGACTCGAGAAGAATTTCTGGTCTCAGAGTCTCCTGAACTAAAATCAGTCTTTTCCCCTCACCCTCCTTCTATCCCTCCCTCTGTACCTTCCCACCCCATCATCAAATGTGACTGGATTTCCCTTGCCCCATTGTATGTAGGACTCGTTTGGAATCCTGAAATGAGACATCCAACAGAAATCTTGGGACTAAAATCTTTGTGTTCAAAGCAGGGAATTGGAGATGTTTCTTTATACTGATGTGTGGTGATATAATTATGCCAATAACGAAAGCTCTAGATGTAGTTACTTTCATTAATTTCCATCTCACAAAGGTAATAAGGGTTCTGTAGTGAGTGCCTGGGAAGATGGCTCTTGCCAAATCTGGAGAATATAAGAAAAGAAGAGTTCTTCTGGGTAAACGTTCTTGGTGCCAGGTATTAGAAGCTTTTGTAGACCTCAACAGCATACTGAGAAGTTTAATGATATACTCATATATTTTAGGCTAAGTTTATTTTATAAAGGGTCAACCCATTATATTAGCATGATGACTGTGCTTTCCTTGTGGAAAACTTGGAAACAGACTTATAATAAAATGTCTCCCTGCCCCCCCCGCCATGAAAACTAGATTGTTTAGTTTGAGAGAATTGATCATAGTCTTACAATGACAGTTTCTACACTATTTTACACAGCATTCTCAGAGTATTGAACATTTACTTTGACAGCAAAGCTGTGGAAAGAAAGGTTCTGACAGTGGTTATGAATGAAAAACCAGGTAAGAAGCTTGACTTTAAGGAATAATTTGTATCCTGTTAATTGTCCTATGGGTCTTAAGGAAATGAGATAGACAATAATCCATTGTTAGTGGGCTAACGAGGCACAACATCTGAAAAGTTGGCACGTATATTGCAAGTTCCTTGATGATGAATGATGTTGAACATCTTTTCAAGTACCTGTTGGCCATCTGTATGTCTTCTTTGGAAAAATGTCTATTCAGAGCCTCTACTCGTTGTAAAATCAGACTGTGTTTTGTTTTGTTTTGCTATTGAGTTGTAGAAGATCTTCTTGTAGTTTTGATATCCACTCTACTCCAAGTCCTATTTCTATGTTCCCTTTTCATTGACTGGCACCACCCTTCAATTGGACAGGTTAGTTTATCTCTCATCCCATCAACCACTGAATTTTAAAATTTTTACCTTCAAAACATCTTTTGAATTCTTCTGTCACTTTCCACCATAGTCTGAACACCATTTTTTTGAATGTGGAATACTACATTATTAGCCTTAAAAATGGCTTTCTTGTATGCAATCTGACCTTCACCCTGGCAGAATAACCTTTTCAAATATGAATCTGTTGATACCACCGCTTAGACAAGACACTTCAGAAATTCCCCTTTATGTTTAGGATAAAGACTATTTCTAAACATAAGTCACCAGTGCCTGTATGATCTGGCCCCTCCCTTAGACTCTGGCTTTCACCTGCACCACCTCCCTCACTCCTCCATGCTCCAACCTCTCTGGCCATGTTCTCTCTAGCCACAGAGTCTTCTCACATGAGGCTCCTTCTGTCTGGATCACTCTTCTACCTCTCCACTACTTACCAAGTGGACTCCTATCTTCCCACAATATAAGCTCAAGCTTCAGCTCCTCAAGTCTGCCTTCGTGCACCTGCCTTGCAGCTCTTTCTTGGCACTTATCACTGATAATTTTACATTTGCTTCTATTATTATTGTTAGCCAATAATGCCTATCTTCCCTACTGGACTCAAGCTCTACAAGGTCATGACTTATGTCTGCCAATCATTAATTCCATAGTCCCAGGCAAGAGAATGTAAGAGGAGCTCAATGAATAGTTGTTAGATGAAAGATTGCTTATATTGCTTTACGACTTACTTTTCTATCTAAAAGAAAGCGGTGTGCGGTTACTGTTAGGTTTGGGCTGCCTTGAGCATTGTTGTGAAGTGGCCAGCAGAACCTTCAGTGGCATACATGAAAGGGATGTAGCAGGCTACTGTGTATGTTCTTTCAGAGGAGGTTGTGGATAGAGGAGCCCAATTTCTCAGAAGAAATAGATGTTGCTCCCACCTCACTTCCTGTCTAGCCACGTAAAAAGCAGACTAAATGAAGCAAGTTAATTTAGCACAGTTTCAGATGAAGTCTCACACTATTCCTGGGATGGGATAGCATTATAGGATAGTCAAGGTGGTCTGAGATTGGCTGTGGACAGTTGCAATTGGTGTTCTTCTATACACGTTGGGAAGCATGTCAAAGTTTCCAGAAGTGTTACCTGAAA
Source organism: Martes martes (assembly GCF_963455335.1). Classification (NCBI taxonomy): domain Eukaryota; kingdom Metazoa; phylum Chordata; class Mammalia; order Carnivora; family Mustelidae; genus Martes; species Martes martes. The sequence continues at coordinate 214,408 of NW_027666423.1, read as the reverse complement.
TAAAAATCTTGTTTGCCTACCTAAAAACTGTTCCCACCTTTTCTGGGGATGTAGAGTCTTTATTGCATTCCAGTGTGTAACCCTAACTCATGCGCCTTGAGAAAGATACAGTATCCAGACCCCAGCAAGAAATTCTAATGGATCTAAGCCAGCCATTGTGACCCAGTTTCCTTGTCAGTTATTGAATCTGATGCAGGCATGCCACGGCATGTGAGAGGCCTTCGTGTTCTTGGAGAAAAGGCTCTTCTCTTGTTATCAGAAGCACATGGATAAGCAGTCCCCCTCCTTCTGCTCAATGCTGTTGTGTCTGAATGGGGTCCTGAGAAGGCTGCAGCTTGCTTGTGACATGGGAACTAGTCTGCAGATGAGACACATGCTGAGCATGGCAGAGAGGCAAGGTAGAAAGTTCTGAGCTGCAGGCTAGTTCTCCAGGCTCCAGCCTCCAGACTGCCTCCAAGCCACCATCCATCTAAAATGTTTTAATGTAATAATTGTATTCCCCTGCTTTCTTGTCAGTTTCCTGCTGGAGTATCCATTTGGCCTCTGCAAACCATTTTTCTGTTCTCACCTTTAAATATGGCCCCCCCTCTGAACCTCTACTCCGCTTGTTTCTTGGCATTTAAAGTCCTGTCATACAAGATCGCTTGCCATTCCCGAGTGCTAAGGCCTGTTATTTCATGGCTCTGTCAGATTGTTTACGCTTTGTGTTCCCTGTGGTTTAGAAATCCTATTCGCTGTGATGCCTCTCTTGACTTCTGAGGTAGCATTTTTTTTTTACCACCAGACCTATAACCTCTTTTTTTTTTTAAGATCCTCTTTATTTGAGAGAGGAAATGCATGCGACCAGAGGAGGAGCAGGGTGGGGGAGGGAAAGAGAGGGGAAAGAATCTTCGGCAGACTCCTTGCTGAGCTCAGAGACTGATGTTGGGCTTGATCCCATGACTCTGAGATGATGACCTGACCTAAAACCCAAAAGTTGAGTGCTTAACCGACTGAGCCACCCGGGTGCTCCCAGACCTAGAACTTCTAACATAATATCAAAATGATTTCAAAAAATTAGTTATTTGTTTATCTCTCCCCAGTAGACTGAAAACATTCTGATCAGTGGTTATTTATCTTTACATTTTCACAACCTATACAAGTTCAAGTTTGTAAAAGGTACTCAGTAAACATTTAATAAATTAATGACGTTTTTCCTCTGGTAGAGATAAAGGAGTGTGAACATCAAACCATTGGAACCCTGAGTCCACATGCGACCTACTGTTTTCAGTATAGTGTTCTTACAGAGAGTTTCTTTATTAATCAATGGATGGAAGTGTAAGTTCCAGAGTTAGTTTCCTTGCCATTGATCAAGTAATTTATTTTTGAGTCTTAGTGTAATTCTTCTGATGGTCAACAAAAACTAGAAATTCTAGAATTTTGGAAAGGATTTTTTTGTGAGTGATCATTATATTATTGGGCAGTGTTATCTGTATAGTAAGTCAGTACTGATGCCTTGTTTGTGTATTTAGGGGTTCCTGTTGCGGGACAGGGGATCAGATGTTGAGAGTTTGGACAAACTCATGAAAACCAAAAATTTACCTGAAGCTCACCAAGATGCATTTAAAACCGGTTTTGCAGAGGGTTTTCTGAAAGCTCAAGCCCTAACGCAAAAAACCAATGGTAAGTTGATTAGACACCATCCATATTTGGGAATAATATCTAAAAGGAAGTCATAGTCCTACCTTTAAGTGATTACACATATTTTTTCTAACACATATGCACCTTTTCATTGGTTATATTCCATTATATTTGTAACTTAAGCTGTGTCAAAATGGAAATACCTGTTGACACTCTCCCTTTTCTCAAATGAGAACCAGAGTCAAGGACAGAAGCATGAGTGCCTTCGTGAGGTTTTTGATAATAGGGTGCTGAAAGGAAATCATGGCAATTATACAAAAGAATGTCAGGTTCCAAAATTGCATTTGATGGAATATGATTACTGTCAATAACCTAATTCTTGCTTTTCATCAAGGTGTCATTTGTCATTGTTGTTATTTAAGTTTTTTTTTTTCTTTTCTTTTCCTCCTCCAGATTCTCTGAGACGAACTCGTCTGATTCTCTTCTTTCTGCTGCTGTTTGGCATTTATGGACTCTTAAAAAATCCATGTTTTTCTGGTGAAGGCTCTTTTTATTTATCTGACTTTTATTTTTAATCTTTTAAATACTTGACTATTTTTCATAGTCTGCCTTAGACAGGAGAGAAGAAGCATTTCCTGTTTTGTTTTTTAAAGATTTTATTTATTTGACAGAGAGAGAGAAAGATCATAAGTAGGCAGAGAGAGCGGGGAAAGCAGGCTCCCTGCTAAGCAGAGAGCCTGATGTGGGGCTCGATCCCAGGACCCTGAGACCATGACTTGAGCCGAAGGCAAAGGCTTAATCCACTGAGCCACCTGGGTGCCCCAGCATTTACTGTTCTGGTGTCTAGGCCTTTCTTTCCTAAGTCAACAGTTCACAGATTGGGTCAATTTGAGGTGTTTTTTTGCATTGAAGTAGAAAAGTTTTAATCTGTTATGGTTACATGCCAACTGCATTATCAGGGCTCATTATATTTACATTGCTTTGTGGGTTACAAGAAAAGTTCCTTCAGACACTGTACGAATTTCAAGTTTTATTTTGAGAAAATAATTAATATTTTGTTAATGTTCCAAGGATTATGTTATAGCAAAAATGTTAGCTTAGCTTCTGGTAATGGTTGGTTTTCCAGACTTCTAGAAAGTTACACCTGTCCAGTTATAAAATTTGAAAACATGTAGAATAATTTTATAATAACAATACAAAGTGAAATAGTCCCCTATTTCAAAGACACACTAATAAATTTATGAAAAATGTATATATAATACATAAGTGTATAAAAATCTGGGGCTCCTGGGTGGCTCAGTTGGTTAAGCATCTGCCTTCAGTTCAGGTCATGATCTCAGGGTCCTGGGATCGAGGCGCCTGCACCTTCCCCCACTTGTGTGCTTTCTCTCACCCCCTCTCAAATAAATAAAATCTTAAAAAAAAAAAAATATATATATATATATATATAAATTTAGTATACAATTAAGAATTGCCTCAAGCGATTCTCATAGTTCTCCGTTTGCCAGTCTAAAATGAAGTAATAACGCCCATCCTAAGTAGTTCCTGTTGCTTTCTCAGCTATTCAGTTTTTACCTTGTGTTTTCTATGTTCTTTAGGATTGGTTACCTTGAGAGAAAAACGGATAACAATTAAAGAATTACAGTTGGTCAGGGGCGCCTGGGTGGCTCAGTGGGTTAAGCCTCTGCCTTCCGCCCAGGTCATGATCTCAGGGTCCTGGGATCGCTCCGCATCGGGCTCTCTGCTCAGCGGGGAGCCTGCTTCCCCCTCTCTCTCTCTGCCTGCCTCTCTGCCTGCTTGTCATCTCTCTCTCTCAAATAAATAAATAAAATTAGAAAAAAAAAAAAGAATAACAGTTGGTTTGGATCAGGACCTCATCCCAGAACTTGCATGTTACCCCAGATATTTTAAGGTTTTTGTATCATCAAACCTTAGATGAGATTTTAACATCCATCCAGGAATATCCTTTTCTTTTTTTTTTTCTTAAGATGTTATTTATTTGACAAAGAGTGAGTGCAAACATGGGGAGCAGCAGGCCCAGGGAGAAGCAGGCTCCCCGTTGAGCAGGGAGCCGGATGTGGGGCTCAGTTTCAGGACCCTGAGATCATGACCTGAGCGGAAGGTAGATGCTTAACTGACTGAGCCATCCAGGTACCCCCAGAATATTCTTTTTATAGTCAGAGTCACCTTCTTTTGTCTCCTCATTTTCAAAACACAACCAGTGTAGGGACACCATATGATTGATACTGGAGGGGTGGGGTTAGTTCTGGCTATTATTTTATGTTTCTTAATTTCTTATATTAAACAAAAATATGTATCAAAATATGAAGTGCATTGCCTTATAATTTCTTATAAGGTTCAAGTGGTTTGGCTATAAATTTAATTTGCATAATTTATAAAGTCCCTCTGTATAAATCCTTAAATAAACAATGTAGTGGGCTAAAACTGTTAGTATCCAATGTAGAATTACTACACTACATTTACTCTTCCAACTTGTGTATTCTTGGTATGTTAAGTGTTTTCAACAAAACTCTAGTTTTGCTTACTGATTTTTTTTTTTTTGCATCTAAATTTCTGTCTTAAAGACAATATTTTTGTCTTCTTCTGAGGAAATTAGAAATTGCTCTAATTACTCACTTACTTCTGTTCAGTAGGGAAGTTTAACCAAAGGGGAGAGGTTTTAAGAAAGTTTTGTGATAGTTCCCTGTAGTTGATCTGAAGTATTTTACTGTCTTTCAAGCTTTCACTGTCATTCTTAATGATGTCATTACTGATATATATCATCTGAGGGCAAGTAATAACAGCTGCTAGAGGAGGAGGCTGCGTGAAAAGTGAAATAATCTCTTTTAAGGTTTACCCTTTTTAAAAAAAAAATGTTAGTGCCAGTTTTTATGCTAATTTTAAGGCAATGAATTTTGTGGTGTGCATCCCTGACCAGTTGTATCAGGATAATTTAGGGTGATTGTTAAAAATGCAAACTGTCCTGGGCCTTTTTCTAAAACTATAAACCAGAAATTCTGGGCCATGGCCTGGGAACTTGCATTTATACATTTCTCAAGTGATTTTTATGCAGAGTTGAGTTTGAGAATGATTGGTTTAAATTTCTCTTAGATATGATAGGGGAAGAGGGAAATAATTTTTCATTTTAAAATATTTATTTATTTGACAGAGAGAGAGATCAGAAGTAGGCAGAGAGGCAGGCAGAGTGGGAGGGGGAAGCAGGCTCCTTTTCTGAGCAGAGAGTCTGATTCTGGACTCCATCCCAGGACCCTGAGATCATGACCTGAGCCGAAGGCAGGGGCTTAACCCACTGAGCCACCCAGGTGCCCCAATTTTTTATTTTAACTGGAAGGTGTAAAAATGTTATTTTAGGGGCACCTGGGTGGCTCAGTCATTAAGCGTCTGCCTTCAGCTCAGGTCATGATCCCAGAGTCCTGGGATGGAGCCCGCATCAGACGCCCTGCTTGGCGGAAGCCTGTTCCTCTTCTCCCACTCCCCCTACTTGTGTTCTTTCTTTCGCTGTGTCTCTCTCTGTCAAATAAATAAAATCTTAAAAAAAATGTCATTTTAATGTGAGTCATTTATTCCTTGAACATGGTCTAGGAATCTGGAAGATGTAGTTTCTTTACCTCACTATGAATTAATGTATGTAAACTTAAATATAATTTTCTGTACTTTCTTACATCTGAATAATAGGGTGGTTGAAATCTTATGAAACTATCAAATATATAAACAATTATTTTTTTTTCTCTTTAGTCCGCTTCCGGACAACAACAGGGCTTGACTCTGCAGTAGATCCCGTCCAGATGAAAAATGTCGTCTTTGAACTTGTTAAAGGAGTAAGTTAAAAAGTTTACCCTGCACTCTTCAAATATTATCTAATTATATAAGGCCAATATTTGATTTTAAAGGTATAGAATAGAAAATATATACATTGGTCTCTACCTCCAGTTCGAGGCACTAAAACTCTTGTAATTCCCTAAATGACAAGAGTACTAAGTGCATCTTTGCTTCTGCAGTTTGGTCTTTGCAGCTTATGTGTGACACAGGGCTTCTAAATCCCTAGGAATTTCCTGGGCGATGGCACGGTCATTGTATGAGGCCACTCTGGTGGGCTCCTGGGTGGGGCTGGACACTAGATAAAACGAAGCCATGATTAGAACCTTGGAAGTTTTAGCTTCACTGCGTATTCTCCAACCCTCTTTTAGGTATTGGGACAGAAGAAATAAATCTCTGCTGTCCTTTCTAACAGAAACTAAACCATGATATTGCATATAAGGAAATAATAGAGTATGTTCAAATGTGATGAAATCTTATGGGAAAAATATGGAGCCGCGTGAAGAAGATTGGGAGTTTTGAGAGAAAGATCACAGTTTTAAATGGGGATGTTCAGTTTCTGATTGACTGAGAAGGTGACATTTGAGTGAAGATTTGAAGATGATGGAGTAAAATGCATGTGTTTTTTTTTTTTTAAGATTTTATTTTTAAGTAATCTCTACACCCACCATGGGGCTCAAACTTGCAACCCTCTACACCCAACATGGGGCTCAGACTTGTAACCCTGAAATCACATGCTCTACTGACTGGCCAGCCAGGTGTGCCTAAACCATGTATGTATTTGAGCAGAGGACACTTCTAGCCAAAGGAAGAGAGAGAGCAAAGATGCTGAGAATTAATGTGCCTGACTTGTTTGCTGACCAATCAAAAGGCCACTTTAATATGGAGCAGAATGAGGGCTCTTACTCTTTCCACACTCTCTTCCTTATCTATGCATAAATATTTTTCACAGCCTCGACTATTAGGGAATAAATTATCAGGAGTCACTATGATAATTTTATACCAAGTAGTCCTTCCCTTCCCTTGGCAATTTTTTTAAGATTTTATTTCTTTATTTGACAGAGAGAGATAGCACAAGTAGGTAGAGACGCAGACAGAGAGAGGAGGAAGCAGGCTCCCCACTGAGCAGGGAGCCCGATGCGGGGCTCGATCCCAGGACCCTGAGATCATGACCTGAGCCGAAGGCAGAGGCTTTAACCCACTGAGCCACCTAGGCACCCCTAAAAATATAATTTGTTAAAAAATATTTTATTTATTTATTTGTCAGAGAGAGAGAGAGAGAGAGAGAGCAAGCAAGTGAGCTCAAGCGGGGGGGAGAAGCAGGCTCCCTGCTGAGCAGGGAACCCAATGCGGAACTCGACCCCAGGACCCTGGGATCATGACCCAGGGTGTTCGAGAACTGGTCTCCAGCACAGCGCTGGCTGGTTATCACTTAGCAAAGCCCTAAAGTCCATGTATTTCTTTAGAGAGTCTAAATTTTATACTTTGCTTGTCCTGGGTCTCCAGAGAACTTTGTGTTTGGACCCAATAATTCCTTTAGGCTGAACCATATCAGAAACCCCTTTCCATGTGACGAGAGGCCCCTAACCTGCGAAGCAGGGACTCTATCCCACAAAAGAAGCAGAAAACATCGCATGCGCTCTGCCTTGGCGGCTCAGGTGTAGTGACATGACCCAGGCTACGCCAATGAGAGGGACACACTGCGGTGACGTGATGGGGAGACTCCGTGGGATCCATCTGACAGGTGGAAACAGCCGCATTCAGGGTCCAGATCTGACAAGTCTTTGCAATGAGCTCAGTCATCTCTGCGGCCCCCAGAGCACCTCCCACCATTGTCTGCCCTGACCTTCCTTCCTGGAAGTTATCCTTCCCCCCTTTGTCTGTAGGTCCACTACATGTTTGTATCCTGAAATAATACCTTGTCTTGTTTTGCAGGGTGTGGACCTTCGTCCAGACGGACTCATACCGCACGCGCTGTTCTGTCTTGTGGACGCTGGACGCTGTTACAGAGATTTGCCCGTATTGTCGCCTGTGGGCGCAGTGCATTGATTTTTCCCCCAGGGTCTTATCCCACTGCATGAGCACATCCCGGTGTGTTTACCTATTCCGCTGTGGAGGGATAGCTGGGATGTGGCTAGACCTTTGCTGGTTGGTATCTCTTGCTCTATGTGGCTAAGGTAAAAAGAAAATCCTCACCTCTGGCAGAGGCTGGGAGAAATACAGGGTACATCTAAATATTGCTTGGCTTGGTTTGGTATAGGGCATAAAGAGGTTAAAAACATTGTCTCTGTCACCTTATATCTCAAAACTTTGATATCATTGTGACCAAGAAAACCAAAGCGAAGCCTAGTGAAGTGAGTGGAATTATCTGGAATTCTAACGGTTTCAAAGACATGACGACGTGGCAGCGAAGCAGAGGACGGAGCAACAAGCAGTGCCTTCAGTCACGGACATCCGAACTGTGAACTTGGAAGAACCAGCAAGGCCCACACAATTATTTACATCCGTAAAACTTGAAGACATACCGGAGTGTGAAGAAGTCTAGGAAATTTCTCAGGGCAAGCAGCCTCCCGATCAAGGAATATTTGTTAGGTGTCTACTTTGCGCAAGACATTCCATTAGGTATTGTAGGAAGTACACAGATGTTTACAAGATGGAGGAAAAGATGCCCTAGACCTTAAAGAGCTTATCCATTGACTATCAGATACAGGGACATGTACGCTAAGGGTCAAGTGAATGGCTGTAAGGTTTCTGCTTTACTCCTGGGTTACAAGCTCTGTGAAAGCAGGGACTGAAGCAGTTTTCTTTCTTTCTTTTTCTTTTCACCCTCCCTTCCTCCCTCCCTTCCTTCGCTTTATGTATTAACTTGAGAAAGAGCACAAGCAGGGGGAGAGTGGCAGAGGGAGAGGGAGAAGCAGACTCTCCGCTGAGCAGGGAGCCCGACGCGGGACTGGATCCCAGGACCCCGAGATCATGACCTGAGTCGAAGGCAGATGCTTAACTGACTGAGCCCCCCGGGCACCTCAGCAATCTCTCCATTGTGTCTCCACAGTTTTGGATGAATGTGTGAATGAAGAATCTGGAATCATCAGGAAAGACTGTGGAGAAGAAACATCTTTTTATTTATTTACTTAATTTAAATTCAATTAATTAACATATAGTGTTTTATTAGTTTCTGGGGCAGAGGTCAGTGATTCATCGGTTGCATATAACTCCCAGTGCTCACTTCATCACATGCCGTCCTTAATGCCCATCCCCCAGTTACCCCGCCCCCCCCACCTCCCCTCCAGCAACCCTCAGTTTGTTCCCTGGAGTTAAGAGTCTCATGGTTTGTGTCCCTCTCTGATTTCATCTTATTTTATTTTTCTCTCCCTTCTCCTATGATCATCTGTTTTGTTTCTTAATTTCCACATGAGTGAACTCATGTGATAATTGTCTTTCTCTAGTTGACTTATTTCGCTCAACCTAATACCCTCTAGCTCCATCTCTGTTGTTGCAAATGGTAAGATTTCATCGTTTTTGATGGTCGAATGCTATTCCGTTGTGTATATCACATCTTCTTTATCCATTCATCTGTCCATGGACATCTGGACTCTTCCCATAGTTTGGCTATTGTGGACACTGCTGCTATAAACATTGGGGTACACGTGCCCCTTCAGATCACTACGTTTGTATCCTTTGGATAAATACCCAGTAGTGCAATTGCTGGGTCGTAGGGTAGCTCTATTTTTAGCTTTTTGAGGAACCTCCGTACTGTTTTGTAGAGTGGCTGCCCCAGCTTGCATTCCCATTACATCGCAGCGTAAGAGGTTCCCTTTCCCGAGAAGAGGGTCTCGGTGTGAATGCCAAAGGGAGTTAGCACTGACTCTGAACAGTAGGAAAGAGGATACGGAATAGGTAAAGGGGCTGGGCCTTGGCCTTGGGGATTGGAGAGAGGAAGAAGCCAGGTTGTAGCCGAGTGCTCTTCAGGGCATGAAGTGGGGACAGTGTCTGGAAGGACGGGGTCGGGCTCCAAAGTCAAGCTCTTGAAAGCCAAGTGAAGGATTATAGTTTTATTCTACACTTCGTGAGAACAACTGCATTGCGGTGCACTGAACAGGGGAGGAAAGCGGTGTTACGGGAAGATTTGTTTTAGAGGGATGCAGAAAAGACTGTGTCAGATGGGATCCAGAGAGGACTGGGATCCCTCTCTCTACTTGGTCGGGGCTTATTTGCACAGTAGCAGTTGGAAGATGCCCAGGGCTGGTAAGAAGGGACAAGCCCTGATGCACAAGCGCTTTTCAAAGTAGCATCATATATTCTACTGTTCTTTTGGCCAAAGCAAGTCACCTGTTCAGGCCCCGATTCAAGGAGGTGGAAAATAAACCCTTCTTGATGGAAGGAGGGGCAATGCCACAAGGCAGACAGGAGAATGTATAGGAAGGGGTGAGCTTCTGGCTGTTTTTGAAGCCTCCCACCCTGGGCTAGGGGCTGAAGAAAACAGAAAGCACTAGATGCTTGGGGGTTGGGCTAGAAAGAGCAGAAATGCATCTACTTCCCGGAACACATCTAAATGCCGTAGTCTTAAAATCTGATCTGCTTACTCTAATTAACCCAGAAATTATGCAGATCATTTCGGACAAGTGTTTAACCCAGCTCTCAGAATCCGGGTGTCTAGAAAAACAGACTCGGAAACTTTGTCTTTCCGTAGTTCTTTCCGTCTCTGAGACATTTTAAGAATAAAAGTGAACATTGCATTTAAGCAGTTGGAAGCATGCCTGGTTTCTTATCAGCCTGTGGCAGCAGGGGCACTCCCTCAGAGCAAACCTGTTCTGGTCCTCCCACTACCCACAATTTACAGCCTACTGCATCACAGGCACGGTGTATGGGGTTGACACGCTTTTTGGAGACCTTAAAAACATTTTTTTTTTTTTTTTGAGTCATGAGCAAACTTTTAACTCAAAATTGCAAGAGATACTGAAAAATCTAGATGCAGATACATCATTAAAATAATTTGAAAGCAATTTCTAGATCTTCTCACTTCCTTTGAGTTCTCAATTAGAGATGCCCCCCAAAATCGCACAGCCATTTTCATTTAAGTGACCTCTTTATAGTGAAATAAATCCCGAAGTAAAATGATAAATACTCCTTCTGACTCAGTTTCGCGGCGAAAACAGAAAAAAGAACACTGAGGTAAAGTGGGGATGAATGACCGTGTTTGGTCTGCTAACAGGTCCCCAATATGAGCATCTGCCCAGGGCCTCCCGGGGGCGGGGACTCCACCGGCTCGGCAAGGGCCTCGCACTCAGGGCTGTCCACGCTTTCCAGGCGGGAGACGCCGTCATCGGAGCCAAGGGAGCCAGGTTTCCGGGGGTCCTTCCTGGCCTTTGACCTGCTGTGGCGGAGCGCCAGTTCCGCGGGAGACCTGCTGGCCTGCAGGCCGCGCCGGGCCACGAAGATCCCCTCCTGCCGGGAGCAACTGCACCGAGGCTGTGGCCGGCCGCCCCGTTATCCTTCAATGAGGAAGAACCCGCTCCCGCCGCCCCACCAGGATCGCGTCCCCGACCGGCTCCGGCCTCCACTTCCTCGGCGCGTGGCCCCACCGCCCCTCACCAGTAGGCCACGCCCCTCGGCGGCTGAGGAGCGCGCCTTTCTCTGACGTCAGGTCCCGCCCCGGCCCCGCCCCGCGCCCGCCCTCCGCAGCTTGAGCGGCTTCGCCTGAGGCGGCCGTTGGGGAGGCGGCTGAGGCGGCGGTTGGGGAGGCGGCTGAGGCGGCTGAGGCGGCGGCGGTGACGGGGGCTTCGGTGGCCGACCCTGCGGACGGCGGTCGGCTGTCTGTCTGCTTCCGTCCCGGAGCGGCGGGCGATGGTGCGGCGGAGCGCGCGGACGCGGGCGGCGCGGCGGCGGGCATGAGGGAGGATGGAAGGGCAGGACGAGGTGTCGGTGCGGGAGCAGCACTTCCACAGCCAAGTGCGGGATCCACGGTGAGCCGGCCCGCGCCCCGCCCCCCGCGTCCCCGCGTCCCCGCGCCCCCGCGTCCCCCGCGCCCGGCGCCCCCCCCCCCGCCCCGCGCCCCCCGCCCTCTGCGCCCGGTGCCGCCCCGCGATCCCCGCCCCCCGCCTTCCGTGCCCGGTGTCCCCTGCCCCCCCTGTCCCGCGCCCGGTGCCCCCCCCGTACCCCGCGTCCCCCCGCTCCCCTTCCCCCGCCCCGCGCTCCCTCGCGGAAGCTCAGGTGGGCGCAGTACCCGCACGGGCCGCTGGGCGCTCTTCTCGTCGCGGGGGGCGGACGCCGGCCCGGCGGACCCGCGAGCGTGCGGTGCCCAGTGGCGGGCCCGGGAGCCGAGCGTGCGCAGCCCGCCCTCTGGCCCCGCTGGCGTTGGCTCAGGACCCTGCGGGTTGGGGGGGCGGCCGGTGATGTGGGCCGCGCCCGCCGTGCTCGGGGGCCGCTCCCGGGAGCCGTCGCGCGGGGGTGCCTGTTCCGACCAGCGCTCGGCCTCGGGCACCGGTGTGTGCGCCTTCCGTCCCGCAGCGCAGCGCGGTGTGCGCGTGTCTGTGTCCCCGTGGCCGCGCGGGGACCGTGTTACGTGCGTGCGTGCGTGTGTGTGCGCGCGTACTCGTCCCCTCTTCGGACCGACGGCTCCCGCGTTCGGCCCCGCGTTCAGCCGCAGCGCCGGGAGCCGGGGAAGAAGTTCTGCTGCGGAATCGCCGCCCTCGTGTGGCTCTCGGTCTCGGGGACTGAGAATCGCCTTGCCAGGCCCTGGCTTGGAGCGAAGCGCATTCCGCGAGCGACGGCCGTGCGACGGCGGCGCGGGGGCCCGGGCTTGGGGCCTGGGGCGCGCGTGTGCGCCCCTCGCGGGCCCGTGACGGGTTCCGAGCGCTCTGCCCCGGGTGCCGCCGCGGCTCCGTGCACCCTTTCGCCAGCTCAGCGCGTGCCGTGCTCTGTTCTGGATTTCAGCCGCTGCAGGAAGCGCGTCCTCATACTTTTATTTTCTTACTTTGTTTTGCACAAAAAATTGTATATGCGCTTCCCTGATGATGAACGAATTTGGGTACCTTTTCCTATATCTATGGTCATTTGGAACGCTTTCGTGAAGCGTCTTCAAATCTTTCCCCATTTCAGATTAGTCCTGTAATCTCTTAAATACTGATTTGCAAGTTTTCTTTATGCTTTCCGAATATGGTAATTGCGTCAGGTATATGTATTGCAGGTTTTTTTTTTTTTCCACTTTGTGGATGCTTTAACACTCAACGACGTATCTTCTGATGAGAAATCCTTAATTTTCAGAGTTACTTTAACAGAAATTGTTTCACGGTCAGTCCTGGCTCTGTCCTGTTTAAGAACTCTTTGCCCGCTCCAAAATTGGGAGGACATTCTCTGTTTTCTCTAAATGCTTTACTGATTTGCTCTTCTCATTTCGATCTGCAGTTCATCTGGAATTTGTTTTTCGTGTATGTTTTGAGGTAGGAATCTTTATTTTTTCCCCCCACCTGGATGTCCAGTCCCTTTAGCACCATTTACGACCTTTGTCATGACTTAGGTAACTATAATTGTGGGGGTTAATTTTGTAATCCACGCTGTTCCATTGATCTGTTTGCTTTTTGCCTTACTTTTTAATTAATTACGGAGTCTGTCATTTGGATTGAGAAGGGGACTTGCGTTGTAGTAGCCACGAGCTTTATTACCTTGCTACTCTGGAAACAGCCTAGTTTTGGTGCTCATTTCAAAGTGCCTTAGTTCTGCCACTTGTCACCCCAGCTTTCTCCGAACCAGCACCTCTGGGTGGTGAATGCATCCTCTGCAGAAGCTGTACAGATGCGAACAAGCCCACTGGGTTTCCGGTCTTTGGCATTTTTTTCTCAGATTATTCAGAGGGAATATAAATACTTGAGTTTTCTCTAAGACGTGCTGCCAATACTTTTATTTAGCGATTTTTTGGTTTTGCCCTGTAATGCTGTAAGTTTTACGCTTTTTCTGATACAATATTCATAGCATGTGATTAACATTTTTAAGTGTACAATTCATTGGCTTTAAGTGCATTCACATCTTGTGCAACCATCCCCACTGCCCATCTCTAGAACTTTGCTGTCCTTCCAAACTGAAACGGCCCTCATGAGTCATTGACTTACCATTCCTTTCTCCATCCAGCTCTTGGCAACCACCATTGCACTTTTGTCTCTGTGCATCTGGCTCATGCAGGTATCTCATGTAAGTGGAGTCACACAGTATTTGTCCTTTCGTGTCTGGCTTATTGCATAAGGCTTTCAAGTTGCATGCATCTTGTAGCACGTGTCAGAATTTTTTTCCTTTTTAACGTTAGATGACATTCACTCGTATTGACATAGGACGTTTTGTTTATCCATTCATTCATCACTGCACATTTGGGTTGTTTCCTGGCCTTTGTAAATAGTGCTGCTATGAACATGGGTGTACAAATACCTCTTCAAGACCTTGCTTTCAGTTCTTTTAGATATATGCATACCCAGAGGTGGAATTGGTGGGACCACATAAAAAAATGCTATGTTTAATGTTTTGGGGAGCTGCCATGCTGTTTTCTGTAGTGGCTGTGCTTTTTCACAGTCCCACCAGTGGTGCTCCAGGATTCCAGTTTCTCCACCAACACGTGTTGTTTTCTGTTGTTTTAAAATACAATAGTTATTCTAATGGGTGTGCAGAGGTATCTTATTGTGGCTTTTATTTGCATCTCCCTGATGATTAGTGCTGTTGAGCACTATTTTATGTGCTTCCTGGCCATTTACATTTGTATATCTTCTTTGGAGAAATATCTGTTGAGTCCTTTGCCTGTTTTGAATTGGGTGGTTTTGTTGTTGACTTTCAGGAGTTCTCTATATATTCTGGATATTAATCCCTTATTAAATGTCAGATTTGCAAATATTTTCTCCCATTCTGTGTGTTGCCTTTTTACTCTATTGATAATGTTCTTTGTATATGTTATGTGTATTATATACTGCATTCCTACAATACAGTAGCTAGAGAAAAGAAAGTCTTACTAAAATCATAAGGGAGAGAAAATACATTTACAGTACTGTAATTTTTTAAAAAAAAGATTTTATTTATTTATTTGACAGAGAGAAACACAGCAGAAGAGGGAGCACAAACAGGGGGAGTGGGAAAGAGAGAAGCAGGCTTCCTGCCAAACAGGGAGCCCAATGTGGGGTTTGATCCTAGGACCCTATAGTACTGTATTATATTTAGGGGTGCCTGGGTGGCTCAGTTGGTTAAGCGTCTGCTCTTGGCTCAGGTCATGATCCCTTGGTCCTGGGATGGAGTCCCACATCGGACTCCCTGCTCAGCTGGCAACCTGCTTTTCCCTCTGTTGCTCCCCCTGCTTGTTCATGCTCTCTCTCTTTCTGTCAAATAAGTAAAAATCTTTAATTAAAAAAAAAAGTTGCTAGAGAAAAGAAGATCATAAGGGAGAGAAAGTCCGTTTACAGTACTACATGTATTTTTAAAAAGATTTTACTTATTTGATAGAGATATAGCGAAAGAGGGAATACAAGCAGGGGGAGTGAGGGAGGGAGAAGCAGGCTTCCTGCCAAGCTGGGAGCCTGATGTGGGGCTCAAGCTGGGAGCCTGATGTGGGTCTTGATCCTAGGACCCTGGGATCATGACCTTAAGCCGAAGGCAGACACTTCATGACGGAGCCACCCAGGTGCCTCTATAATACTCTATTATATTTAATTTAAAAAATTCACTTATAAGCGGACCTGTGCATTTCTAAGCCATATTGTTCAAGGATCAACTGTACATGGAAAAATGAGGATTGATTGTCTCCTGTTAAAATTTGCTTCTTTGAGGAGCTGAAAATTTTACCTTCAGAGGTTTTAGCCAGGAAGTGGGCTTCTGGTGGGAAAGTTGCTGGGCCATAAGAAAGAAAACTCTGGGTTGTTTAATGGTCTCCTGAGAAGACTGTGACAGTCTTGGAATAAGGAACAGACATCTGTTGTAGCAGCTGAGCATCTACCTGCTGTGAGCAGGTGGACGGTCTGATGATTCTTTAGGTTCCCTATAGCTCTTTTTCTGCTTATTTATGCTGATATATGATTGTTCTGCCCTTTAAATTTTTTGAGGTGTCAAACTGGATGGGAAGCAATAAGTTTCTTTTTATCAGATTTTGCTTGACTAAAATTTGAAATCACACAGATACAACTACATTGGAGAGATTCTTATGCCAGGATTCTTTTTTATCGATACTTTGAAAATTATTTGGCATAGTCCTGAATTTATAGAAAAGTTAGAAATACAACAAAAAAAGAGCCTTTCTGCCCCAGAACTGTTTGAGAATTTGCCAACCTGGTTCTCCATTTCCTCAGGATACTTTTGTATATAATGCCTACAAACAGTGTGTCCTCCTGTGTATCTACCATACAACCATCAAAATAATGAAATTGAGGCTGTACCACTCATGCCCCATTCAGATTTACCAGTTGTCCCAGTCATGTCCTTTGTTGCGAAAGGACCCCGTTAAGAATCACAGGCTGCGGGATGCCTGGGTGGCTCGGTTGGGTAAGCGGCTGCCTTCGGCTCAGGTCACGACCCAGGGTCTTGGGATCGAGTCCCACATCGGGCTCCTTGCTCGGCAGGGAGCCTGCGTCTCCCTCTGCCTCTGCCTGCCTCTCTGTCTGCCTGTGCTCACTCTCTCTGACAAATGAATAAATCAAATCTTAAAAAAAAAAAAAAAAAGAATCACACGCTGCTTGTAGTTGTCGGGTCCCTTTCGTTGCCTTCAGACTGAAACCCTTCTTCAGTGTTTTCTTGACTTCCCTGTCCTTGATGCTTCTGAAGACTGCAGGCCGGTTGTTCGGATTTGTGTCTTCATGCTTGGTATCAGATTATTCATTTTGTGCCTGGGGTGGGGCGGAGGTGAGGAAAGGGAGAAAGGCTGCCTGCACTTAACGCACACATACACAAATACTCTCACGTACTCTTACTCAGCCGTAAAAAGGAATAAGGTACTACAACGTGCAGGAACCTCAGAAACATCATGCTAAGTGGAAGAAGCCAGACCCGAAAGGTCGTTGAGTGTGTGATTCCATTTATGAGAAATAAACTAGTAAAGGTAAATCCATCCATGTCATATTGATGGTTACCAGGGACCAAGGGGAGGGCAGAATGGGGAACAACTCCTTAGTGAATACAAGGTTTTATTTTGGGGTGATGAAATGTTCTGGAACTAGAAAGTGGTGGTGTTTGCACAACACTGTGACTACACTAAATACCACTAGATTGTTCACTTTGAAATGGTTAATTTTATGTTATGTGAATTTCACTTAAATAAAAAAAATACTTTCAACTGAGAAGTGACTTGAATAGGGCTGATTTGATTCATAACTGAACAGTGAATTTAAATGGACCTTGCTTTACTAGGTTTGGTCATTTAAATTATTTTAAATGCCCTGGGGAAAACATCTGTAACTTTATATTGTGAATTCTTCTTGCTTCGTGGATTTAAAACTTAGGCCTATTACTTTATTTAAATTTATAGGATTAGGGGTTATAGTTTTATTTCAGACCATGACATTTATGAAAATTCTTCAGTGATTTATCATTTTTCTCTGCCTAATTTCCTGGTCTAGATAATTCACTTACCTCAAAAAGCTTCAGCAAATCACACACTGAATAAAGGGCAGATATAATTCCTTCCCAGTGAAATCCTCTAGGGATGAAGTAAGTACCTGTGAGATGTGTGCCACTCTCCTCTCTGTTTAGTCTGCGCTCCACTCTTGGTGGTACATTTCCATACATGCATTTGTGGATCAGTCACTTACGAACAGACCAGAGCACAGCACTTAGGCTTTACCCTGCAATGCATTCTGTGAAATGGTGGCTGTGCCTCGTTTCCTTCTGAGGAGGCTCAGGAGCCCTGACCTCCCCTTCTGCTTTCACCAGTTCTGCTGCCATCGCTGTTGCGGTGGGTCTGAGGGCTTTGGGTTCTCCTGGCGGGTGGTTCCTGCATCCCGTGGGTGGAGGCAGGCAGCTGGGGGAGCACTGACATTAAAGATGGGAGAGGGAGGAGGGGTGAGGGCACCTAGGAGAATCAGGACTAGTCTGTTCCCTTCCACCGCCTCCCAGTGACCCTTCCGGCTTTCACTGCTTTTTTCCCCCCTTGTGTGATAGAATGAGTGAGAATGGAAGAGGAAGGCAGATCTGGATTCAAACTCTGAACTCAAGATTAAGTTCAGGTCCGAAGAGATTGAGAAACAAACATTTGTTTTCTCTTTGTGTGAAGGAGAGCTGCCACTTACTCTGTCATGCTGTTGTGTGGATTAAGTTGCATCTGCAGAGTAATCCGGACTTGGTGCTGGGGCATTGTACGTGGGACTTCGGGGTTGCCTCTCTTCTCTCCACCATCTTTCCTTCCCTTGCCCCCTCCACCGAAGAGGAGGAAGCGGAGGAGAGTCCTGCTAACCGGGAGAAGAAAGGGAAAGGGCTTGACAGGTTCTTAAGTGCAGTGGTTGGCAGCACTCCGGGGTCTCCACAGCTGGCTCAGCACGCATGGCAAAATGGAAGGCCTGTTCCTCGGCCTCCTCACCTCCCGTTAGCCCTGCGCTTGCTTTCTCCTTTGCTCCTCTGTTCTGCTCTTCGCCTGTACCTGCTTGTGCCTCCAGATGAACTTTGCAACCAAAAACTACATTTTCTGCGAGCTACTGTTGGCTAGTTAGTTGATTTGAGAATGAAATCGGAATGCCTAACTGGTGAGACTTTTACGAGCCTTTGCAGGTGAGAGGAGGGTTTCCATTGCAGGAGGTGGTCCTAGCATGACGTATCAGAGCCCCGGGGGGGTGACCTGGTGTGGGCTCTCAGGGTCTGAGAGGAGGGAGGGAATTTTCCCTGCAGAGGGAAATCCCGGCGTGGAGTGTGAGCTTGGGGGTGATGAGGGGCACCCGCACGTGTTTAGGGGTGCTCTGTCACAGGGTGTCAGAGGTTGGGGAGGGCACCCATACAGGATGACAGAGCCCAAGTAGGCTGGTGTCCCTGGAGGGATGGCCTGGCATGGGTATCAGAAGTCAGTGGGGAGGGAGGTAGGGCAGTCCAGAATGGGGAGTCACCTAAGCAGGAGGGTGGCTCTGGATAGGGTAGGAGTGTCAGATCATTTCCAGGGGATTGGTCCATTGAAGGTGATGGGGGCCATTTGCAGTTACAGGAAGGGGAGAAAAATGAAGATGAACAGGGTTGTTGCATTGCGGTTGGACTTGCCAGTGGACGATCAGTGCGGCCTCATGGTTTTTGACACAAAGTTATCGCAGCAGATCTCGATGTAAAGGCGGGTGTAGGTAACTGTGTATATGTACCTGTATGCATAATGCGCACTTACAGTCCTTGCCCTGTCCGTTGGGAGCGTGACACCCCAGCGGCAGGGAGTATATTCAGCACCAGATCGGTATTTCTAAATACAATTTCCCACTAATAGGGACCCAGGCTCCTTGGGGGAGAAGCTGACTGCAGGGTAGGGGAGGGGAAGTTCCAGGCTCATTCTGTGCGTGTGGTACTGCCGGAGTGCAAGGAAGTGCCCCAAGAATGATGGGTACATGTCAAAAAGACCCAGAAGCCTCCGAGGGCTTTCCCACCAATCAGGGACAATCTCAGTGTCCGGAGAATGATTGTAGTGGACCCTACACAGAATAAAATAGAACAATCTTGAGTCCAAACTGATAGGAATCCATAGATGAATAATCTTTCTTGGCAAGGAACAGGCTATTTTCCCTAGTTTCAAACTTAGCTTCCCACAAAATACTTATTAGTTAAAAGGGAAAAGAGTGATGTTAGAGTCAGAGAGCCCTGGCAGACACCATCCTGACCAGTGGTCATCGGAACGTGACCAGCAATGGGGCAGACAAGGTCTAGGCCACCTGGTAGCCTGCAGAGAGAAGTGTGAAGCATTGCTTCTGTGATGCTCCTGCCTTGTGGACGTGACGGACGAAGCTGGGCCAAAGCTGAGTTCCCGTTTCCCCGTCAGCCTGCCCCAGCTGCGGCCTTCTCCACCACAGGCAGTGCCCGCTCTGCCGTTCCAGTTCTCAGGCTAAAACTCAGATCGGCCTTGAGTCCTCTCTGCCCCCACCCTCAGGCAGTCCTGTGGGTTCTGTCCTCAGAATCTGCTCCGTTTCAGAAGGTGACGTTTGTGAAACGGTGCTTTAATCCGAGGGGCACTTCAGTAGGTCTGTAAGCCATGGCCACTACTGCCCTATTTCGACTTGACTCAGGGCCTTACCTTAGGGACCCCTTGCCAGCGTTGACCTGCACTGCTCCGGCCTTCTGTGAGTAGCTGTCACCCTAGGTGCCCACGGGCAGTGCGAGAGGGTGACAGCATCTTGTCCGAACATCCTGAGCCCAGTCATGGTACCTGGAATACATACAGTAGGTTCTGGAAGTGTTTTGTTGAGAGTTGGCGTCGTTGTTATGGTGACCATACATTCAGGCTTTTCTGGATCGTTGATTTCAAATACTTTACCTATTTGTCCTCATAAGCTCAGTTTTTTGTCAGATTACAGGACCCAGTTTTTGATTTGGAAACTATGGTTGGTCTTCTTGCTGGTTGTGTGGTGAGTGTCATGTGAGCTGAGAAGAGAGGGATTGACTACTGAGAGGAATGTGGAGAGTGGTGGTTCGCAGGGCAAATGACATAAAGGGGACCCTAGGGACAGAGCTGACTGTGCCCTGGAGCACAGAGCGATGAAACGCATTGAGGTTTGGTGTACAAGAAGACTGGGTACGTGGCACTGTATGTGGGAGTCTGTCGTGGCGAGAGGAGCCTTGCACACATACTGGAACAGCTGTGCAGGACCTGGAATGGTGAGCTTGTGGGTTTGATCCTGTTTTTAGCATTGGAAGGCAGAAATGGTAGTGGTTGGGGTAAGTTCCTCACTTGACTTGCAAGGACAAAACCAGAGAAGCGTGCTTCAGGCCACTGGCTGGTAGTTGCCAGAGTTGGCGGTGGACCGGGGTAGACATTGTTCCTAGTGCTTTTCCCAGGAAACGTGCCCACTCAGCTTCTAAGCCTTCTTCTGTGTCTGATTTGAGTTGTATTTTTGGTATGTATGATATGGTCTACATTTGAACTTTATCAATGATTCACTGAACAGAGAGGTTTCATGGTTGTTTTGGCTTTTAAGTAGGAAAACACTTCTTTTGGTTGCCACAAGATGGCATTGGTCTCAAAGTTACTCTAGTGGATGTTTATTTCCAGCGTTTCATATGCATTTTTTCCTTATGTCGTCTTACATTTATTTTCACGTTGTTCCTATATTGACTTTAATGGAATGGATATTAAATTAAGGTTCCATCTATAATGTTGGTGAGGTTTTCTTTTCCTTTCCCTTTTAGTCTTAAAAATTTTTTTTTAAAAAATTAGATAAAAAATTTTTGAACATTGCAGACATGTATAAGTGAGAGTGTGAAAGCCCACTCTCCTGTGGCATTGTTATATATTATGCTAGGTTGTTTTTTTTTTTTTTTTGGTACCTCTGTTTTCCTGTGTATATAAATGCATTTTTTGGGTGTGTGTGTGTGTGTGTGTGTGTGTGTGTGTGTAAGCATGTATTCTATTTATTGTCCATGCTTTCTCAGTTTTTGGTTTTTTACTTAATTTATTTTTGACATCTTTCTGTATTAGTATTTATTAGCAGTATCTTATTTTTAAAAATGACAAGGCAGTGTTTTAAATAGTTTAATAGTAGAATATTTAATAGTTAGATACTGTTAGCTAGTCTAATTTATTTTACCTTTACCTCTTTTAAGAGGTAGCTGACCAATGGCTTTGCTGAGTTTTTTTCCTTGAAATAACCATTTTGAATTGGTTTTTCATATTGTTTTCACAAGTATTTTTTTTTCACCTGAATCAGTTTTTGCATTGCTGTTAGGATGTATTTGCCAGTTGTTAATGAAATGCAATTGTGGAATAAATATTTAAATTTAAAAGAGGAGAGAAACTATGGCTTATTCTTTGTAAAATGTGCAAAGTACTTTGTCTTCTGTATGTGATTCTTCTAGGGCCTGCTCGTTCGAGTTACTGACCTTTTTCACAGAGTGAGGAGTTTTGGAGTATACCTAATTGAACTTGTAGTATCATACATATAACATTTGTCTCCCAACTATACGTATTTAATGAAAATCTTATGTAACTCTTTTGGATTAAAAGATTTAAGAGTTTTTGTCCTTTTTGAATTCCTACTGTATTCCTTGCTTTTTCCAGTTGCTGGTGACAATGATCTCTTCCAGGTTGTTCTTGAGCACGTTCACCCTGGCAGTTTCAGCTGGGGCTGTTCTGCTTTTACCCTTTTCAATAATCAGCAATGAAATCCTGCTTTCTTTTCCTCAAAACTACTACATTCAGTGGCTAAATGGCTCCCTGATTCATGGTCAGTATATATTGCTTAATAATGAATGTTTTCATGTTTTTCTGCACTGTATTTTTAGATTTGCCTTTTCTTAATTTCCTTCATAATTTGCATCTTCCTCCATGAGTCCTTCATAAAATCAGAAAACCAGATTTTACTTACTATTCCTGTTCTTAGTTGTGACAGCCTTTTCTGTTTTACTTAATCAAGAACCAATCTTTATACTTAATAATGATTTTGATAAGTAAGTTCTCATGTAAATATGTATCAAGAGAATTTTGGTTTATCTGGATATGTCAAAAGAACTCAACCTCCATTTAAGACCTAAAAACACTAGCCGTAGTTTTCTACTTCATTTATTTTCTCTTAGTTACTTTTTTCATTTAAGAATGTGTAATTGAAGGGGGAAAAAACTCTTTTGTTAAGTATGAACTTTAAAATTAACGTGGTTAAAAAAGTGACTTACTTGCTGTGGGCAACATGGTATATTGCTTGGAGGCCAAGTAGACCTGCATTCCAATCTTGACTCTACCATTTTCTAGAAATTTTTGATGAAGTAGGACATTTTAATTTTAATTTATAAAATATAAGATCTAATACATAGATCTTTTTTATATGTTTCATTTCCTCCCCCCTTTTATTCTTATTGAATTATGATTTCTTTATATGCGAAACATCAGCTTTTTATTAGATTTTTGTAAATATGTCCTGGTTATTTTTCTTTTTAACTTTATTTGCTTTCTTGATTGACAAAATTATTAACATTTGTATTTTGCCCAGTGTGCAGTCTTTTTTCTTCCTTTGGTTTTTCTAATTGTTCTGTGTTTAGAGGATCCTTTCCCTTCCTGAGATGTGACAAATAATCCCTTCCCCTCCCTCATTTTCTAAAGATGACTTTGTGCATAACTCTTTATCTGGAATTTATATAGATGGCTACCTTTTCTCTCACTCCTTTGTGTTTAAAGAAATGCTATGTTTGCTGTAGAATATTTGGAAAACAATATACAGTGAAGAAAATTAATGTTACCCAGAACCCTACAACTCACAGAACTATTGGGAATACTGTGGCCTGTAGCCTTCAGTAAGGTGTATTCCTGTGGATACATAACCAGATGGAAACCTTCATGGACTCACTGATAATTTGTATTTTCCTAAATCAGCATATAAGGGGGAGGTTTCCATGCCATTAACTACTTTTCTGTGCAATTTACAGTAGTGCCTGAAGCTGTTATAAGCATGGATTGTTCCCATTTTTTTTTAACTAAAAAAGCTACATCTTTACAAATAAATATTTGTCCTTAGGATAAATTTCTGCAGTTTACTTTCCAGGTAAGCACACTTCAAAAGTTTTGAGAAGATATTTCCTGATTCCAAAAAGCTGTGTGAATTCCACTAGTGGTTTCACTTTCAGGGGTGGGATGGGGGAGGGGCTCGTCTTCCCAGAATGCATCTTCATCAACTGTGGGCGGTACTTAAAACGTGCCAATTCAAGGGGTGCCTGGGTGGCACAGTCAGTTAAGTGTCCGAGTCTTGGTTTCTGCTCAGGTCATGGTTTCAGGGTCATGAGCTTGAGCATCGGGTTCCATGCTCGGTGCGATCTACTTGGATTCTCTCTCTCTGCCCCACCCCCAAACAAATCTTTAAAACAATCATTCCAATTCAAAAACGTGAAACATTTCTCCTTGTAAATGTACATTTCTTTAATTACTAGTATGGTAGACATTTACAACATTTACAAAACATACTCGGAGGTCATTCATAGTTTTTGTTTTTTTTAAAGGTTTTATTCATTTATTTGACAGAGAGACACACAGCGAGAGGGGGAACAGAAACAGGGGGAAGTGGAGAGGGAGAAGCAGGCTCCCCGCTGAGCAGGGAGCCCGAAGCGGGGCTTGATCCCGGGAACCTGGAATCATGACCTGAGCCGAAGGCAAACACTTAATGTCTGAGCCGCCATAGTTACTTTTTTAGTAAACTGCCTGCCTGTGTTTCCTTTGCCCATTTTTACAGTGTTTTTTCCCCCTTTTTCTTTTTTTAAATTACATTTTTAATTCTTGTTTGTTAACATCCAGTATGATATTAGTTTCAGGTGTACGATATAGTGATTCAGCACTCCGTACACCACCCCGTGCTCATCACGATAAGTGTACTTCTTCATCCCCATCACCTATCTCACTCATCCCCCAACCACTCCTTCCCTTCTGGTAACCACCAGTTTGTTCTCTATAGTTAAGAGTCTGTTTCCTGTGTTTCCTGGTTTGCCCCTCAACTCTTGTTCGCTTGTGCATTTGTTTTGTTTCTTAAATTCCACATATGAGTGAAATCATAGGATCTTTGTCTTTCTCTGAGTGACTTATTTCTCCTAGCATTATATTCTCACTCCATCCATGTTGTTGCAGATGGCAAGATTTCATTCCTTTTTACACCTGCTTTTTTTTTTTTTTTTAAGTAATCAGTTGTTTATCAGGTTAATTGCAGACACTTTCCTCCCGTATGTCCTTTAATACTGCTTAAACTGTTTATTGACATGAAAAATTTTAACATTTTAGTTTAATCATATATTTGAATTTGGCCTTTGTGGTATCCATTGTGCTTGAAAGTAGAAACAAATGGAGTCATGATGCTCTGAAGACCAAGTGAATTCAGCAACATTAGAACTAATTATTAAATGAATAATTTAATAATGACTTAATTTTTTGCTTAGCAATTGAAAAAAACTCAAATAAGCAAACTGAAATTGATAGAAAAAGTAAATCTTCTACTGAAAAGTCCGCTGTTACTATGAAAGGCAGGAAACAACCTGGAAAGTAAAGGCTATGAATGTTTTGGTGAGTTATTTTTAGATGACTTGTTATTTGTTATTAAAAATATGTGAATAATATATAATTTAGAAAACGTTTTTTACATGTGTTGTCTAAAATGTTTGAGGAGGACTGTTTGGCATGGTTCCGCTTGGCCCTACCTTTCTGTAAAGCTGTAGGTACTATGGCACAGATGTTTTGCAGGGTTGGGCTCCAGGTGTTTTTACCAGCAGTGCAGGTGATTTCAAGCTGGGCTAACCGGTATGACAGGTCAACTGGCCTTTGTTTCCAGTTTCACTGAGTAGAAATTGCGTGCTATACGTAATGACCTTCACATACTCTAAATCAAGGTCATTTCTTTTATTCTATTTATGGACTGGAAGTAAGAGCTACTAACACATGACATGCCATATATTTGGAGGCCTTAACTCTGGAAGTAAATATATTTGTTTTATTGGTAGTCTTTCTCATGATGATGTAAAGTGTGCATGTAAGCTCGAATATTTTGTTTATAAATTAGGGCTTAGAGCAATGATTCCCACATAGTTGATTGCCTAATAAATGTGTTGAATGAAAATGTAATAAGCAATAATTTTGAACTCCAGTAAACCACATCCTCTGAAAGTCGGGGAACTAGAGGAAGAACCTTCTAGATGATGTCACTGCTTCTAAATGTACTCTTGGGAATAGGTTTCAGGAGGCCTGGGGTGCAAGCCTCGGAAATTTTCCTTGAGGGTTTTATGACCCCTGGCTTTGTTTCTGTTAAATCTTTGGTATGTCTGTATCCTTTGCTGCATGTAGTGAATTTCATGAATCTTTAAATTCATCTTTCTCTTCTAAATTCATAGCTTTCTTTAACCTTGTCAATGACATTCGAGGGAGTGATTATTAGTCCCTAAGATTGTCTTGGGTTGAAGATTTTTCAGCCTTAGACATGCTTGCTTCTTGGCTTTTAAAAAATCATTAATGGGCTCAAATTATGGTGATACTAAGACATGCTCTGAGTCATGTCCTGTTTTCTAGACACACTCTTCCTCACCTCCATTGTGGAGGAGCAGTCCAGGTTCCACTTGGTGGTCAGGACTCCCTTCCTTGCTGGTTGAGAGGCTGGAGGACCACAGAGTGCTGGGCAGCAGTCTGAGCTTCCAGGTCCGTGGAATCACTGTTGTGTCTCCTGGTGGATGTGTTCCTCCCTTTGGAGCTAGAACCTCTAGCCTAGCAGCACTAGTTTCTAAGGTTATAGGAATAGGAGGCAGAAGGTTTGCTAGGGGTCAGTAGGGATACTAGTCAGTGCTACCACTTGCATTTCTGCCCCTTGATTCCTGGGCCTGTGAACCCTGGCTATGGGAGAAATGCCACCATGTATTGAACACAGATTCAGGGTAAATACAACTTCTTGAGTACCTTTCTTCAGCCCTGCGAGGTATTACCTCCTAGCTAGTACCATAACTGAGTCTTCAAAAGGGCATTCTGTTGAACCAGCTGCTTCAGGACGGCGGGAAACATGCATGGCCAGTGAATTCCAAGGGCATGGGCCCATTGTTGTTCTGCTGTGAGGTATTTCCTAGATCAGAAGCACTCCTGTGATGATGGTGGACAAGGCATTCTGAAAGTCCGCAGATAGTAGTTTTGGCAGCAGCTCACCTTGCGTTCAAGGTGAATCTGTACCCAGAGTAAGTGGCTGTTCCAGTGAGGACAAAATGTTGCCCTCTGCATGATGGGAGTGGCCCATTTCACTGAACCCACCACCAGGTAGCTGGCTAATCTCCCCTGGGAGTGGTGCCATAGTGAGGTCTCAGTGTTGGTTTTTGCTGCGGGCAATTAGGCACGCAGTGGTAACCGTAGCCAGATGAGTCCGATGAGTAGAGGTGCACATAGCTGAGCCCATGCCTAATCTCCACCCTGCCATCATGACCACTTTGTTTATGAGCTCATTGGACCAGGACAGGGGTGCTGGGGAAAGAGGCTGACTGGTGTCCTGTCCACTTGATTATTAAACTCCTCCTTTGCCAGTGTCCTCTTTTGACGAGCAGTCACATGGGACATGTATATCTTCACATTTTTTTCCCCATTCAGAGAGTTCTGTCTGTATACCTCTGCCCCAAATTCCCTTGCTACCAGTTTTCTAGTCATTTCTTCCTGACCATGTGGCACATCACTGGACACAACGCATGAATTTATAATCCCATGTCTGGCCATTTCTCCTCCCAAGCAAAGTGAACGGCCAGGAGCCTCGGGAGGATTTCCCTTCACTGCTGTCCTTCCGGGATGTTTCAGGGGGGCCCTAGTGCTGTGGCGTCCACTCTGGGTGCTGTTGTGCAGAACCATCTGTAAACCAGGCTGGAGTCTTCCCTCTGTCAGCTGACTGTAAGGAACTCCCTATGAGGCCCCAGGTGCAAGTTGGGGGAGAGAAGTAGTAGAGTAGGAGTGGGGACCATGGGCATTTGGGCCACTTGTTCATGTGACTTACTCGTACCTTCAGGGCCTGCTTGGGCTTGATCACGTCCGTACCACTTCTGTTGGATGGTGGAGTGCTGCTGCACATCCGGTGTTATGACTCGGTGGGTCAGATGACAAATACCCTGTTCACGATGGGCAGCTCCAGTCACGTGGTAACTTGGTGGCTCATGATGAAGTGTTCAGTCTCTTTGAAGGCCCAGTAACAGGCCAAGATCTGTTTCTTAAAAGAGACTGGTTATCTGTTATCTTCCTGTATGTCCCAGAGGGGCAGGGGCTGTAGTGCTGTAGGGCTTTGCTCTAAAGTCCTAAGGGCCTGTGCCGTGATCTGTCTCTAGTGCCTGCCAAAGGCTCCAACCAGCATCCCTGTCCGCCATGGACACTTAAGGCACCAGTGGATTTGTGGACCCGGTGGCCTGAGGAGGGGAGCAGCTTGCGCAGCAGCCTATACTTGTCGCAGAACCTTCTTTTGTTCTGGACCCCACCGTACACTGGCAGCTCTGGGCGTCACTCGGTAAATGAGCTGGAGTAACACATCCAGAGGGGTCGGTGAGGAATATGTTACCTCCAAAATCCCAAGAAGCCCGTGGACAGTTGTTCCTCTCTTGGTTGTAGGAGGAGCCCAATTCAACAGCTCATCCTTCTCCTGAGAGCTCTCCATGTGCTCCATACCACTAGACCCCTAGAACTTTGACTGACGTAGAAGGCCCCTGAATTATTCTTGGATTGATTCTCCACCTCTGACATGAAAATGTCTTACCCATAAGCCTGGATACTTGCTACTTCTCACTCACTAGATCCGGTCAGCACAATGTCATCATTAGAATAGGCCCCTGTGACATTTTGGGGAAGGGAAGGGCCATCAGAATTCCTGCACATTAAATCGTGACACAGGTCTGAAGGGTGGGAGGGCCCTGAGGGAAAACAGTGAGGGCGCTTTGCTGGCCTTGCAGCTGCGAGTAAACTTGCGGTGGGTCTTAGGGACAGAGATGGAGACAGAGGCCAGGAGTCACACACCAGGTACCAGTGTGTTAATTTACTCAAGCATTGAAACCACATCTGGAACAGCAGCTGGAACAACAGCAACAGTGGGGGGTCACCATCGAGTGAGGCTTATGGTAATCAACTGTCATTGTCCTAAGGTCTGTTCTGGGGATGTGGGAGTCACCACTTTTGTGTCTTTCTAACCCTTGATGGTGGCACTAATCTCTGCATTTCTTTCGGGGATGTGGCATGACTTTTGGTTTACTATTTTCCTAGTTAGAGGCAATTCTGGAGGCTTCCACTTGGTGTTTCCCACTGTAGGAGCCCTTACTACACAGGTCAGGGCACCAGAGTGGGAATTCTGTCAGTAGGAATTCTGTCAGGAATTCTATTCCTTGTGCATTCCGGCACTGGGCATGTGACCATAGACCAGGTTTGCAGACCCACTGGGACATCTGTGAGACCTGAGCTAATATTCCATTGACCGGCTGACCTCCATAAGCCCTTCCTCTGACTGGTGGGCCACAGTGGTGTTTTGGGTCTCCTAGATTTAGTGTCAGGTCACAGCCAGTGTTTAGTAGTCTCTGGAAAGTCTGAGGGTTTCCTTTACCCCAGTGCAGTTATATCATCCACATTCGTCAGTCATTTAACATTTTGTAAAACTTAGCAGATTTTCTTGAGTTGTTATTTGTCTTCTTGGTTAAGCCTTTTGTGAATTTATGCCAAATTCTTTGAGGTCTCAGAATATGTCTGAAATTATCTTTATCATTGCTCCAGTACTTTCACACTGAAATTGTCCAGTAAAGATTCATCGTTCAGTGAATAAAAGTTATTTATTGTGTCATTAGCAATACCTTGGTTAAAAAAAGAACTTAATTTGAAAAGAAATAGAATGACTTACCTATAAAATTGTCAGTATGGATGGTTTTGATCGCTTGTGCCTTAGTGTAAATCACATGGGTTAGGCCAATATGAGTGTTGATAATGCTTTAGTGTGTTTAAAAATATTTAGTTTGAATTAAATACAGTGTCTGGATTTTGGGCACATGAATTTAAGAGGTTACATGTTAACCAAATTACGGTAGATGGCCACTTCACTTCTGTGGGCCAGAATTGAGTAATGTAAATAAATAAAATATTACTCTTAGTTCTAAATCTGTATCATGTAACAAGATGTATCTCTGTCTACAGTGAGAAAATTATTAAAACAGCTTGAAAAATGTGATGTACAAAAGTGATATCAGAGCTGGAATGAGGCAAAATGGTAATCCTGTGATTATGGGCAGTTTTAGCCCAGTGTCTGTCAGCCAGACGCAGTTGAGCTGTGTCCCATCGCTCACTTAGTGTGGGTATGACATGGCCAGCAACTATAGTTATTCTAGGATGGTACAGAGAGAGCAGAGATGACAAATTCAAATGGTAACTAAAATTTGTATTGTCACTTTTATTGTTAAAATTGGAAAAAGGTGAAAAATGGACAGAAAAAAAAGAAAGCATCAATTTGTATTCACTTTCTTTGTATCTTGTTAAAAACTTAGAAAAATATGAAATTAGTGAGTTCCACAGGTTGAAAAACTGATACACAGGGGATTTTCTTCTCTGGGTGATAGACATGTCTTGGAATGAGATGGTGACTTGTGAATGCACTAAATGCATTGAATTATTCCCTTTCAGTGGTAATTTCACGTTATGTGAGATTAAAGTTAAAAACTAAACAGGAATAAATCTTTGGAGGGTAGGAGAATAATGGTGTTCAGTTGTACCCTTAAATGGTCAGGAAATCGTTCTTCAGTTCTTTAAGGTATCCCCCCACTGGGGGTCAATTTTTGCTAAGCTGTCAATACTTACTTATGAAACAGACAGAGACACCTATTTATAACATGATTGCCTAGTTGACATTTAGTTGTTAAGAGATAGCCACCATGATCTGTGTGGGCTTCTAAGTCCATGCAACATTTGGGTCATTTTCAAGGCTGCCTGGTTTTTGCTTTCTAACAAGCTTTCTGCTTCTTTGCGTGTATGCGCGTGGCTTAGCAACCATGGGTATGTGGGTGGCTCGAACCAGCTTCAGTTTCTACTGCCTGCCTCGGGTAAACCTGGAGTTTATGTGGAGTGCTTATCCCATCCAGATGGCTCTCTGACCTCTCAGAGCTTACAGTTAAATACCTTGCTACTCTTGTTTCCCCTAAACAGCATTGCAACCTCAGGCTAGAGAACTCTGTGTGCTTAGCATGGAGGCCACCTCTTTGACTTACTCTGCCTCAGGTCAGGCAAGTCCCTTCTCTAAGTGACAAGTTTCTGGCATGGGAAGTGAGAGCACAGCACAGACTCACACAGCTCTAACCAAACTTCAGTAATCTTCATGAATAAACCCTTCTTAGTTTGTTGTAGGTCTTCAGAGTCTTTAAAATAATATTATCCAGCTTTATAGCCTCGGGGCGGTGAGCCGAGTGGGGGCCCCGCCGCTCTGCCCCGTCAGAGCGGCGCGCCGCTGCACTGAGATTTGAGAGGCTTGGGCCTCGCACATGCACTTTGGGCACCTTTAGTCGCTGGCCCTTTATGCGCAGGCGCAGCCACGCGGGTTTCAGAGGTGCGCAAGCGCATTTGTGCCTGGCGTCATGGTTACGGTTGTTAGGTGCTCCAAGATTCCAAACCGTTGTGGGGTCGGTTTGGCTTATCTCTAGCACTGGTGCTGGTGTGTAGAAGCGGTGAAAAGCCCAGTGGAAGGTGAAGTGTTGGTGAAGCCTCTAGGCTTTGCAATGAAGAAGTTTTTTGGTTTCAGGACTGGGAAGGTTGGTTCATCCGTGACCTTTCGCAGGGAAGTGATGAATGACTTGAGGGCCCCAGTTGTTAAGAAGGGAGAATTCAACGAGTCCCAGCGGGTGTATAACATCCGAATGAAAGATCTCAAAGAGATCCACAGAGTTGCCGTCATGAACAACATATTGAAAATGCAGCGGTTGCTACTGCTTGGGAAAGATGTGAATAAAAGAGACAAGAAAAAACGGTAATAGAGCTGTAAGGGCCTGCTTAGCCAGAGGGAGTCATTTTGTGAACTTAGATTGACCCTGCCCCTTCCAGAGGAACTTACTTGCAAAGTCCAGTTACAAGGGCGGGTCAGGCCAGGTGAAGACATCCAATCAGTGGGGTGTGCATATATCTACTAGGGTAAATTGAAATTCAGTTGGCCACTCATGTGTAACCTAGCAGTTTTCTCTGTGTGTTGCAGACCTATTGCAATCTCACTGGCCACCTGTGTATAGCCCGGCTAATCTACCTCTATAAAAGTTAGTCTGTTATTTTTAATGGACATCTTTTTATACGATAATGTTATAAAAAAAGATCTATTCCCATAATAGATCAACTTCTGGGCTACAAATTCTTTCGATAAAATCCAATATATAATTTATATCTGTGTCCACTTTGTATGTATGTTATTTACTGACTGGCTGTCGAAAGAAATTTTGAATTGGGAAGATGGTTCTGTTTGTGATTAGGAAGACATATTTCTCAAAATGTGTACTCTTCTTGTATTTATCGACATTCCATAAAGCAAATAAAATCATCATGGTTTAAAGAATTTTGGGTTACACCTGCTCTCTTTTATCATTGTGATGACATTAAGAAAATTTTTGGAATCACTATAGTGTACACCTGAAAGTAATATAACACTGCATGTTAACTGGAATTAAAATAAAAACTTAAATTTTTATAAGCAGACAAATTTACCCTTCCAGATATCAAAATGTATCTTAAATTTCCACAATTTACACGGTTACTAATAGCTGAAAGGACAGATGAATGAATGGGGCAGAGTAGAAAATGCCAAACACCCAAATATGGTGACATTTCATATTAGTAGGAAAAGGTGAATCATTCATAAGTGGTGGAGAAATATCTGTTATTTATTTTTTATAATAGTATTGAATACTAATATTGATCATTGGTAATTCTTGATTTTCATATGATCTATAAATCTAAATATCTAATAAAATGAAGAAAATAATTTCATTTATTATTTAATATAATGTATATAAAATCTATCATATAAATATATGATATATTTATGTATAAGATATATAAAATATTTATTATTTAATATATAAAAATATATAAAATACATAATCTATAAAAATAAAACTGGTCCCGTCTATTTGAATCCTGAGCTTCCTTTGGCTTAAATTTCTTGAAAATCAGAGTGAAGAATTACTTAAAAAGAATTCTTCATTATTTTAGTCCTCTTTTCCCATAATGCTTTCAAGAACTAAAATGTATTTAAATGCCAACCATGTGACTAGAACTGCAGTAGAACTGTTGTATGTATATACCATTATTTCAGTTAACGTAAGGCACATTGATTGTGTGATGCCCCACCACTTTATATACCAATAAGAAATCTTAAAAAATTCTGCCAATTATAGTTGTAAGACATTTTGAATTATAAATTGCATCCCAATGTCAGAGATACTAAAAGGTGACAAAATGAGCCTCCTAGAATCATTGATATATAGTATTCCTGTGAATATTTAAAACATATCTGAGAAGTAGGCATAATTGTATCACTTTACCTAATAGGAGAGTTGTCTTTGTACAGTAGTAGCAATAGTAATAGTTATAATAATAATATGTAAAAAACTTTGCATAGATCCTCATTTAAGCATGGTGACGAGGTCTTGTGAGATAACTATTCTTTATTTTATTTTTATTAGTTTTTAGTAATCTCTATAGCCAACACGGGGCTTGAATTCATGACCCTTGAGATCAAGAGTTACATGACCTTCAAACTGAGCAGGGCAGGGGACACGAGATAACTATTTTCATGTCCATTTTGTTGAGGAGGAAATTGAGGATAAGGCTGAGTAATAACTATTAAGTGACAGAGTTAAGTAGGATTTAAACCCAGGTTGAGCTGAATCCTGAGGTCACGCTCTACCTAGTCAGATAGCCCGCTCTTTTACTAGCATGGTGACTAATCACTAATACATATTGTACTTTCGTCAAAAGAAAACTAAATCTTTGTTTTTGAGTCAAAGGAATAAGATGCTATTTAACGTTTACGATTACATGAATTAACTGCATGTTTTGAAGTAGTGCACTATAATTTCCTAAAACGTTCTTTCACTTTCCTAGGACTCCTCTCCATCTGGCCTGTACCATTGGCCATGCCGACATGGTGACTCTTCTTGTACAGAGGAAATGCCAGCTTAATCTCTGTGATAAAGAATGTAGGACTCCTCTAATGAAGGTGTGTGGTAGCAGCTGTGTCTGCCTGAGATGGATTTGATTGAATTACGTAGAATGAAACTTTATTGCATTTAAATGTAACTAATTGGTGAAAACTGTGGCATGCTTGCTTTAAATTCCCAGAACTTACACTCTGTTTCTTGGGATACTACTGACAGGCTATACAATACCAGGAAGAGACGTGTGTAACTATTCTCTTAGAACACGGTGCTAATCCACACCTTACGGATAACTTTGGCAATACTGCCCTCCACTATGCTGTTGCTGGTGACAACACGTCAATAGTAGAGAAGCTGATTTTATACCATGCAAATATTGAAGCAAGAAACAAGGTATGTCAACTTTATTGATAAAGTATTTGAAATTTTAAAACATACATATAAATTTTTTTAGCGACAAAACATTTATTTACGTATTTATTTATATATGTAATAAATAATAAATACTGAATTCGATACATCAAGTCCTATCACCACGGAAACAACTCCAAAGCCAGGGCAGGGAGAACTAGAGATCGACGATGCGCACAGAAAGGGCAGAGTTCTGTTTCCCATCCACTCTTCCACCCCAGAAGGAGAATCTTCCCATTAGTGCTTGGGAGTGGATGGTGGGCTCAGAGCCCACAAAGGATTGAGGGCCTGGAGGGGAGTGAGGTGATGATGGAGGCTGAGTGCTGTGCAGGGGCTTAGGAAATGGGTGCTGCTGGGAATGGGTGGGAGTCCATGACCCAGTGGGGTAACTTGAGTGAGTGCAAGTGGGAGGAGAAAGCAGCAGGTTGCAGGCCCTGGCCACTCCAGGCCCCAAGGTTCTGAAGATGAGAGCAGGGGGATCGGGTCATGACATCCTACAGGGGCGTCTACTTGCGCTCATAGCCACTCTGCCTGCCATGTACCGCAATGGGGTCTCCCATTTCACAGAGTAGTTCCTCCTCAGCATTGTGTAGGTCCTCGGGGGGGTATAGCTGTGCATGGGGAGTAGTGGAGGACCGCGCTCACTATTCCACTTGTTATTTCTTTGACGTGCGTCACCTCCTACCACTGCCCTTAAGGAAGCACTGTTGGTTGACATAGATAGGGTCAATTTTTCATATGTAGAAGCTCGAGCATTCCCTGAATGAAAATATTTTGAAATAACTTAATTGTCTAAGATTTCCCTTTATTTTTATTTTTTAATTTTTTTTTTCTTGAGCGTACTTTTTGGAAATACATTTTTGTAGGAACTGTAAAGAAAGAAAGCAGGAAGAAAGCACATATACAGACTTGTAAGAAGAGAAGCATGTTCTTCACATAGCAAGAATTTTTATGCCTCGGCTTCTAACCCAAGGAGTACTTCTGAGTAATTTTACATGGAATATGCTTTATTCTGCTCTAAGACCATGATCTTGTTATAGAGATAGAGAAGTGATCTATGTCTCTATGATTCAGCTGATATTAACACTAATCTTTGATACATTTTCATTCTTAAATGCAGCAATTATCTACAATTGCTTATAGTTACTAAGATTTAGTTGACCCAAGTGTTGGTTTTCTTCAAGTTTTGAAAGAGGCCGGCTTTGGCTAACAGTGCTGTAAACTGTCAAGTCAGTTATTCGAAGTTTTAAGATTTCACTTTAATGAAGTTTAAAAAAAAAAAAAGATTTTATGTATTTGAGAGAGAGTGTGAGAGACAACACACATGAGTAGGGAGGAAGGGCAGAGGGAGAGGGAAAAGTAGGGGAGCCTGATGCAGGGCTGGATCCCAGGACCCCGAGAGCACGGCCTGAGCCGAAGGCAGACGCTTAACTGGCCGATCCACCCAGATGCCCCAGAGCTGCTCTTTTAATTCAGAGTGCATCTCCTCAGTGACCCATTTGGAGCAAGAGTGCTTTATGTTGACATCTGGGATCCTGATACCATTGATAGAAGAGAATCAAGCATGTTGGTATAACCTGGAGAAAACCTTCACCTTTATTGGAAAGCTCTCGACACTGTATCCCTGAAACTCTAATTTCTCAAATGTTAATGTTTGCCGTGAAAAGTATTGTCAAATGGGGATAAGCAAATTTAAACCGATTTCTTTTGTGCGAGAGATATAGTGCAGTTCTGTAATATTTCTCAAACATAGAGGATCATTGACTCTTTCTATTGAGGCACAATCCTCACCTTCCAGCAAAGTGTGTGTTCTTTGGGATATAATTTGAGAAACACTACTCCAGAGATAATCATTTAGGCTGTTAACTCAGTAAAAATACTTTAAGCTTTTACAGCTATGTCTTAGAGTTTGGAGATACAGAGATAAAAAATAGTCCCTTCCCTCAGAAAGCTCTTGGTTTCGATGGGGTGCAATAAAATAATTGGAGTATACAATGCTAAATGCTGTGATAGAAGCCGAGATTCTTGGAACCAGCCAATGTTTGAAGTAAGATTTGGAGAATGACTACAGTTAATCTGTTGAAGAGGTGGAGGAGGGCTATTTAACTTAATTTGTTTTATTTTTTTCAAAAATATTTATTAAGTTGAGAGAGTGAGAGTGGGAGAGAGAGCATGAGCAGAGGTGTGGGGCAGAGGGAGAAGGAGAAGCTGACTCCCCACGGAGCAGGGAGCCTGACATGGGGCTGCATCCCAGGGCACTGGGCTCATGACCTGAGCTGAAGGCAGAAGCTCAGACTGAGCCACCCAGACCCCCTGAGGCGGGCTGTTGTAAAGAGAAGGAGCAGCTGGTGAAAGCAGGGGGGTGAGGGAGGGTCGGGGGGTGGGGAGGATGGGGGGATGGGCAGGATGGGGGGGTTAGAGTACTTATATATGTGTTTAAGTTTAGAGGATCCTTTATAGGTTTTAAAATTCAGTATGGAAATATGTAACTCTGTAAATTATAAATTGTAAATGATAAATTGTTTTTACACTTTTACAGTTGGAACTCACACCTTTTTTACTTGCTGTAAATGAAAACAAACACCAAATGGTGGAATTGTTAATTGGAAAAAAAGCAGATGTACATGTGGTTGATAAGTCCAAAAGGTACAGTAGTTGTCTTTTTTTAAACCTTATATTGTTCTAGGATGGTAACAGTTAAGTCAGACTAACTTAATAAGAAGAGGATTAATTTATAATTATATAGTGAAAAATGTCGACATGTCATCAGTTAGGCAGAAAGCAGTTATTCTGATGGGGCAATATGAAGAACAGTATACGGCAGAATTTATATTCCTTCATATCATTAACTGATGTGATTTGCAATCTTTTTTTTTCTGCCATGTGATTTTATGTTAGCTAAATGGGTTTCATATTAGTTTTATTATAAAGTGTGGACTCCTTTTATTTTATGACACAATACTGAACTTCTTACCCTTTTATAGTATTTTTTGGAAACTTCTACTTCATATATATTTTCTTTAAAAGATGCATATTAAACATAAATAGGAGTTGTTTTATCTTTTGAATGACTCCTTGCTTTAAATTGTCTTTTTTTTTTTTTTTAAGAATACTGATGTTAGATGATCCCTAAGTGATTATTAATTAGTATTACCAGATAGTGTGGGCTTATCATCCTTTTTCGTGTTCAGTATATTTTTTGTTTTGTTTTGTTTTGTTTTCGTTGGTAAGGGTAGAAGGATGAAAGATAACTTTAATTGAATAGATTTTTCTTTTAGTGAGGACAAATCATAGGTTGGTGATAAAGAGAAAAGAGATGGACTTTAGATAGACACAAGACTAGGTTTAATTCCTTTCCTACTTGCTGGGTATGTGACTTTGGAAACATTACTTATCATCACCAGATACATTCTCTCATATGAAAAGGAGGATAATATATCCTTCAAGCGTTGTTGTGTGTAAATAATATCTTACATATATAGTATTTAATTTAGTGCCTAACACATGCTTATCTTAGTATCATTAACTGCAACTATGACTCTTTTGTTACTGTTAGTGTGAATACTGTTATTTTAAGCCTGCAAATAGCTTTTTTGTTTTTTTTTATTTTTTTACTTTTAAAGATTTTATTATTTTTTGAGAGAGAGAGAGCATGAGCAGGGGAAGGGGTTAGAGCAGGGAGCCATATGTGGGGCTCAATTCCAGGACCCTAAGTTCATGACTGAGCTGAAGGCAGACGCTTAAATGACTGAGCCACCCAGGCACCCCTGCAAATTACTTTTTATACAGACCTGTCCTCTAGAAGGCATGGAGGTACACTGAATCAGCTTAAGGAAGAAATGGGGAATTCTTTTTTAAAAGAATTTAGCATAGTTTCTTGTTCATCAAGTGACTTTAAATTAGCAACTTCTACTCTCATACCCAGGGGGGACAAGAGGCTTCTTTTTTGTCCTTTAATTTTAGCCATGGAGGTAATTTACAAAGATAAACACTTGAACGTGTTAATGGTCAATTCTGGACCGACAGGCAAGATATTAATCTGGTAAAGTATATGAAATTTGCTGTTTAGATAACTCTGAGTTCCTAAGGGTGAAGTTATGTCTCTGTTATTTTAGAACAGCCCTCATGCTTGCTGCAACTCTTAAATCTCCAGATGTAGTCAGGCTTCTTCTTCAGCAAGGTGTTAATACCTCTTCTCAAGATGAATGTGGATGGACGGCAGAAGACTATGCTGATTTTTGTGGATTTTATGTGTAAGTGTGTACATTAAAATGTTAGTTATCACTAAACTGAAGTTTAAAATAGTTTAACTCTTAGTTCTTATGTAGTGGTTGAGAGTTCGTAGTTTGATTTGGGCAATGTTGGGATGGCAGTGAGTTAGCCCCCATCATTTGTCAGAAACCAAGACAAAGGCTAGACTAGTTAGCAATAACAATGGGTGCAGGATTCTTTATCTCAGGACTATTGAGACCTTTGTCTTTAGGGATCTTAACTGTATCTGTTTCATTCCAAGGATAACTCTTATGCATGGGGTACAAAGAAAGTTACATTTGTTTGTTTGTTTGTTTGTTTTCCTTCCTGCCTCCATCCCTCCCTCCCTCTCTTCCTCTCTTCCTTTCTTTGTAGATTTTATTTATTTATTTCAGAGAGGGACAGGGTAGGGACAGAGGAAGAAGCAGATTCCCTGCTGAGCAGGGAGCCTGATGTGGGGCTCAACCCCAGTCCCCCAAGACTGTGACCTGAGCTGAATGCAGATGCTTAACCAAGTGCCAAGTGAGCCACCTAGGTGCCCCAACATCCAACATCTTTTTTTTTTTTTTTTTCCTAACTAGTTACTTGGGTCTTGAGATGTTCAGTTTAGTAGAAAACCCTATACTTTCCCTTGAGGGTTATCTCTTATACTTTCCCCCTTGAATTTTCCAGGAACCTAAGGAGTTCCCTAAGACCAAAGAGACCATCCTCTTTCGCAAGTCATTTGGAGGGAAAAAAGGACATTCTTGTCATTCCCTTGTTTCCTTTGATTCTGTTGCTGCAACATTGCTGTGTGTAGTACCTTGGTGACTCTGTTAAGCGACTGTCTTTGGCTCAGGTCATGATCCTGGAGTCCCAGGATCGAGTCCCCCAACTGGCTCCCTGCTCAGCAGGGAGTCTGCTTCTCCCTCTGACCCTCCCCGCTCTCATGTTTTCTCCCTCCCTCTCTCATTCTCTCACTCAAATAAATAAATAAATATCTTTAAAAAAAGAAAGAAAACTAAAGATTTTATTTTTTGAGAGAGAGAGTGAGAGCATGAGCAGGGGAAGGGGTTAGAGCAGGGAGCCAGACATGGGGCTCAATTCTAGGACCCCAAGATCATGACTGAGCTGAAGGCAGATGCTTAAATGACTGAGCCACCCAGGCACCCCTGCAAATAACTTTTTGTGCAGACCTGCCCTCTAGAAGGCAATGTTATTTTTCTGCAGTTTGGTTATGGTTATGATTGACCTTTGCTCCCAGGATGCCCTTGCTGATCCGCATTCCTCAGTCTTCCTGGTGACCCACGATGAGACTTCAAAGTTACCACATTTTTTAGTTTACGACATATGCTTGTATGCTCAGCTGCTATTCCAAGGCACCAGCACCCTGTTCTGGCCATTGGGCCCCCTGGCTTTAGCCACACACACCCTTCCCTTTGCACTCAAAAGCCTTACATGAAGCCCATATGTTAGCACAGACCTTCATAATGAAGTACCGCTTGAGGATTTTGCTTTTCTATCCCGCTAGCAGATGGCAGTTGGGACCCTTCTAAGCTGTTAGAGAGGTTCAAGTAATGCTACAGGAAGAGCCTGGACTTTCCTTTCTCCTTTGTTTCTAGGCCTATATCTCAAGCCTGCTTTAAATCCTGAGGAGCGCCTTTTCTTATGGGCTGATGAAAGGTCTCATACAGCCCTTCCCAGAGTGGTGGGTGTCCCCTTTCCCGAGAGGCCATGTTTTGGGTCTAATATTTCGTGAAATCCTCTTAACAACCTTGTGAAATAAGGCAGTAAGATGCCTGTTTTATAGAGGAAGACTTGGAGCCAGAGAGAAGTGGCTCGTCCAAGAGCAAATAGCTGTGGTTACAGAGTTAGGACCACTGAGTTCAAGACACGTTCCGTTATGGCAAGCTAATACTACTAATTGCTAAGTTACTACTTCATGACTGGTTCACCTTCCTTTAAAGTATATGGGGTAATTTAAGGTTTGATATTAGCTCTGATATTATTCGAAATACTCTTATGAATTGATATATTTGGTAAATGTTTTTCATATCAGTATTAAAATAGTAACATTGTTTATCACCCCTTTTTATATGTAGCAATCGCCAAATAATTGCCCAACATAGAGAAGAAAGATTTAAAAATTTTTCGCCAAATAACAATCCAGGTAAGACTTTTCAGAGTGAAGTACTTTTGGTGGTCACATAGATGAAGGCAGAGTAAGGAAGTTTTGATTATGAAAGAGCAGTGGGGGGAAAAAAAAAACCCCAATGTGTAAATTGCATAAGCTCACTTTCTTGCTTTCTTCCTTTCTTTCTCTTTCTCTCTCTCTCTCTCTCTCTCTCTCGATTTTATTTATTTATTTGACAGAGAGAGAGAGAGAGAGCACAGGCAGAGGGACAGGGAGAAGCAGGTTTCCCACTGAGCAGGGAGCCCAATGTTGGACTCAGTCCCAGGGTCCAGGGATCTTGACCTGAGCTGAAGGCAGATGCTTACCCAACTGAGCCACCCAGGGGCCTCTATTTTTTTTTTCTTTCTTAATAGTCTAGTATTCAGAATTATTTAAGACTTTAAATACTGTCATGAACAATAGGAACAAATCCATGAGAGAGACCGGACTCCAGGAAACAAACTGAGGGTTATGGAAGGATGGAGTGGGGGAATGGGGGAACTGGGTGATGAGTATTAAGGAGGGCACGTGTCGTGATGAGCACTGGGTGTTATATGCAGCTAATTAATCATTGAACACTACATCAGAAACTTACGATGTAGTATGTGCTGGCTAACTGACCATAATTAAAAAAAAAAATGGTACCTCAGTGTGAACAACAACGAAAAAGGAAGTTAATTGTAGGTAATTTAACATATGAGACATTATTGTCTGAAAAGAAATTCATTATTTTAGTCATGACCCCTAAAATCCCTTATATCTTTGTGTAAATAAGAGAGAGATTTTTAAGTTAGTATGTTTTATGTTTCCTTTATAAGCATATTAAAACAACTTGAACTTGTTATGAAAATGGATCTTTTAGTTTTTACAAGTGGATTACATTTAGTAAGTATTATTACATACTGATTTGTCTCATTAAAAAAGGAGCTATCCTCAAAACTGGGAACTCTATAATACCTTCCTGGTACCATAAACAAATGGCAAGCAATAAGAACTGGAAAACTTAGCTAGTATGCAGCAATACCAGTGAGACTGTTTTTTTTCTTTAAAGGTGACTGTCCGTGGTACAGAAATCAGAAAAGAAATGCCTTGAGAATCATAGGTGGTTTTATATATTGTTGTATCAATAAGATATCATTAACAACTTCATTTCTCATTAGTTAAAGAGAATGAGATATGTTGACTTTATTAGAACAATGTTTTCTTCTGTTCATTGCATAATTGTCATGATACTGTAATTTTGTTAGAACATGACACTCTGTTGCCATTAGTAAAAAGATTATCATAATAAAAATTCAAATGGGGCAACTCTGAGGCTCAACAGATTATAACAAAAGCAGAAAAATGGTTCACAGTAACAAAAATGCTACCACTGCTCCCTAGATGTGGCACCTAGTGCATTGTACAATCTGACATGTATGAAGGAACCTTTAACTTAGTAGACTTTTATCAAAGAAAATCTGTAGGTTGGTTTGGTTTTGCAATTTACTCATTTTCATTTGTTCACTTAGCAAATAACTATCAAGTGTCTTTTAGCCACTAAGTGTTACTCTGATATAGAATACAAACATTCAAAAAACACAATCCCTTCCCTCTGGGAGTTTGTTATTATCATTGTCATTCTTATTATTTACTCTGTTTTTACTACTCTATTTTTATTATTTACTCTACTTTATTCCGTGCTTACTATGTGCCAGAGTCCCCTAGTGCTTATAATTATCATTGTTATGTTTTTATTGGTACTTAATATGTAAGTCAATAGTGACAAGTTAGAGTTTTAGAAGAGTGGGTAGAATTTAAGGTAAGTATGCAGACCGAGTATTAAGTTTGCCAGGTAAAGAGGCAGAAGAACCATGTTTGGCAGGAGAAACGTCCATCAAGATGACATGTTTTGCACAGGGAACAGCAGTGCAGATGCTCAGATGTACGAGTGAACTTGGGAGCACTTACGAGCAGTTCAATTTTGCTGGTACAAAAAGTGTGCTATGGGAATGGTTGGAATGAGTGAATACTTAGCTAAGGCAAGCTAATGAAAGTTTTTCAGTACCATGGAAAGGTGTAGCTCTTAGGCTGTAGACCTTGGCAAATTTATCAGGTCGAATGCTTTTAGCTGCGAATAACAGGTGACTT
The DNA here is from genome assembly GCF_963455335.1 of Martes martes. Taxonomy (NCBI): domain Eukaryota; kingdom Metazoa; phylum Chordata; class Mammalia; order Carnivora; family Mustelidae; genus Martes; species Martes martes. The sequence continues at coordinate 172,251 of NW_027666423.1, read as the reverse complement.
ATAATAGTGACTAAAACGGGGCCACCTGGGTGGCTTAGTCAGTTATGCATTGACTCTTAGTTTTAGCTCAGGTCACAGTCTCATGGGTCATGAGATCAAGCCCCACATCCCACTGGGCTCCGTGCTCAGCATGGAGTCTGCTTGACGATTCTCCTCCTCTGCCATTCCCCCCGTTCGTGTACTCTCTCTTGCATGCGTGCACTCTCTCTCAAATCAATAAATCTAAAGAAAGCAAACCAAACAAAACAGTGACTAAAACAGGAGGAACCAGAATTGTTTTGATGGTTCAGTGATGTCACCAGGATTCCAGTTGTCTCTTTTTAGCTTTGAGGTTGGCGGTATTTTATATTTCCTTTCCTGATTGGCTAATTAGCAACAGTTCGAGGCATATTCTCACATGACAATATTCAATGACTGGAAGGACTGTTTTTCTTTATATGTTCCTTTTATTTTTTTAAAAGATTTTATTTATTTATTTGACAGAGAGAGACAGACAGAGAGGGAATACAAGCAGGGGGAAGCGGCAGAGGGAGAAGCAGGCCTCTTGCTGAGCAGGGAGCCTGACGTGGGGCTGGATCCCAGGACCCTCGAATCATGACCCAAGCTGAAGGCTGAGGCTTAACAACCGAGCCACCCAGGCATCCCTATATGTTTCTTTAAATAGGAAGAAAACTCAGAAGCTTGCAGTAAATTTACTGTAACATCTTATAAGCTAGGTTATATCACGTGCTTGTTCCTAAACCAGCCGCTGGTAAATCAGGTACTGTGATTAGCTTAGAATAATCATTTCTCCTTTTGAAGCTGGGGTAAGGCCACCTTCTTCGTCTTTGGGACAAGAAATATCCAAATAAAGTTGTGGTTCTCCAGCAAGAATGAAGACTCTGGCATGGTTATTGGGGAGGGAGCCAGCAGTACTTGATGCAGGGATTCACTGGAGAATGTGAAGCAGAAGGGTAACAAGATTAGATTTGAATTAGGGCCTTCTGGTTGTGGCACAAAATAGGGATCACCAAGCTTTTTCTCTAAAGGGCCAGATAGTGAATATTTTAGGCCCTGTGGTTTCTCAACTACAACTACCATTATAGTGTGAAAGCAGCCGTAGCAATACGTAGGTGAATAGCAAGAACCAACCATCTGGTCCTGTAAATAAAGTTTTATGGGAGCACAGTCACATGTGACTGGTCCAACTTGGCCTGTGGCCATAGTTTGGTCACCCCTCATGTGGAGGATAGATTGGGAAAAAACCATGTAAAGAGACTGGAAGATAAAGGACCCTTCTATTTCCTTAGTCTAGTATCAGTCCATTATGAAATGTTCACTCCTCTATACTGAAAAAGTCAGGAGGCCCAACTAATCAATTTACAATGTTGTTCTTTTTCAAGGCCTTATGTCTTTCTCATTTTTTTAATTTAAGACTTTTAAAAAGATTTTATTTATTTGCGAGAGAGCACAAGTGGGGCCGAAGGGCAGAGGGAGAGGGAGAAGGAGACTCCCCATTGAGCAGGGAGCCTGACACGGGGCTTAATCCCAGCAATGTGTACTCCTACAGGACAGGACAAATTGAAGCAGGTCATACATACTTAGAGTCCAATGGTATAAATGATTCTGCTGTGCTGCCTTAAGGATGTGGTGTAGCATTCTACCATGGGCTTTCACGTATGTCCACTCAGGGTCACGATTTGTTCCTCTCATTAGAAATTGCCCTTCTGGCCAACCCACCTTCCTGTCTGCAGAAACAACCCCCAAACCCATTTGTCATCTGAGCCAGGCATGAGGATTCAGCTTAGTACTAAGTGCATGAGTGTTTGTGGGGTTCTCTATGTACATGGAGCTAACTAGATGACCCTTTTGCTTTTTAGATTCTCCAGGAAACTATTCTCACCGGAAGGTAAAACTTACATTTTTATTTTGAGGCTTTAACTACAGATTGCATGAAATATTCATTATGTCTTAATCATATTGTTTCAATACCCATTCAGCTTGCTGTGGAGGGGAAAGGTTTTATTTCGAATCCACCCAGAGACATGGAGGAAATTCAAGCATCCCAATCAGGTAAATTTTACAATATAAACTGAACGGTGTAAAGAAGTCCACTAAAATATTTGAAATGCTCACAGTCTTCTTATTCTGAAGTCTTTTTATTTAGTTAGTTATTTAGTTAGTTAGTTATTTAATTTTGGGGGCAAGCTTCAGTGAAGGTTCTGACATAAATAAGGTAGATGTTATTGCTGATATCTATGTTTGAACAGAAGATATTTATAAGCCTAGGAACAAGAGCTTCTGAAACATGGAAGGTTTCGCTCAATTCTTTTAAAAGGAAGAGCAGACTGTTTGAAATGCCGGAGGGGTATCAGGGGCGCTTCCGGTACCAAAACCTGTCGGAGTCGGATACCAAAATTTTCCCCCTGTTACTGCTTTCCTCGCTGCTGGGAAGACATTAAGGACGGACGTGGTTGATGATGCAAAGCTATGTTCTAGTCAGCTATAAGAATGTGTGGCTGGATGGCATGTGAAATGGTGGTACTTCATAAATCGTATCATTGAGTGCCAAGTAAGAGTATTGGAAGGAGAAGAGAGCAGGGTCAGTTTGGGGGAAATTGAGGAAGCCTTAGCCGTGCTAAAAAGTCTATTAGAAAGTTTGTGACTTTTAAGACTTTTCCAGTTTTGAAGAATTGATAGTGACGAACGTGAAGCTTGCTTCTCGAAGGTGAAGTTAAGGTGAAGGAATGTGGCAGCAGACTCAGTATGGACCAGAATTTCTCCAATGTTACTGAATCCTCGGAGACCTTGTTAAAAATGCACATTGTGGGGGCGCCTGGGTGGCTCAGTGGGTTAAAGCCTCTGCCTTCGGCTCAGGTCGTGATCCCAGGGTCCTGGGATCGAGCCCCACATCAGGCTCTCTGCTCTGCGGGGAGCCTGCTTCCCCCTCTCTCTCTCTCTGCCTTCCTCTCTGCCTACTTGTGATCTCTCTGTCAAAGAAAGAAAGAAAGAAAGAAGGAAAGAAATCTTTAAAAAAAAAAGAAGTGCACATTGTGAGGGGCGCGTGGGTGGCTCAGTGGGTTAAGCCTCTGCCTTGGGCTCGGGTCATGACCTCAGGATCCTGGGATTGAGCCCCGCATCCGGCTCTCTGCTCCGCAGGGAGCCTGCTTCCCCCTCTCTCTCTGCCTGCCTCTCTGCCTACTTGTGATCTCTCTCTGTCAAAGAGATAAATACAATCTTTCAAAAATAATGAACATTGTGAGCGGCAGGTCTGGGATCCTGCATTCTGACCTGTCAGGTGATGCAAATATCAATGGTCCGTTGGTCATGTGCTCCATTGCAAGGGTGGAGACTTCCACGTAGAGACACCTGGAAAGGCCACTGGATACTTCAAGACACCACAGGATCAAGGAAAACATTATTTTCTTTTTGTTTGTAAGCATGTTTTCAGCTAGACGGGAGAAAGGAGATGCAGAAAGGGAGGTTATAGATGTAAGATACTAGTGCTAACTAAAAAGGAAAGAAGTGGTGGAGATAATCCCTAATAAAAAGGGTGTAAAAGCAGAACAATCAAGACTATAGATCCACAAATAAGTCTTTTTTTAGGATTTTGTTTTCCTTTATTTGTTTCAGGGAGCAAGATTGAGAGAGACAGAGAATGATCAGGGGGAGGGGCAAAGGCAGAGGGAGAGGTTCCTTAAAGAGGCTCACTTCTGAGCCTGGAGCCTCCATGCAGGGTTCCATCTGAAGACTCTGTCCTCATGAGCTGAGTCAAAATCAGGAGCCAGATGCTCAACCCGCCGTTCCGTCCGGGTGCTCCCAGAAATTACTTTTTGAAGGGGCATAGCGAAGGGAACAAGGGAAAAGGGAAAGGTACGTTAGCTTAGAAGTCTTGGAGTTGAGAATGAAACTCCAGAGGATTCACTTTAGATGGCTCGAGGGTATTTGCACTAGAACCACATATCCATCCTCCTCAGGTCTTTTGGACATCAAAGATACAGGTTACGTCGGTCTTCATTACTCAAGTGAGATACGGAAGCTATGGCTTTCTTTTTTTTTAAGATAGGTAATTTTTTGGTACGAGAGCTGTTTCCAAAAACCCTTGAAAGACTGACATGATCTACCAAATCAAACTACTTTTGGAAACTATAGAAATACAGGATTGGTTCCCTAAATATTAAAATTTTTATTATCAGTAAGTGTGACACTAATTCTGAAATACATATTTTTTATTTTAATAAATAGAATTTTTTTAAAATTTTAATAAACATATAATGTATTTTTATCCCTAGGAGGTACAGGTCTGTGAATCGCTACGTTTACCCATTTCACAGCAGTCATCATAGCACATACCCTCCCCAATGTCCATATCCCCCGTGGAATCTTTTTTTAAAAAGATTTTGGAGATTGTAATTTCTTTTAGGCTGTTTTTAGCATTCACTTGAGAGTGGGTGGCAGTATTATATTTAGAAGTTTGTGCTCGGCTGGGGATACTAGGTTGAGGTCTAAAGATTGCTTATTGAAAACAAAGTTTCTTAACTTTATTTTTATAGCTTTAAATTCACAAGTATTGGTCCAATTATATTCAATGTAACTAGAAAATGCAGCTTCCCAAACCAAATATTAAAATATTTCCTATATTCTCTATGACTTTATTTTAGAGTTGGCTTTCCCAGCATTAATGGGAATCATTGAGAATTTACTATATAGTATCATCTTCTCAACTATGTATGCATAGTCTATGTTCTTGTTTTATTATTTTTATTTTATTTTTTTAGAGAGCAAGAAAGTGGGGAGGGAAGGAGGTAAGGCAGAAGGAGAGGGAGGGAGAGAACCCCAAGCAGCAGGCTTCACGCTTAGCACGGGGTCTGATGTGGGGCTGGATCTCACGACCCTGAGATCATGACCTGAGATGAAATCAACAGCCAGACACTTACTTCACTGAGCCACCCAGATGCCCCTTATTATTATTATTATTATTATTATTATTTGAAGATTTTATTTATTTGAGAGAGATTGAGAGAAAAAGTGGGAGGAGGGGCAGAGGGAGAAGCAGACTCCCCACTGACCTGGGAGCCCGATGGAGGACTCCATCCCAGGATCCAGTCATGACCTGAGCTGAAGGCAGCCGCTTAACTGACTGAGCCACCCAGGCGCCCCCCTTCATTAATTTTGATGAATAGGTGGAATATTGGTTTTAAGGAGTACTACACCGTTTAAAAATAACATTCTCCTGATATACTCAGTCTACTGATTAACCATATCTAATGTGTGCTCTACTTAATGTACCAGTTAACTAAGGGCCTTTCATCAGTCATATGATCAGGTCGGTACTAATAAATTGTACAGTATTTTTTTCACCCCTGTAGTTTTATGTTCTTTCTTTACTTGTAGAATTAACACTATAGTTTCAAAAGATTTTCAATTATCTCCTAGAGTAGTGAACGCAGACAATAAATTCAAAGTTACTTACCTATACAAGTGACTTGTTCCTGTTACTTCCTCATGAGCTTGGTAGATCCAAGAAGCAGGACTTTTAAAACAAAGCACCCACAGGCTTCTGTAACATAGGAAGATATGGAACAGAAAAATTATAAAATAAATACATTCAACTTAAAACAGTTCATGTAGAATAATTCCCACTTGATGCCTTTTATAAAGTAACGAGCAAAATTGGTTGCTAGGGACCCACGATTGTGTATTTACTCATTTAATATAGATTTATTCTGTACTGGCCCTGATAATTTTATATCCTCAATATTTCTAGAACCATTCTGTCGGTTCAGGTGTGCTTCATCTTTATTTTGCATCAGTGCCTTCTCATTCATCTCCCATCTTTTATTACAATGCCCCTCAGATTCATCCCTCTCCACAGCATTTAGAGTGATGTGTCTCGAATGCAAATATGACTGTGAACCATTGTTGAAAATATGTTTGTGTCCAGGTATCTTAAAATTACATATAAGGCTTTCATAATTTTGAGTTCTGCTAAGCTCTCTAACCCTTTCTACTGTCTGCCCTTTTCTCTGGCATCTGAACTGCTTTTGATGTCTTCCTCTTTGATTCCTGTATTTTAGACAGATATTTACCCTGTTGTGTGTTTCTCTCCCTTGTCTTACTGCGCCCTCTAACCCCTTTGACTCTGGCTGACCTCAGTGTTGCTGTCTCAGTTCAGGCATTATCTCTACAAAAACCATTCCTGACACCTTTTATCTACATGCTGCTTTAAACCTGGGTGCCTAGCACTTACTGGGAACTCAGTAAATAATTACTGAGTGGAATAAAGACTGTTTACACAGAGATGATTTAAGAGATTGTCCCATACAGGGGCCCCTGGGGGGCTCAGTCGGTTGAGTGTCCAACTCTTGATTTTGGCTCAGGTCAAGCCCCAAGTGGGGTTCAGTGCTGGGCGTGGAGCCTGGTCAAAATTCTCTCTCCCTCTTCTCCTTCCCCCCCGTCTCTCTCTTGAAAAAAGAGAAAGAGAGAGATTGTCCCATACAGTCTAGTAACAAAAGGAATATGTACACATAAAGAAGTAACTTACAGTTCGGGTGGTGAAGATGCACTAGAAAAATCTGTATGGTACTAACGTAGCCCCAAAGAAAGAGATCTATTTATCTAGGGAAGGGTAGCCTTAATCAAGGATGACTTTGTGTAGCAGTCTGTGTCCTAGAAGATGTGAAGAAATTTGTCAAGAAGTAGAGGAAAACATTTTAGGAATGTTTACATTCATCAGGGAAATACACCCATAGGAAGGTTGTACACTGATAAAGGCATAAAAAATACTAGTAATTTTGGAAACCATGAATAATGTTGTAGTTGAAGCTTAGGGTGACGTTTAAGAGGTACTGTAACAAGGTAAAGAATAGTCTGTTTTGATTTTATATCTTTCTGCTGCATTTTAAAAATTTGTTTCTGATTGTTTTGTTCATTGGTGTTAGGTGGGTGAATTTGTGAATGATTCTTTGAGATGTTTGTGTGCCTTTAACCTAGTGATGTTTAGTATTTCCCAAATGGTTTGTTGAAGTTTTTGATAATGAAAAGTATTTCTTAAAGTAAATATCCAGCTAAAGATTATGTTTCATTTAAACTCTTAATTGATAAGATGTTGTTTTCTATTTTTATGAAGGTTATAGCTTTTATCTAACCAGTCTAATTTGTCCATTTTAATAAAATATATATATTTTTCAGCAGAACTAGACTTAGAAATGACAACAGAAAAAGAGGAAGAAAGTCTTAATGAAAGTGAAAATAAACACCTGCAGGTATATACAAATTTAAATTTAAATTTCCAATTTTATATTGTTTTCCCTGCTTTAAGAATGTAACATAGCTCAAATGAAATTATCTTCTGAACAAAATGTATTGAAGTTGATCGATTATAATTTAGTATTTAGTTTTTGTAAAATTTTACAAGTTACCATATTTAAAATATTGTTAGAATTTATAGTAGCTTGTAGTTAAACTTCATCCTTGGAATCGGACCAAAAAAATTTCTGAATATTGTTTGCTTCTTCCATTTTTGTAAGTTTTTACATGCTAAAAAGTTGACATCAAATACTGAACCATATGTTTAAGCAGTTGAAATTAAGTGCAGTATAACAATTATGACTATTGACTTAGATTCATGTAGAAGGAGTGGTTCTTAATGTGCAGTTCTCAGTGGTTCAAAACGTGCAGTTCTGTATTGTCAGTCACTAATGCCAAGATTAAAGATTTATTTTGTCTTGTGATCTCTGTGTAGTTGACTTCAGAGAGTAGGATCATAAAATGAACACAATTGCCTATTGTAGAATCAAACCTTCCAGGATGGGACCTTTGTATTTGGGTAATAAACAGGAACGTTTTCAGTTATTTCATTTCCATATAGGGAATCTGTAAATATTATTCACATTTTTCTTATCCACTCTCAGTGGACGTTACAATAGCTGGATACAGGCAGATAATTTATAGTGATGTATAACACTATCATAGTATATAATTTGAATTAAAATTTAGGAATTTATTTTTCTTTCTGATTGATGTTTATTGATTTTGGCTCCTAATAATAAGTTTGTCTATTCTCTAGTTATTAATCTTTAAAAAAATTCTCAAATGCACTATTGGGGTCACTGTTTAAGGTATGGTAAGATAAAATGGTTTTAAGTTTATAACATTGAAAATCATCTAATTCATTTTTTGGTAGATGTGACATGTAATGAATTGTTTAGTTTAAAAAAACTGACAAAGTTAAGTTTATGGATTTGTGTTTTTCTTCTGTCTCAGGCTAGGGCAAGTTATTTTCGCTTCTTAGTTACAATCCAGTGACTTGGGAGCAGCTTAACATAGATTAAGACATTTAACAGTTAAATTTTAATTATTTTCTAATTTTTTCTTTGTCCATACTTGATTACTTAAGGATAAAGTTATTTTACAAACATGTATGCCAACAGAAAGGACATCTGAAAATGAAACACAGCAATTTAACTTTTATATCTGTCAAAAATGGCTCAAGAACCAGGAATGAATAAGGAATGTGATAGAGAGGATGATAGATTTTTATATTCAGAACATCCCTCTGTTCAAAAGTGTGAGAACATGTGGACCAAACAAGACAAATTAGAGTGGAAAAATAAGTTAAAACTCATCACCAGAGAGTTAAAGCAGAAGTTTGGTGAAATTTGTGGAAAAAAAAAAATTACTGCTTATCCTAAGGAAGATTCACTACATGGTCACTTTAAAGAAGGAGCAAACTTAATGGAAATACCTTCTAATTTGACAAATGATAGACTTGATTGTGAGAAAAAAGATGCATTTGCATCTTTGAACAGAAAGAGTCTAGACTTGAAAATGTCGTTCTTCCTCATTCATCCTCAGATCATAGTTGCCAGTCATCTTCTGATCTTTCCTTAAGTGAAAATAAATCAGACTCTGAAAATGATAACAAATCAGACTTTGAGCATATTTTTAACAAAAATGAGAGTTTTGATAGTGACATAGAAAATAAAAAAGTAAGGAACCCAGGGGTTACGTTTGAAGGGAAAGAAGACCAGGAGTTTGACATGCAAATGGCAAAAAGTATAAACCAAACTAGTTATTTTAAAGATTTTATTTACTTGTCAGAGAGAGAGTGAGAGAGAGAGAGAGAGAGAGAGAGAGAGAGACAGCATGTGCACACAAGCAGGGGGAAGTCCTGGCAGAAGAAGCAGGCCTGAACTCTGTCCCAGGACTCTGGGATCATGACCTGAGCCCAAGGCAGATACTTAGCCAACGAGGTATCCACGTGTCCAAATTCCTCTCTTTTTATTGACACAGAAATGAAGCAGAATTTATAAAAATTGCAGTTACTTGTAATGATAAGCACAAAATATTTTTATCAATTAAAATTAGGACAAACTAAGAGTCAAATGATATAATTAATGAAAAAAGTTCTGGGATGCCTGGGTGGCTCAGTTGGTTAAGAGCCTGCCTTTGGCTTGGGTCATGATCCCAGGGTCCTGGGATGGGGTCCTGCATTGGGCTCCCTGCTCAGGAGGGAGCCTGCTTCTCCCATTGCTGGCACCTCCTCCTGCTTGTGCGCTCTCTCTCTCTCTGATGAATAAATAAATAAAATCTTTAAAACATGTATAATTAATGAAAAAAGTTCATTTTAATGAATAAACTAGTAACGATTATCCTTCCTATCAAACTTCCATTAAAGATTGAAGAAACGGAGAAGCACCAAAATGATGAAATGGCAGTATTAGAAAGCGTATATGCTTCTGCTGCTGCTGGACTAATGCATCAAAGAGGGAGTGGAAAAACTGATAACAACCTATTTCCTATTATGGAAAATGAAGAATCTGATGGGTAAGCCTATAGCAATGCTTAAATAGTAGGTAATTATTATTTTCCTATAAAACAAATTCTAGTTGGAGCTAACATTCATGATTAACAAATTTTATGTTTTTTAGTAAGGCTATTTCATCTTGGGTGCTAATCAGAAAAATTTAAATAATGAGATACCATTTTTTGCTATCATAGTGATAAATATTTTATTAAAAAATTAACAACCAAAGTTAGCAAATGTGAAGAAAAGGGCATTCTTATACACTGTTGTTAAATAAAATTGGTAAAGCCCTTCCGAAGGGTGATTTAGCAGTGTGTTTCAAAAATTTTATATATTCTGACCTCTTATCCCAAGAACTTCATTGCTAGGACTAGATCCTATAGGAAAACATGACTTGTGTAAACACACACACACACACACACACACACACATTCTAAGGACATTTATTATACATTTATATATATATAAAATATGACATATGTTAAGGATATTTATTATAGCATTATTTTCATATAAAAAGTTGGAGATAGTCTAAGTATCTGTCAATAGGGAAGTAAACTTTCACCCCTGTAAAACAATGTAGTACGCGACTGTTTGAAAAAATGAGTTTAGGTCTACAAGGTACTGATTGTTTAACAAAGTATATTTAAAGTTTTTGGTTTGATGTCATGTTTTATGCAAATTTTAGAATACTTTTATTTACTTATTTATTTTTCTACCCCAGCATTTCTTTTTCTTTTTTTTTTTTTTAATTGCGCTATGGTAGTCACCATACAGTACATCATTAGTTTTTGATGTAGTGTTCTGTGATTCGTTGTTTGTGTATAACACCCAGTGCTCCATGCAATACATGCCCTACTTAATACCCATCATTGGGCTCACTCAACTCCCCCACCCCATTCCCCTTTAAAACCCTCAGTTTGATTCCCAGAGTCCATAGTGTCTCATGGTTCATCTCCCCCTCTTATTTTCCCCCCTTCATTTTTCCCTTCCTTCTAATTCCTCCATGCTATTCCTTATGTTCCACAAATAAGTGAAACCATGTCATAATTGTCTTTCTCTGCTTGACTTATTTCACTCAGCATAATCTCCTTCAGTTCCATCACGTTGATGCAGATGTTGGTATTCATCCTTTTTGATGGCTGAGGAATATTCCATTGTATATATGGACCATATCTTCTTTATCCATTCATCTGTTGAAGGTTACCTCTGCTCCTTCCACAGTTTGGCTATTGTAGACATTGCTGCTATGAACATTGGGATGCATATGGCCCTTCTTTTCACTACATCTGTATCTTTGGGGTAAATACCCAGTAATGCAATTGCTGGGTCTTAGGGTAGCTCTGTTTATATATATATATATATATATATATATATATATATATATATATATATATTTACATTATATATATATTTACATTATATATATATTTAGATTTTTATTTATTTATTTGACAGAGAGAGATCCCAAGTAGGCAGAGAGGCAGGCAGAGAGAGAGAGGAGGAAGCAGGCTCCCTGCCGAGCAGGGAGCCCGATGCAGGACTCGATCCCAGGACCCTGAGATCATGACCTGAGGCGAAGGCAGAGGACCAACCCACTGAGCCACCCAGGCGCCCTGTTTTTAACTTTTTGAGGAACCTCCACACTATTTTCCAAAGCAGCTGCACCAACTTGCATTCCCAACAGTGTAACAGGTTTCCTCTTTCTCACATTCTCTCCAACATTTGTTGTTTCCTGTCCTGTTAATTTTGGGCATTCTAACTGGTGTAAGTTGGTATCTCAATGTAGTTTTGATTTGAATTTCCCGATGGCTAATGATGATGAACATTTTTTCATGTGTCCGTTAGCCATTTGTATGTCTTCTTTGGAGAAGTGTCTGTTCATGTCTTCTGCCCATTTTTTAATATAATTTTTTATTTTTTTATTAACATATAATGTATTATTAGCCCCAGGGGTACAGGTCTGTGAATCACCAGGTTTACACACTTCATAGTACTCACTATAGCATATACCTTCCCCAATGTCCATAACCCAACCACCCTCTCCCTACCCCTCTTCCCCCAGCAACCATCACTTTGTTTTGTGAGATTAAGAGTCTCTTATGGTTTGTCTCGCTCCCGATCCCATCTTGTTTCATTTATTTCTTTCCTACCCCCCAAGTCCCCCATGTTGCCTCTCAACTTCCTCATATCAGGGAGATCATATGATTGTTGTCTTTCTCTGATTGACTTATTTCACTCAGCATAATACCCTCTAGTTCTATCCATGTCATCACAAATGGCAAGATTTCATTTCTTTTGATGGCTGCATACTATTCCATTATATATATATATACACACACACACACACACATATATATATATGTATATGTATATATATGTATATATGTGTGTGTGTGTGTGTGTGTGTGTGTGTGTATACCACGCATCATCTTTATCCATTCATCTGTTGATGGACATCGAGGTTCTTTCCATTGTTTGGCTATTGTGGACATTGCTGCTATAAACATTCAGGTGCCCATGCCCCTTCGGATCACTACATATGTATCTTTAGGGTAAATACCCCGTAGTGCGATCGCTGGGTCATAAGGTAGCTCTTTTTTCCACTTTTTTGAGGAATCTCCATGCTGCTTTCCAGAGTGGTTGCACCAGCTTGCATTCCCACCAACAGTGTAGGAGGGTTCCCCTCTCTTCGCATCCTGGCCAGGATTTGTCATTTCCTGACTTGTTAATTTTAGCCATTCTGACTGGTGTGAGGTGGTATCTCATTGTGGTTTTGATCTGTATTTCCCTGATGCTGAGTGATGTGGAGCACTTTTTCATGTGTCTGTTGTTCTGCACATTTTTTGACTTGATTATTTGTTTTTTGGGTGTGAAGTTTGGGAAGTACTTTATAGATCTTGGATACCAGCCTCTTGGATATAAAGTACTTTATAGATCTTGGATACCAGCCTTTTATCTGTAGTGTCAGTTGCGAATATGTTCTCCCATTCCGTGGGTTGTCTCTTTGTTTTGTTGACTGTTTCCTTTGCTGTGCAGAAGCTTTTTATCTTGAGGAAATCCCAAAAGTTCATTTTCACTTTTGTTTCCCTTGCCTTTGGAGACATGTCTTGAAAGAAGTTGCTGTGGCTGATGTCGAAGAGGTTACTACCTATGTGCTGCTCTAGGATTTTGATGGATTCCTGTCTCACATTGAGGTCTTTCATCCATTTAGAATTTATCTTTGTGTATGGTGTAGGAGAATGGTCGAGTTTTGTGAAAAATGGAATACTTTTAAAATCTGCTGTGTTGCAAAAGGAAGTTACCTGCTATACTGGCACTCTTATTACCAACAAAATTGCTAGTCACTAGGTTTTGGTTTTGGTTCCTAATGCATGAGTGCTCAAATGTTGGACCCTCAAATTGATCTGAGTATTACCAAGAGATTTCATATAGCAACTTCTCCCATGTTCTATACAAACATTTGATTTGATCCCTGTGCTATAAACCAAGATGTTGCTAATGCGTTGAATCTTCTTCTTAAGGTACCATGCACGCGTGCTATTATCCTTCCTTTTTTACAAAAATTAATTTATTTTATTTTTAATTTTTTAATTTATTATTATTTTTTAAATAAACATATAATGTATTTTTATCCCCAGGAGTACATGTCTGTGAATTGCCAGATTTACACACTTCACCGCACTCACCATAGCACATACCCTCCCCAATGTCCATAACCCCACCCCCCTCTCCCTCCCCCCACCCCAGCATATTATCCTTCCTTTTTAAAGAGAATCTATTTCTACATGCGCCTCACCAAAATTTTCAATAGTGACTTCATATTATAGAATTTATGAGAATTCAGTTTACAAAATAGGAATATTTTCTACATTCTAAACCCCTTGTACTTTCCTTACAGAATTTTAATATGACTAATGATTTTGGATAGTAGAAGATATCCTAGAGTTAGATGATTTTTATCAAGCATGAAATACTGCTGTTGGAACTTAGAGTTTTTCTGTGGTCTTTCTAAGCATGAGAAAAATGATAATCAGTTTATATAATATTATATATCTAGGAAATTTTTAAAGAGTCTTTTGCTTGTATAATTTCATGAATTATTTAATGCTTTGGTTTGGCTTTTTAAAAAGATTTTATTTGTTTATATTAGAGAGAGAGTGGGGGGTGAGGTGCAGTGGTGGGGAGAGGGACAAGCGGGCTTGGCACTGAGAGTAGAGCCCTGTGCAGGGCTTGATCCCACAACCCTGAGATCATGGCCTGAGCCAAAACCAAGAGTCGAAGACTTAACCGGCTAAGCCACTCAGGCGTCCCCTTGGTCAGGCACATAAAAAAAAAAATTAGTGCTACATGTATTTAATTTAAAAAATTTCAAAATATTACAAAAATACTACATCATCTTTGTGTAAGGATTGAACTAAACAAGAAAATTGAGTCATCTGTGACTGTGGCTTCCACTTTGCTATGAAATCCTTAAAAGAACCACGTACACTCAGTGATCCTTACTTCCCTCCCATTCACTCTTGAATTCTCACTAGTAATTTTCACTCCCATTACTCCAAAATTGATTTTCAAAGGTTACCACTGATTTTCATTTTAATAAATCTAGACATAATTTCTTAGATCTCTCTTTTTTTAACCTATCAGCAATATTTGACCCATTGGAAAACTCTCTTCTCCAAAATTCTGTCTTCATGTAGCTTTCAGAATATCACTCACTCACCTGGTTTCCCCCTGCCTTTCTAGTCTGTACATCTCAGCCTGATTTGCTTCTTTCTCCTCATTCTCCTGATTCTCCTTCCAGGAATCAGTCCTTGATTTTCCTTGTCTTGACTTTTACTATCTTTTTTCTTTTTTTAATTTACTTATTTGTTAGAGAGAGAGCGAGCGAGCACAGGCACAGTGGCAGGCAGAGGCAGAGGGAGAAGCAGGCTCCCCGCGGAGCAAGGAGCCCGATGTGGGACTCGATCCCAGGACGCTGGGATCATGACCCAAGCCGAAGGCAGCTGCCCAACCAACTGAGCCACCCAGGCGTCCCATTGACTTTTACTATCTTGTATATTCTAATGATCCTCAAGTTTGTATCTCCAGCCCACATCTCTCTGTGGAATTCCAGACTTACATATAAAACCACCTATTTGATATTTTGGGGGATAGTTATTGGGTATTGCAAACTTAACATGCCCAAAATTGAACTACTGATATTCTTTCTTATACCTGCCTTTCTTATCTTTCCTAATTAAGTTAATGACAATTCTAGTTGCTCTGCCAAAAAACTTGGTATCATCTTTGACTCCTGTCTTTTTCTTTTTCATACATGCCCCATCTAATCTGTCAGCCAATCTTGTCAGGTCTTCCTTCAAAATATAATCAGAAGCCAAACACATCCTCCATGACCAAGCCACTGTCATCTGTTGTCTGTATCGGTGTAATAATTAACTAATTGGTCTTCTTGTTTGTTCGTTCTTTTGCCTTTTCTTTTCCCATTAATTCTAAACACAGTGGATCTTTTAAAACATAAGTCAGAGTATGTCTTCCTCTGCTCAAACCCCAGTTGCCTCCCATTTCGCTCAGAGTATGTGCCGAAGTTCTTTCTAACACCTACAAGGCCTTGTATGATCTATTCATCTCAGGTCTCTCCCTATTGCTTACTACCTCTCCTTGATTTGAACTCCTATTTTCTGTCCTTTTCACTCTGCTGAGGTACACTGAATGTTTCACTTTTTTTTTTTTTTTTTCCTCACTATAAACACTTTGAGCTTACCTCTCTACTTCCTGTTGACTCTGTCTGGAGTGCTTTTCCCATCAATAATACTCTTATGGCTTGCTTGCTCCTTGCTCCTTCCTTTTTTTTTTTTAATTTAATTTTTGCTTAAAAATTAATTAAATTAATTAAATTAAATTAATTAAAATTTTCGGGGTGCCTGGGTGGCTCAGTGGGTTGAGTCTCTGCCTTCAGCTCAGGTCATGATGCGGGGGTCCTGGGATCAAGCCCTGCATCGGGCTCTCTGCTCAGTGGGGGGCCTGCTCCGCCGCCCCCCACCCCCGCCCCGCCGCCTGCCTCTCTGCCTACTTGTCATCTCTCTCTCTGTCAAATAAATAAATAAAATCTTAAAAAAAATTAAGGCCTTTCTTGGTTATCCCGATTTCTTGGTTATCCTATATTTTGGGAAATATCCTGATTTCTTGGTTATCCTATAGCACATCAAAATTTGATTTCTCTGCTTTAGTTTTTCTCCTCTACTACTGGCTATTTTGCCTGTGTAGTTTATTGTTTTTTGTGTTTACTTCACTCATGAATAGGATTTTTATCTGTTCATTGCCATGTTCTCAGTGCCTAGAAAATGTTCTAGCATATATAGTTCTATTCAATAAATGTTTATTGAGTGAATGGGGTTTAACCTGCATGTATTGTTTTTAACATAATGCTGATTCTCAGTTAAACAAAAGGAAAGTTTGACATGGGTCCCTTCTGACAATTTAACCTGTCAGTTGTATGCATTTTTTTTTTAATTTTTTGGGGGCCCAATATTGTGGTTACTTGCTACTTATTCTTTTACTGGTATTTATGTTAGCTTTAATTATAGTAAAATGGATCAAAGGAATCACAAACTTCATTTATATTTTATTAGGGAAAATGAAATATGATTGTAAATTATTATAAGATTTTAACAATTCTTGCAAAAGGATTATGAGCCCTCAATATGTAAACTAAGAAGATGAAGCTGGAATTTATTGCCTACTAGTAAGAGAGAACTATGCTGGTCAGTCTTTTCTGACAGAGCCGTCTGCTATTCTTATATAGGGTTTTGGGAAGAGTAGAGTTTAAGGTTTGGGGGACTTTCAGAGAATTAAGTGGTTTGTCATCATCTGAAACACCATGGTAATTTGGGTGAGACTGTTGGTTGGTTGGTTGGCACTCGAGGCATGTGTATTGGAGTGATTTTGTTCCATATTGGCTTTCTTTTAGAAAGGAGGAGCTGACATTGCCTGATTGGTGAGTGAGGCCAGTAGGCATTGATCAATTACACGCATTTAAAACTGCATATGGTGGCTTCTTGTTACTATGGCTTCCTATTCCTATTTGGGTTCCCCCCACCCTAAGTTTGAGGCGACTTTAACTAGATTTTTTCTATTTAAAAGTTGCTTCTATCAACTGTGTTCAAAATGAAAGCTATTTCATATTCTGTAATTATAGATTTATTTTTGAAATTTAGGTCGAGAGAGATTGTTCAATAATTGCTTTCAGGAAGATCCTTCTTTTTTGGATGTTAAATTTTAACTAGAATAGTTATCTGTTTAACAGTTTTAAAACAGTAATTGCTAGCTTTGTTTTTGTTTTCAGTGCTCTGAGGGGCTCATGTTCAATTCCTAAATTAATCATCTCTTGTGGGAAATTTAGTCTTTTTGTGAGTTTAGGTAGCTATATGCTAATAATATTCTCTTGCATGCATTTAGTCCATGAAAAAGTAATTATAATTTTGTATTAGTAAATCTAGCTTTTTATGTTAGGATTAAATAGTAAGGTAAAAGTATACAAAAGTTACCAAATCATTTTCTTTAAGAAAATTAAGAAGAAATTATTTGTGTGAGAGAGAGTATGAGCAGGAGGGAGGGACAAAGGGAGAGGGCGAAGCTCAGCGGGGAGCCTGATTTGGGGTTCGATCCCAGGACCTGGAGATCATGACCTGAGCTGAAGGCAGACCTTATCCGACTGAGCCATCCAGGCACCCTCAAATAATTTTATTTTCAAACAAAATTAATCAGATTATTGCTATTTTTGACATGTGAGTATTGTTGAATTTTGTCCAGATTTTTTGAGGTCTAATTGACAGATAACTGTGTAGGTGTAAGGTATACCTGTATTACTTTAATACTCTTTTATATTGTCAAATGATAATAGTGTTAATAACTCTATCACCTCACATAATTATCATTTCTTTTTTAGCAACTCTTTTAGTAACTTTCAAATATGTAACAGTATTATTAACTGTAATCACCATTCTGTACATTAGACCCTCAGATCTTACTAATCTTGTAATGGGAAGTTTGTACCCTTTAGCCAATATCTATCCATTTCCCTCAGCCTCCTACCCCTGGCAACCACAAGTCTATAAATGTGTTTTTTTCAAGATTCCGTGTGTAAGATTATAGAGTATTTGTCTTTTTGGATGACTTCCTTCACTTAGCTTAATTCCCTCAAGGTTCATTCATGCTGTCGCAGATGGCAGGGTTTCCCTCTTTTTTTTGTGGCTAAAAATATTCCATTGTAAATATATACCACATTTTTTTAATTAAATTTTTTATTTATTTTCAGCGTAACAGTATTCATTGTTTTTTCACCACACCCAGTGCTCCATGCAATCTGTGCCCTCCCTAATACCCACCACCTGGTTCCCCCAACCTCACACCCCCCCCTCCGCCCCTTTAAAACCCTCAGGTTGTTTTTCAGAGTCCATAGTCTCTCATGGTTCACCTCCCCTTCCAATTTCCCTCAACTCCCTTCTCCTATATATATATACACCACATTTTTAAATCCGTGGATCCCCTGATGGGCATGTAGGTTGTTTCCATGTCTTGGCTGTTGTAAATAATGCTGCAGTAAACATAGAGGCGCAGGTACCTCTTTGAGATACTGATTCATTTCTGTCAGAATGTTCCCAGAAATAGGATTACTGGATATTCTGATAGTTCTATTTTTAGTTTCTTGAGGAACCTCCACACTGTTTTGCATAGTGGCTGTACCAGTTTACAGTCCTGTGACAGTGTGTAAGGATTCCCTTTTCTGTACATCTTTGCCAGTGGTATCTCTTCCCTTTTTGTTGTAAGCCATTTTATTAGGTGTGAGGTGATCGATATATCATTATGGTTTTGATCTGCATTTCCCTGATGAATAGTGATGTCGAGCCCATTTTTTGGTCCTGTTGGCCATTTGAATATCTTCTGAGGAGAGCTGTCTATTAAGATGCCTTGCCCAGTTTTTAATTGTATTTGGTTTTTTGCTGTTGAATTTTATGAATTTCTTATATACTTTACATATTAACCTTTTTTCAGATAGTGTGGTTTGCACATATTTTCATCCATTCTGTAGGTTGCTTTTTCATTATGTTACTTGTTTCTGCTTTGTTTTTTAGATAAATTCAACTTAGTTAACATATATTGTATTACTAGTTTCAGGGGTAGACTTTAGTGATTCATCACCTGCATGTAACACCCAGTGCTCATCACAAGTGCCCTCCCTAATGCCCACCGCACAGTTAGACCATCTTCCCGTCACCTCCCCTCCAGCAACCCTGTTTGTTTCCTCTAGTTAAGAGTCCCTTATGGTTTGCTTCCATCTCTGTTTTTATCTTGTTTTTTCCTTTCCTTCCCCTATATATTCAACGTAAATGGAACTAGAGTGTTGCTCGTTTCTTTTGCCGTGCAGAAACATTGCTTGTTCCACCGATTCTGCTTTTGTTGCTTGTACTTTTGATGTCACATCCAAAATCATTGCCAACATCAATGTCAGGGAGCTTTCCCCCGTTTTCTTGTAGGAGTTTTATGGTTTAAGGTTATATATTTAAGTCTTTAATCCAGTTTGGGTTAATTTTTGTGAGTGGTGTAAGTTAGGGGTCCGGTTTCATTCTCTGCATGTGAATATCCAGTTTTCTCAGGATCATTTATTGAAGAGATTATCTTTTCTTCCTTGAGTGTGCTCAGCTCCCTTATCAAATTTTAGTTGACTATATCCATGGGTTTATTGTCCGGTTCTTGATTCTGTTTCTTTGCGTTTTGTGTTTTTTTTTTTTTTTTTTTTTTATGAATGGTCATCCTATTTTGATTATTGTACCTTTGTAACAGTTCGAAAACAGGAAGTGTGATGCTTCCAGCTTTGTTCTTTCCTGGACTGATTTGCTTATTTGGGGTGTTTTTTGTTCTATATAAATTTAAGTATTCTTTTTCCTATTTCTCTGAAAAATGTCACTGGAATTTTGACGGGGATTGCATTGAATCTACAGATGGCTTTGAGTCACGTGGATATTTAATGTTGATTTCTCTAATCCATGAATAATGAGATATCTTCCTATTTGTGTGTCTGATGTTTCTTTTATCAAAGTCTCATAGATTTTAGTGTACATATCTTTCACCTCCTTGGTTAAGTTTATTCCTAAGTATTTTGTTCTTTTTGATGCTTTTGTGAATGGTATTTTTAAATTTCTTTTTCAGATTTTTTTGGTTAATGTATAGAAATGTAACGGATTTGTATATGTGGATATTGTATCCTTCATCTTTGCTAGTTCTAACAGCTTTTTGGTGGTGTCTTCAGCATTTTCTATATGTAAGATCATATCCTCTGCAGACAAAGACAGTTTGATTTCTTCTTTTCTGATCTGGATGCCTTTCATTTCTTTATCTAGTCTGATGTTTAATACGAGTGGTAAGGTGGGCGCCTTTGTCTTATTCTTGAACTTAGAGGAAAAACTTTCAGTGTTTTGCCACTGAGTATGATGTTAGCTGTGGGTTTTTCATATGTGGTCTTAGTTATGTTCAGGTATGATACTTTGGTACCCACTTTATTGAGAGTGTTTATCATGAAAAGATGTTGAATTTTGTCAAATGCTTTTTCTGCACATATTGAGATGATCATGTAATTTTTTTCCCATTCTGTTAATGTGTATCAAACTTACTGATTTGATTTGATTGATTTCTATAGGATAATTTTGCTCAATAAAGTATTCTTGGTTGGCAGTTCTTTTCTCTCAGCATTTTTTTTTAAGCTTTTATTTATTTGACACAGAGAGAGGGATCACAAGTAGGCAGAATGGCAGGCTGAAGAGAGGGGGAAGCAGGCTCCCTACTGAGCAGACAGCCCGATGTGGGGCTCAATCCCAGGACCCTGAGATCATGACCTGAGCTGAAGGCAGAGGCTCAGCCCATTGAGCCACTCAGGTGCCCTTCCAACTCTTTATTAAACTTCTCATTTTGTTCATCTAGTATTTTTCTCATTTTATTGAACTGTTTTTTTTTTGTTTTGTTTTGTTTTTTAAGATTTTATTTGTTTATTTATTTATTTTAGAGAGAGCACGTGTGTGAGCCGGGCAAGTAGCAGAGGGGGAGCGACATGCAGACTCCACACTGAGCATAAGGCTGATGCTGGGCTGGATCTCATGACCTTGCGATCATGAAACAAAATCAAAGGTCTGGTGCTTAACAGACTGAGCCACCCAGGCACCCCTGAATTGGCTTTTTGTGTTTTCTTGTAGCTCACTGAGTTTACTTAAAACTGCTATTTTGAATTCTTTTTTGGATAAACTACTGATCTTCATGTGTTTGAAATCAATTACTGGAAGATTATTGTGATCATTTTGTGGTATCATATTTCCTTGACTTTTTATATTCTTTGAAGTTTTACATTGCTGTCTTTGCATTTGAAGTAGTCTTTAATGACTACCTTTCCAGTGTATCCAAACCTGATTTTGTTTTGTTTTGTTTTGTTTTTGCTCTGGTGGTGTGCTGGAACTTTACTGTAGGAAATCTAGTTTTTCTAAAAAAGCTCTTTTGTCAATGGGTGATTATCTAAGTGTTTTCCAGGGGCTCCCAGATGTGGTTGAGAGGAAGGGGCTGGAGCCAGTCTATGGGCTATTGCTGGGTCCATAGCTGGGACTGTAGTGAGTGTGCCTGTTATCTGATGCATGGGTAGGCAAGAGTTTTCCTAGGTCCCTTGGTTTATGGTGCTTGGTTCCACAGCTCCTACAAAGAGGTCCACAGCTGCTTTGTCACCACAAAGACATTGTATTGTAGTTGTATATTGATCAGTCTTTGAAGCAAGGGATGTGTATTTGCTTATATATGGTTGGACTTCATAACTGTTCTGTGAACTAATAAATGAATTGAAATGGGTAGCCGAATTTTACAAAAAATTGGTTTTTTTTTAATTCTTGACCAGTGAAATTATTAGAAAACATTGGCTTTTTAAATCTTTAAAAAAATTTTTTAAAAGATTTTTTTAAATTAAATTTAATTTTTTCCCAGTGCTCCAATATTCATTGTTTATGGACCACACCCAGTGCTCCATGCAATATGTGCCCTCCTTAATACCCACCACCAGGCTCAACCAACCCCCCACCCCCACCCCTCCAGAACCCTCAGTTTGTTTCTCAGAGTCCACCACTCTCGTGGTTTGTCTCCCCCTCCGATTTCCTCCAACTCACTTTTCCTCTCCATCTCCCAATGTGCTCCATGTTATTACTTGCTCCACAAGTAAGTGAAACCATATGATAATTGACTCTCTCTGCTTGACTTATTTCACTCAGCATAATCTCCTCCAGTCCCATCCATGTTGATACAAAAGTTGGGTATTCACCCTTTCTGATGGAGGCATAATATTCCGTTGTATATATGGACCATATCTTCTTTATCCATTCGTCTGTTGAAGGGCATCTTGGCTCTTTCCACAGTTTGGGGATTGTGGCCGTTGCTGCTATGAACATTGGGGTACAGATGGCCCTTCTTTTCACTACATCTGTATCTTTGTGGTAAATACCCAGTAGTGCAATTGCAGGGTCAGAGGGAAGCTCTATTTTTAATTTCTTGAGGAATCTCCACACTGTTCTCCAAAGTGGCTGCACCAACTTGCATTCCCACCAACAGTGTAAGAGAGTTCCCCTTTCTCCACATCTTCTCCAACACTTGTTGTTTACTGTCATGTTGATTTTGGCCATTCTAACTGGTATAAGGTGGTATCTCAATGTGGTTTTGGTTTGAATCTCCCTGATGGCTACCGAAGATGAACATTTTTTCATGTGTCCATTAGCCATTTGTATGTCTTCTTTGGAGAAGTGTCTGTTCATGTCTCTGCCCATTTTTTGATGTGATTTTCTGTTTTGTGTGTGTTAAGTTTGAGGAGTTCTTTATAGATCTTGGATATCAGCCTTTTGTCTGTAGTGTCATTTGCGAATATCTTCTCCCATTCCATGGGTTGTCTCTTTGTTTTGTTGACTGTTTCCTTTGCTGTGCAGAAGCTTTTTATCTTGAGGAAGTCCCAAAAAGTTCATTTTCACTTTTGATTCCTTTGCCTTTGGAGACATGTCTTGAAAGAAGTTGCTGTGGCCGATGTCGAAGAGGTTACTGCCTATGTTCTCCTCTATTATTTTGATAGATTCCTGCCTCACATTGAGGTCTTTTATCCATTTCGAGTTTATCTTTGTGTATGGTATAAGAGAATGGTCGAGTATTTATTTGAGAGAGAGGGATAGAGAGTAAGAAAGAGCATGAGAAGGGAGAAGACCACTGAGCCAAAGGAAGTGGCTTAACCAACTGAGCCACCCAGGCTCCCGAAAACATTAGCTTTTTAATGGATGTTTTAAATGGATTTTTAAAAAATAGTGCTCCTGCTTTGGATATAAAGGAAGTAAGGAAAGGGGATAAAGAAAAACAAACATCAAAAGAATCTGTGATTACATCAAGGTTTGAGAAAGCCCCTTCTCTAACTTCTCATCCTCTACAAATGAATGATGACAACACTTCAAGTGGAATGGATCAGGATGAAGGAAGGTAAAATCTACAAATTCTTTATTTCCTTCTGAAGGAATTTTAACAATGATTACTTTTTATGGAAATGAAATGCTGTAGCGTAGGTACAAGTGAAGACAAGAAATACTCAAGTATATCAGACACACTGCTTGAAAGGTTAAGATGAGGACAAGTGACTTTGACAAGGAGCAGTTTCAGCAGTCACCATGGAAGCTGGACTGTAATGAATAAGTATAAAGAACTCCTTAAAGAATTTTTACAGGAAAGGTAATAGAGAAATGGATGATATGAAAAAGAATGTGGAGTTCAAAAGAATTTTCTTTATTTTTTAATTTTAAGATGGGAGCTTTTAGAATACCTTTGTATGCTCCCGGAAATGATCCAATGGAGATAGGCATGGCTATTTTATTTAATTTTTTTCACATTTCCAAATGTTAGAAAGCTTATTGATTGTATTACATTCTTTTAAAGATGATATAGTAATTGTCCTTAGTACTCCTATTCATGTAGTTTTGTGTCAAGAAATTGTTTATTCAGAATTGGTTCCACCGTGGAGTATTCTCATATAATTGAATATGCAGATACTATCATTCATTCACTTAAAACTATACATATAATAGTAAATATATAAACCTTAGGCCATTCTGAATAGAACTAATCATTCCTTGATAATTTTTTTAGATTTTATTTATTTATTTGACAAACAGAGATCACAAGTAGGCAGAGAGGCAGGCAGAGAGAGAGACGAAGGGAAGCAGGCTCCCTGCTGAGCAGAGAGCCCGTTGTGGGGCTTGATCCTGGACCCTGGGGTCATGACCTGAGCTGAAGGCAGAGGCTTTAACCCACTGGGCCACCCAGGCGTCCCCATTCCTTGATAATTTCAGATATTCAGTGCCTTTGACAGTATCATGAATAGCTATGGTTTTATTAGGGACTTTGAATTATCTGCTTATATTTACTTAATATTTGTTTAGATTCTGGGGGAAGGGGAAAGATTTTATTTATAATTGAAAAAAAAAACTATCAATCTATCATAGATTATTACTTTTGGTTTATAAAGTTCTAAATTACAAAGCTGAAGATTCCTGTACCAACAGTGTCATTGACACCTACATAGTATACTCAATAAGTGTCTGTTTGTGAATAAACAGTTGAATGAATAAATGAATGCGCATTGATCAACTTATTTAGAAGAAGCAAATCTTGAGTTGTTTGAAAGTAGATTTTCAATATTGCCTACATATGAAGTTTTTTATTTAAAAAAATGGTTAAGATTCATGAATTATTATTTACAATTATAGCTAAAAATGGAATACGCATAGATTCATTTGCTATCAGATTACTTAAAAACACTTAAATATTACTTTCACCATATACTGTAAAACACGTGTTTTGAAGGCACATTTCCTGGATTTGAATTCTGGGTCTACTCCTGACCACCTGTACCAGCTTTGGGAAGTTACTTTTTTCTGTGCCTCATTTTCTTCCTGTGTAAAATACCCAATATAATTACCTACGTTTATAAGATTGTTGTGAGGCTTAAAATACCCTTAAAACATGTGAAGTTTTCATAATAATGCATAGTGTTTACACAGTAGATCCTCAAAACACTAATATCATGATTATCAAAAAAGGGTTTCTTTCATATAAGAACTTAACTTGCACTTTCCGAATAGTTTTTAGAACCAGTAAAAGCTTGTTTTTATTGAAAATGATGACAAAAAATGTGGTATGTTTCTTCATGTCAAATAATGCAAGTAACGTTATGATTTTCCTTTGCTTTTTGTCAGTTTGATCTAAATTTAATGCTTTGTTAACATGATTCATAATATAGTTTAGATATGATTTAGATATTCTTTGTATGTTAAGTATTTAATGTTTGCCTGAAAAGAATTGATTTTTTTTTAGATCTGCAAAGGAAACATCTAGTGACAAGGAAAAGGTAAATATATACATATAATTTTTTTCATTTATTTTTAAATTTTTATTTTATTACGTTATTTTGATAAATAATGTTTATCAGAAATATTATTCCATGATAAAAAATTACTTTAGGAAAGGCATAGTGAATAAAGAGAAAATCTGCCTTTGTTGTACAGACATATACGTTGAAAAAGTTGTTCAGAAACACTAGTTATTGATAAAGGTCATTTTGATAAAAATCAGTCCTTTCGAAAGTACCTTTTTTTTACTCTTGTAAAAAGATACGGGTATTTATCATCTCTCTACACTTAGTATATTTTATCAACATTTAGGGGACATTTTGAAGTAGTATTATTTATTTGTAGGTCAAAAAGCAAATTGATTCTATGGATGACTTTGATGACTTAACTCTGTCATCTGAAACAATTTCGGAGGGTTTCCGCATGCCTTGCTCTAATTATATGATTTGCATGTCGCTAATTGAACAACATGGCATGGATTGTAAAGGTAAGACCCTTGTGTAAATATGAAGCCTTTGTATGTACATTCCTATAGTAATATGTGCACTTCTTGTCTAGTGCTGTACCATACAACACTGATGTGTTGTTATAGAGCTACTCATCTCAGAAATACGTTTTATATGAAAATAGAGAAATGTTGAATACTCTTAGCCAAAGAGCTGTAATTTCCACTATGTTTTTCGTCATAGGAATGGCACACCTGATGTGTGTTAACTCTCCTCTTCTGTGCCTTCACCCAAGGTCAGGTCAGGTTACCTCTACATTTGTCCTAGAATACTGAAACGACCCAGGACTGTTTTCCCTGGCATTCCACTTCCCAGAATCTTGGTCTACACTGCAACCATAGTCACCATATATTTTTAAAAATTTATATTTCATCACGTGACCCCCTTGCTTAAAGCTTAGTTATTACGTCTCATCGTTCTGGGGTGAAAAACCACAGTTCTCAGCTTCATCTTGGATTGTTTCATATTCTTCTGTCCGTGTCTCAGCCACTGTTTTAGATATTTTTTCTTATAATAGAGGTTTTTTCCCCTCAACAGCTTAAGTTAGGGCAACTGCACATTATGAAGTGTATAATTTGATGGTTTTGACATATGTATATGCATATGAAACCTTAACTGTAATTCAGGCAGGTAATAACCCTTAAGTCTCGTGTCTCTTTGTATTCCCTCATTATGAAACTGCCGAATGGTTTTCTAAAGTAGTTGCACCATTTCCAATTCCCACTAGCAATGTGTAAGAGTTCTGATTTCTCCCTATATATTCATGAACACTTAGTATTGTCAGTTTTTTAAGTCTTAGATGTTCCGATGGGTCTGTAATATATGTATCATTATGGTTTTAATATACATTTCCCTAATAACTTATAATGTTGAGCATATCTTCGTGGGCTTATTTGCCATCTGTATATCTTCTTTGAACTGTCCAAATCCTTTGTCATTTTAAAAATTAGGTTTTCTTGGGGCACCTGGGTGGCTCAGTGGGTTAAAGCCTCTGCCTTCGGCTCAGGTCATGATACCAGGGTCCTGGGATCGAGCCCCGATATCGGGCTCTCTGCTCAGCGGGGAACCTGCTTCCTCCTCTCTCTCTGCCTGCCTCTCTGCCTACTTGTGATCTCTGTCTGTCAAACAAATAAATAAAACCTTTAAAAAAATTAGGTTTTCTTAACCTGTTGAGTTTTGAGAATTCTTTGTATATTCTAGATATAGTTCCTTTATCACCTGTATTTTTTTTTGCAAAGATTTTCTCCCAGTCTGTGACTTTTCATTCTCTCAGCAGTATCTTTTGAAGAGCAGTTTTTCTTTTTGATGAAGTCCAGTTTATACCTTTGTTCTTTTATAGATTTTTGCTTTTGGTGTTCCTATCTGAGAAATCTTTGCCTAGCACAAGGTCAGAGGTTTTCTCTCACGCTTTCTTTTAGAAGTTTTGCAGTTGAATAACAAAGTTTTATAGTTTTAGGTCTTACATTTAGATCTGTGATCCATGAGATCCAGTTTGTGTCCTTTTTTTTTTTTTAAAGATTTTATTTGTTTATTTATTTATTTGACAGAGAGGGAGAGCGTGAGCAGGGGGAATGGCAGGCTGAGGGAGAGAGAGAAGCAGGCTCCCTGCTGAGCAGAGATCTGGACACAGGACTCAGTCCCAGGACCCGAGATCATGACCTGAGCCAAAGGCAGCCACTTAACTGACTGAGCCATGCAGGCACTCCCATTTTGAGTTCTTTTTTATTTATGATACAGGGTATGGATCCAGGTTCATTCTTGAACTTGGTAAGTTTACTTATTAGTTTTAGTAGCTTTTTAAAAAATTCTGTCAGATTTTTCTACATAACCAAAGTTTATCAAACTTTTTTTAACTACTATTTTACTAATTTCTTCAGGTGGAGCCAAAGGTCATCAGTTTGAGACTTTTCTTCTTTTTTAGTATATACATTCAGTGCTATAAATGTTCATGTGAGTGCTGCTACTGCAGGATTCCAGAAATTCTTAGGTGTTATATGTTCATTCCCATTCAGTTCAGAATATTTTCTAATTTCTTTTTTCCTTACTTCTTTGACCCAGGGGTTATTTAAAGATTTTATTTATTTGAGAGAGAGAGATAGAGAGTGAGAGAGAGAGAGCGAGAGCGAGCGAGTCTTAGAGCAGACTCCCCTCTAAGCAGGGAGCCCAGTGTGGGGCTTGATCCCAGGACCCTGAGATCATGACCTGAGCCGAAGGCAGATACTTAACCAACTGAGCCACCCAGGCGCTCTGACCCAGGGTTTATTTAGATGGGCGTTAATTAGTTTGCAAATATTTGAGTATTCTCCAGAGATATTTTTATTCTTGATTTCTAATTTGATTTCTTTGTGGTCACAAAACACACTCTTATGACTTCAGTTCTTTTGACTTACTCCTTTTATTAGAATTTATTTTATGACCCAGAATATAGTCTCTTTTGGTAAGTGTTCCACGGATGCTTGAGAAGAACGGTAGTGTTCAAGTCTACGATGTCCTTGCTGATTTTCTGCCTACTGAACTCTCAGACTATAATTGTGAATTTGCTTGTTTCTCTGAAGTTCTGTCAATTTTTACTTTATGTATTTTGAACCTATTAATAGATGCATAAACATTTAGGTTTATTATGCTTCCTTTAGTTGACCCTTTTATCATTATTAAATGAACTTATTTATTGCTGCTAATGTTTTTGCTTTGAAATCGATTTTGTCTGGTATTAATGTAACCGCTCAGGCTCAGCCTTCTTTTGCCAAGTGTTAGTGTGGTCTATCATATTTCTGGCCTCTTAACACATTTGTAGTTTTTACATTTAAAGTGCATTTTTTTTTATAGGTGGCAGATAGCTGGGTCTTCCTTTTTTATCCATTTTGACAGCCTGCCTTTTCATTGAGACTTTTAGACCATTTTCATTTACTGTGATTATTGATGTAGTTGATTTGAATCTGTCATCATGTTGTTTGACTTCAATTTGTCCTTTCCGATCTTCATTCCATTCTCTTCTTTTTCTGATTTCTTTTGGATTAAGCAAGTAATTTTTATGATTTAGTTTTATTTATGTGTTTATGTGTATGTATGTATTTCGCTTACTAGCTGTAACTCTTTAGTTTTGCTATTTTGGTGATTAGGGCCTAAAGTATATGACGTAAGCATCATAGTCCTCCATCTAGTAATGTTATAACACATCATATGTCGTTTAAGAAAATTATAAAGGTTTACTTTCTTTTCTTCACTCCTAGCCAGATCCTTCTGGATCTGTGGGTTTAGAGTTTTCATTAAGTTTAGAAAGGTTTTGGCCATTTTTTCTTTTCTTTTTTTAAAGATTTTATTCATTTATTTGAGAGAGAGAAGGAGAGAGAGAGAGAGAGAGAGAGAGTGCAAGCACAAGCCAGGGGGGAGGGGCAGGAGAGGGAGAAGCAGATTCCCCTCTAATTGGGGAGTCCAACACTGGGCTTGATCCTAGGACCCTGAGATCATGACATCATGACATCATGACCTGAGCTGAAGGCAGACGCCCACTGACGAATCCACTCAGGTGCCCCCCTCATTTTTTCTTCGAATATTTTTTTCTAGTTCCTTTCCTCTGCCTCTTTGGGAAATTGTATATTAGCTTCTCACAGTTTTCAGATGTCAAACTTCAGTCTTTTATTTTGAGCTGTCTCATATGTGTTTATTGGAAAATCCAGTGTGTTTTTCATGTGTGATATAATTTACATCTCTGTAAGTGCTATTTAGTTTTTAAAAAATAGCTTCTATGCCTCCACTTACCTTTTTATGCTTTCTTTGGAGTTCTAGCTAAGTTAGTGACAAACAGTTTGATCCTTTCCCGTCCTGCTCTTATGAATTGTTAGGTGAATCCAGAGTAGTGTTCAGCCTAGAGCTCATAATTCCCCACTGCTGAGGCACGACCTACTTACGCTATTCATTGTGCTGCGGGTTATGAGTTTTTCCAGCATGGCTAATGGGGATAGATACTGCCCCTGGTGCCGTGTGAGCACCAGGCAGGGTTTCCTCTGCTCTTTCCAGATGGATCTTTCCCCTGGTCACAGGAGATTTCCTTACGTGCATGCATTGGTTATTACTCTTCTGTTCTCCGGGGTTCGTTCTTTCTTCTGCTTTCTCCTCGCCAGTGCTTTGACCGCTGATCTCATCTGTCTTGGTTTCACCGGACTCAGTTTCATCACCTCAACTCAGGGAGTCTGGTGGAGTCTATCTCAGTTTTTTCACCTGTGTCATGGCCTGGAAATTGTGCCAAGGCAGTGAGCTCCAGTATGTGTTAGGCTAACTTCTTGTGTTTTCAGGGATCATTGTCCTTCATTGCCTGAATTCCTTTTTCTTGAAAGTGATTTTAAAGTGTATTTTACCTGTTTTTGTTTGGCTTTTTTCAGGTAGGAAGATAAATCAGTACCTGTTACTCCATCTTGGCCAGAAGCAGATTGCCATAGAACTTTGGCACATGCTGTAGACTGTCTTTAATGCTCTCCTTCCTCCTTTGCTCACGTGTTTCCTGCTCCTCCTTCATTTCTCAGAATAGTTATCTCTTTCTCAGGGAAATCTTCCCTTCCTACCGTAGATCAAGTTATGTTATGTGATCCTAGAACTCTTTTATTATAGGAACTCTCTGAATTCCTAATTGTTTTCTCCTTCCCTAGACTTTAAGCTAAATACAAGCCAGAGATCTGCAGAGCTTAGTGTAATATCTTTTGCTTTTTAAAAAATTTTATTTATTTGAGAGACAGAGTGCATAAGCGGGGGGAGGGGCAGGGGCAGGGAGAGAAGCAGACTCCCCACTGAGTAGGGAGCCCAGTGGAGAGTTTGATCCCAGGACCCTGAGATCATGACCTGAGCTGAAGGCAGATGCTTAACCAACTGAGACACCCAGGCATCCCAGTAATATATTTCATATTGAAATCCTTCAATATATATTTGTTTAATGTATGAATGATTGAATGTGAAAGCATACAGTCCTTTATATGCAAAAGTACTCATATATTTTATTCTTTTTCTTTTTTAATATTTAATTAATTTATTTGAGAGTGAGCATGACTAGGGGTGTGGGAAAGAACAGAGGGGTAGGGAGGAAGGGTGGAAAGAATCTCAAGCAGACTCCATGCTGAGTGGAGCCCGATGCAGGGCTCGATCCAACGACTCTGGGATTATGTCTGACCTGAGCTGAAACCAAGAGTTAGGTGCTTAACCAGCTGAGCCACCCAGATGCCCTATATATTTTTTTTTGTTTT
Organism: Martes martes; assembly: GCF_963455335.1. Lineage (NCBI taxonomy): Eukaryota > Metazoa > Chordata > Mammalia > Carnivora > Mustelidae > Martes > Martes martes. Next base: position 141,269 of record NW_027666423.1, on the reverse strand, counting down.
TGTTTTTTCTCTGATGTAGATCCTGTCAGTTTATTGAAAATCCAGGAGGCGGTTCTTTCATATGAAAGCTTAATAGAACTTAAAAAATATCACTGTGGACAACTTAAAAGAGAAAATAAAAAAATGGAAAATAAGGCTAATGAACTACAAAAGGAGCTATTAGAAACAAAAGAAATGATATCGAAGTTAGAGCTTCAAAAAGTGGAATGGAAGCAAGAACTCTACCGTTTGAGGTATGATATCTTGGTTTTAAGGAAATACTTGAACTATTTACTTTTTTTTTTTTTTTTTTTTAAGATAGGCTCCACGCCCAATATATGTGGGGCTTGAACTCACAGCCATGAGATCAAGAGTCACATGCTCTATCAGTTGAGCCAGCCAGGCACCCCTTGAATTATTTACTTTTATACTACAGATGTGTAGAAGTTTTAAAATTGCTAACTTACCTTCTGGGATTTTATAGGGAAGAAAACTTCTTTAGTATTGTGAAGTATGAGATTCTTCGAAATAATACAGCAAGTTCTTAACAGCTTTTAATAATTTAATGAATATTCCAAATATAATTTTAATGATCATATAGAAATCCACCATGTGGAAACCTCATTATTTAACAAATTGAATTTTGGGTTTTTTTACCCCCATTTTTCTATACTTTAATTAATGCTGTAAGCAATGTTTTTTTATATAAATCTGTTTATACATTTCTGGTTACTTGGAATAAATTCTTCAATGTACTATTGTTTACTTAAAGTATAAAAATTTTTAAAAAAGTTCTTTGATCCTATTTTTAAATTGGACCCATCAACAGGGTATAAAATGGCCATTTTTCTCGAGACAGAAAACATTTTTAAAATTAGTTTTTTTAAAACTAATTTTAGTGTGACTAAAAAGTAAAATGGAAAAGGACTACTGCTATGTTTTTTCAGCATCTCTCTTATATGTTGATAAAATTAATTCAAAAGCCTATGCTGCAAGCACATATTACTCTTTATTGTTTACTTAATATAGATCCTGTGTTGTTATAAAAGGGGTTTTTAAATGATTTATTAAATGGATAGTAGGGGAAACAAATAATACATTATATGTTAATAAAAAAAAAAAACAACTGATAAGGGGTACCTGGATGGCTCAGTTGGTTACGTGTCTGCCTTTGGCTCAGGTCATGATCCCAGGGTGCTGGGATTGAGTCCCCCATTGGGTTTCTTGCTCAGCGGGGAGCCTGCTTTTCCTTCTCCCTCTGCCTGCTACTCCACCTTTTTGTGCTCTCTCTATCAAATAAATAAATAAAATCTTTAAAAACATGAAATGAATAATAATCAATAAGGTAAATTGAGAGTATTGCAGAAGAAGAAACATAAAAATTATAGGGCAACAAATATTCGACTCCCTAGCCTGGTCCTGGATCACAGTAATCTGCAGGTGTATGTTGTGTAAATGCATCTGCAGATACTGTCTTACACGGCTGTACCTGTGATGTTTCATGAAGTAGCAATTTACTTGTAGTGAATTATAACTTTTTTATAAACAGCAACTTCTCTTTTTTAAATAGTAACTAAATTATCTCTTCTAATGGAGGAGTAATTAGGACTATGTGGAAAAAACAATAATTTTCCATTCTTTCTTGAATAATTTCAAAATTCCTTTCCCTAGAATGTCTCCCACAGTTATTACTGACTAAAACTTAGTACTAAGCAGCACAATGCTTTTTCATTGCTTCTTTTCAACTATATATATCTTTTGGAAGAGATTGAAGTGAGAAATTAAAAACACGAGCCCTAGAAAGGAAAAAAAAATTGAGAATGTAGAAATTTCATTTGGATAAAAAAACAGCATATGTGGAAGCAGATCATAACATGAGCTTTTTATTGCTTACAAAACAAATTTTAAAATAAGCACATTTATTTGCAGATTTACTTTAAAACAAGAAAACAAGAACAGAGCAATTGCTGAAATGTTATATGAAAAGATTCGGGAGCAACTAACAAGAAAAGAAGAGCAGTATAAGAAAGAAGTTGAAATGAAACAAGAACTTGAACTTAATCTTAGAGCACTAGATATGGAATTGAGGACTGTAAGAAATAATTTCAATCAGGTAAGTCTTTGATAAAAATTTCATATTTCCATCACTATTATTTATAATACCCTTTGATTTAATGTATATTACTTAGGTATAAAGTAGATAAAAATTTAGTTTTATACTAATAGGAACTATGATATTTATAGCTAAGATCATTAATTTATTGGAATTCTTGGCTTCTCGTATAAACGCTATGTCTATTTTCTGAATGAAGGGATGGAGGGTAAATTGAGATAAATATGCATGTTGGCTTTTTTTTTTTTAAGATTTTATTTATTTTTAGAGAGAGAGCATGAGTAGGGGAATGTGTAGAGGGGGAGGGAAAGGGAGGGATAAGAATCTCAAGCAACTCTGAGTGCAGAGCCTGACTCAGGGTTGATCTTAAAACCTTGAGATCATGACCTGAGCTGAAACCAAGACTGGGACACTTAACCAACTGAGCTACCCAGGCACCCCAGTTTTGGATTTTTTATATTAAAGTACAGGCTAAATCACCTTGAGACTATGATGGAATTAGTTAAATGCTTTGTAAAGAAATTTTATTTCACATACTGTATCTACCTGTATTTTTACTCTATGACAAATATAGCTGTCATTTAAATTAAAATTTGAGTTATTCGTGTAGGATAAAAATCCTTGTATTTAAAAAGGCTACTTCTTTTGAACTTTTTTTTTTAAGTTCTCTTAAGCTTTTGACTTTTTTTTTTAATGGTGTCATCCAAAATTCTAATGAAAATATGTCTTTAGGTTGTGGAAGAACGGTATGATACTGAGAAACAACTTTGTCGAAAACAGGATGCCAGAATATTACAAGATGGAATTCTAAACAATCACCTTTGCAAACAAAAAGAGATAGAAATGGATAACAAAATGAGTTCTGGGGTATTTTCTTTAGTTATTTTGAAGTACACATGTGTATGTATTTGTATGTATATATATTTTATTTTCTGAAATTATTGTTTTTTCTCCGTGTGTGTGTGTACATATACATATATATATATTTCTCCATGTGTATATATGTATACATATATATGTATATATATGTGTGTTTGTATATATATATATTTTCTCCATGTATATATGTATATATATTTTAAAAGCCAACACTCCAAGCATAGAGGATTTTTAAAGCATGCATATTTTGAAATTGAGATTCAATTAAGTGGGTTAACTTGACAGTTAGCTCCAGATTTCCCAAATGAACTGAATAAAAAGTACAGTATCTCAGTACTTCTTATACATACATACATAAGTATAAGTATATATTTATAAGTATAAATATATGTGTATATATACATACATATATACTTTTATACATTTATACATTTATGCAAGCTCTACATGGTAGCTTTTTATACATTTTAGGTTGGCATAATTTTATTCTTATTTATATAAATTTGAATTTTTAGTCTGAAATCATGTATTCTTATGACCTTTTAATCTTTTGCAGGCCCTTACTTTTCATTAAATCATAATTTGGGACGACTGTAATGAGCTTTAGCAAAACTATATTTGATTTAATCTTCCCACTGCTATTTATAATTTTTTAAGCAATTTTACAAATAATTTGCTCATTTCAAAGCTCAATTACTATCATTTGGGCATAAGTTTGTCCAACACAAAGAGAATTGTATCTCTGTAATTTATTAATTGGGCATTGCATCTCCATTTTCAGATTAATGAGGGGTGGCAGGATTCTTGTGTAGCAGGAATGGAGGTCAGGGAGAGAGGTGAAAGCCAGTCATGTAGGGTCTTGAAGGCCATTAGAATGACTTCACTTATGTTCTGAGATAGTTATCTGTTAAAAGGATTTGAGCAGAGGATTGAACCTGTGAGGAACTCCGACATTAATTGAAGCCTCTAATAAAAAAGAGGGAAAACATTTCATACTGTAGAATTTACCAAAGTTAGTTCCACCTATATAGCCATTTCTTTTTGAGACTTCAGTAGCTTGGGAAGCTTTGGGAAAATTCATCCACAAGGAATGGATAGTGGGGCTGAATTAATTATCTAAGTACCATAATACTGACTAGGCAGGATAACATCTTTTTGTGTCTTTAACCAAATTCATTAAACATCCATAATGTGTACATGTTAGGAAAAGGAGATGAATTGACGTTTGTAGTGAAATTTTCCAAGTACATAGGTTAAAGTTATATTTTGTTAACGTAATTTAATAGTAAGATGATTTATAAAACGAGTAACAGAAATGTCTTATTAGGTAGTTGTGAGAAAACTTCAAGAAGAACTGGCCGATACCCTAAAAAAACTATCTATGTCAGAGTCTTCACTGGACGTGACATCACGTTGTCGTATGAATTTAGAAGATGAGGTACAGGACTTAAAGAAAAAACTGGCTCAGAGTAGGAATCAGGTATGTATGAAATGTAACATGTCAAGTTAATCTGTAGTTGGTTAAATAATATGAAGTGTTTTAGGATGCTTATTTCCATGGACCACTTTCTTCTGTATTTTCATTACAATTAATTTAGTACAATTTTAGTATCTTCACAATGTATTTATTTCTTAAACTTTGACTGTCATTCTGTTATTTGTGTTATACATTTTTTTCTTATAGTAGTTACCCTTGAAAGTTGAAACTTACACATCATTCCTCACAGAAATTGGGACTTTTTCCCTACTAAATAATTTTTTTAAAGACTTATTTATTTATTTGTGGTCTGGTGGGGGGGTTGGAAAGGCAGAGGGAGATGGAGAGAATTTCAAGCAGACCCCTGCCCAGCAAGAGCCCCATGCCGGCTTGATTCCATGACCATAAGGTCATGACCTGAGCTAAAATCCTGAGTTGGCTGCTTAACCAACTGAGCCACCCAGGTGCGCTAAACAATGTTTTTTAATGATATCTCTGTTACCATGATGAGCTAAGCCATGTAAAAGCAGAAGATAATGTTTAATAGAATGTTTCAGGAAATTATCTTATTTTTCATCTTTACTTTTTTGAATGGATACAGAATCTGTACTGATTTCAGGGTAACTTGTACAGAAAAGTGATTTCACAAACCAGTTGAACTTAGGCATTTCCTTCATTTTCTTTTCCTTTTCAATATATAATAAATGCACAGAAATATTTAGATCATGTATACTATATACACCCAAAAGAGAGAATTAAGAAAATTATCTATGTCTTGCCATTGGATTTTTTTTAAAGCTTTATTGAGATAGAATACACATTCCATACATTTCACCCATTTAATATGTGTAGTTCAATGTTTCTGAGTATATTGATAGAGTTGTGCAACCATTATTGCCATCAACTAGAACATTTTAATAACCCTGAAAAGAAACCCGTAATCCTTGCCCCCAGGCTCAGGCAACCACCAGTCTACTTCCTGCCTCTATAGAGTTGCCCATTCTGAATATTTCATATATAGGGAATCACACAATGTGTGGTCCTTTGTGACTAGCTTCCTTCGCTTAATGTTTTTGGGGTTCATCTGTGTCATAGCATATATCAGTGCTCCATTCCTTATTATCAAACAGTACTCCATTGTGGGCTAAAACCCTTGTTCATTCATCATTTGATGCACCTTTGGGTTGTTTCCACTTTTTGGCCGTTGATAATGCTGCTGTGAACGTTCATTTAGTTATTGTCTGGACATCTCATGTTATTTCCCTGCTATCACATTTTATCCTCTCAGTTAATTGGGTTGATTTCACCATCTCTCAGTCTTTTTTTTTAAATTAACATATAATGCATTATTTCTTTCAGGGGTACAGGTCTGTGATTCATCAGTCTTACACAACTCACAGCACTCAGCATAGCATATACCCTCCCCAATGTTCATCACCCAGGCACCCCATCCCTTGCACCTCCCTCCCCTCCAGCAACCCTGTTTGTTTCCTGAGATTAAGAGTTTGTCTCCCTCCCTGGTCCCATCTTGTTTCATTTTTTCCTTCCCTACTCCCCAAACCCCCCACATTGCCTCTCAACTTGCTCATATCAGAGAGCTCATATCATAATTGTCTTTCTCTGATTGACTTATTTGGCTCAGCATAATACCCTCCCTTTAGTTCCATCCACATCATTGCAAATGGCAAGATTTCATTTCTTTTGATGGCTGCATAGTATTCCATAGTGTATATATACCACATATTCTTTATCCATTCATCTGTTGATGGACATCTAGGTTCTTTCCATCATTTGGCTATTGTAGACATTGCTGTTATAAACCTTTGGATACATGTGCCCCTTTGGATACCTACATTGGTATCTTTAGGGTAAATACTCAGTAGTGTGGTTGCTGGTCATAGGGTAGCTCTATTTTCAATTTCTTGAGGAACCTCCATGCTGTTTTCCAGAGTGGCTGCACCAGCTGACATTCCCACCATTCCCACCATTCCCACCAGTGTAGGGGGGTTCCCCTTTCTTCGCATCCTTGCCAACACCTGATGTTTCCTGACTTGTTAATTTTAGCCATTCTGACTAGTAGGAGATGGTATCTCAGTGTAGTTTTGATTTGTATGTCCTTGATGCCAAGTGATGTTGAGCACTTTTTCATCTGTCTGTTGGCCATTTGGGTGTCTTCTTTGCAGGAATGTCTGTTCATGTCCTCTGCCCGTTTCCTGATTGGATTATTTGTTCTTTGGGTGTTGAGTATGATAAGTTCTTTATAGGTTTTGGATACTAGCCCTTTATCTGATATGCCATTTGCAAATATCTTCTCCCATTCTGTCAGTTGTCTTTTGGTTGTGTTGACTGTTTCCTTTGCTGTGCAAAGAGCTTTTGCTCTTCATGAAGTCCCAATAGCTTATTTTTGCCCTTGCTCCCCTTGCTTTGGGGGATGTTTCTAGGAAGAAGTTGTTGTGGCTGAGGTCAAAGAGGTTTCCGTCTGTGTTCTCCTCAAGGATTTTGATGGATTCCTTTCTCACATTGAGGTCTTTCATCCATTTGGAGTCTATTTTTGTGTGTGGTATAAGAAGATGGTCCAGTTGCATTCTTCTGCTTGGGGTTGTTCAATTTTCCCGACACTATTTGTTGAAGAGACTGTCTTTTTTCCATTGGACATTCTTTCTTGCTTTGTCGAAGATTAGTTGACCATAGACTTGAGGGTCCATTTCTGGGCTCTCTATTCTGTTTCATTGATCTATGTGTCTGTTTTTGTGCCAGTACTACACTGTCTTGATGATGACAGCTTTGTCATAGAGCTTGAAGTTTGGAATTGTGATGCCTTCGGCATCAAGCCCTGCATTAGGCTCCCTGCTCAGCAGAGGGCCTACTTCTCCCTCTTCCTTTGCAGCTCCCCCTGCTTGTGTTCTCTCTGTCAAATAAACAAATAAAATGTTAAAAATACCCACAAAAACTTAATTATGTTGAGCATCTCATCTTTTTATGTGTGTTATTATCCATTTCTATATCTTCCTTAAAGACTGAATCAATTGTTTTGCCCACTTCTTTATTGGATTGTCTTTTCATTATTGTAAGAGTTATTTGCATATTCTAAATACAGATCCCTTATCAGATATAAGATTTTCAAATCTTTTCTCTTATTCAGTAGCTTGACTTTTCACTTTATTGATGGTGACGTTTGAAGCAAAGACGTTTTTAATTTTGATGAAATATACTTAATCTTTTTTTGTCTTTTGGTGTCATATCTAAGAAACTGTTGCCAAATCCAGTCACAAATGATACACCTATGTTTTTTTCTAAGTTTTTTTTTTATAGTTTTAGCTCTTAAGTTTTGAGTTAATTTTGTATATATGCTATGAGGTAGAGGTTTAATTTTATTACTTTGCATGGGGACATCCATTTGTCCTAGTACCATTTGTTAAAAAGACTATTCTTATTCCATTTAATTGTTTTATACCCTCGTTGTACGTCAGTTCACCATAATGTAGCAATTTCTTTTTAGATTGTCAATTCTAATACATTGATCTATATGTCTATCCTTATGTCACTGTCCAATCAAATTTTATGAGACATCTTCCCTAGTCGTCTTGCAAATTACCACTCACTTATGTAATAATAAAAAGTCACTGTAGGAGAACTTAACTTTACTCCTGTAGACATTTTTTGCTTCTTGAAAAGGAGACTTTTACCAACTTATGCCTTGCTGACTCCATGATCCAATGAGAAGTTAGGCTCAAAAAGCTAGAGTCCTGTTTCTTTTCTCCATTCATATCTTTAGTCTCTCACTCAGTGCCTCGCATATCCATTTTCATCAAATCTTGGTTGTGGGATCTGCTATCTACTATTTACTTCATTACGTTTTATGAACTTGTTATAAAGTGTAGACTCATCCATAAATTTCACCATGTAGGAAGGAAAAGATGAACTCTGGGCCTTCAGCTTTCCTGTTTTGAAATCTTGCTAATCCAGAATTGCAACTCACAAGTAGATACTCTTTTGACCTGGTTCTTGTGTATAACACTGGTATTGATCCTGTTCTTGGCACAGATCCTACATTCTCAGAAAACACAGGTGTCTTTATCTGTCTTCTTTTAGTTTAAATAGAACAATATGTACTTTAATAGCTCAATACGTAATAAATGGAATAAATATTTATTACATTATTTCCAGAATACAGCTATAAATTATCAGGTTTTATTTAAAGGAGTTATCAGAGACAAATAGTAGATAATCAGTTTAAATTCCAAAAAAAAATTCAAAGCCTGTTTGTGTGATATAGGAAAGCTTTGTGGCACAACATAAAGACGAGATGGTCTTACTTACCTCCCCACATAAACAAGCTTCGAGTAAAATAAAGGAGAAGTTATATTCAATTTAAATAATGCCAAAGGATAGTACATTTCGTTTTCTACTGAAAAGATTAAAAATGATTCCATAATGTTCTCTTTATTTCCTCACTGATGAAAGCAGAATAAAGATTGAGTATTAGATTGGTTAAAAAATACTCAAATCTGCCTATTTCTTTTAGAATTTCAGTTAATGGAGATCAGGTAAAAGGTCAAATTTTGGTTACTAAACTATTTCTAGTTTTTCAGCTATTATACTTCAAATCATATTGTCTCTCTGCTCGCGAGTTTTTCTTTTCCCCTAGCTTGTGGGGAAATTCTGGAAAGGTGTTCCTGCCAGTTGTAATAATTTGTAATTGAAGGGAATCTTAGAAAAATATCTTAAGAGAAAGGAAGAAGGTGGCAGAGTAAGAGGAGCCTAGTTTCAACTAATCCCTGAAGACTAACAGAACAAAGTCCACTATTAGAGAGAAGAGGCCACATCAAAGAAGGTAGGAAGTACAGAGATGTGGTTTAGGAGAGAAACAGATCCTGGCGGCTGCAGAGGAGGGGAGTCATGGTCATGGAGAAGGGCAGGAGCGAGACACGGGTCTGCACAAAGAGAATGTTTCCCTGTAGCCACTGACTACACAGGAAAGTGAGAGGAGTATAATGTCATGAGTTCTTACAACTAGGGGGACTTAAAACCTGGAATTCTAAAAGTCACTGGGTTTGGCTGGGATAGAGCCTGTAGGGCACTGTGCTGCTCTTGGAGAGAAGGCAGGCAAACCACCTGGGAACATACAGCATGGAAACAGTGATCTGAATAGTGTCTGGGGCATACAGTAGGGAAATTAGTCTTCTCAGAGCATTTCCCTGAGAGGCAGTGTTCACAGAGACCCCTCTCTAGGAACAAAGGAACCAGCTTGTACCATTTCCCTCCAGTGCCCCTCAGCAGAAGCACAGAGCCATCTGTGGGACACAGTGCAGCTCTGACACTGGCTGCCTAATCTGCTTACACCGAGCACCATCCCCTTGCACTCCAGAGGAACTGCCCTGCTCAATCATTCTTGCCTCAGTTCCACCACAGCAGGCCTTTCCCCCAGAAAATCAGCACAAGTCCCTGCCCACACCACATCTGACCAGATTCGGGAGGGCCTCAGTTCCAGTGGAGGTGGTGACAGGTCTCATTTCACAAGCACACCAGAGCACACCTAGTTAAAAGTTGCTACCTTCAGGCCAGGTACTAAACACTGCCCACAGCAGTGAGGGAGAGCCTCTGCAGATGTCTGGCCTGAAGGACAGAGCAGCCAGAACACAACAGCAGAGTGCATGCAGCGCACACTAGAGATTCTCCCCTAAGCACGAGACCCTGGGCACTACATGACGTCTTTTTTCATAAGTCCATTACTTTCGGGAGCAGATGATGTAACTGGCTTTTTTAACACAGAGAAGCTGGTAGAGACTTAGATAAAATGAGAAAACAGAGGAATTTATCTCAAACAAAAGAACAGGATAAGGCCATGGGTCCAGAGATTGAAGTGAGACAGATGTAAATATCATGCCTGATGGAGGATTTAAAGCAGTGATCATAGGGATACTCACTGGACTTGAGAAAAGAACGGACAACATCAGTGAGATCCTTACAACAGAGATAAAAGAGCTAAAAAAGAATCAGAGATGAAGAGTGGAATAAATGAGATAAGAAATACACCTAATGCAATGAACAGCAGGCTGGAAAAAACAGAGGAACAAATTAACAACTTAGAAGTCAAAGTAATGGAAAGCAATGAAGCCAAAGAAGGGAGAGAAAGAAGAATTATGCAAAATGAGACCAGACCTAGGGAACTCAGTGACTCCATCAAATGTAATAACATTCGTGTTATAGGAGTCCCAGTAGAAGAAGAGAGAAAAAAGGTGTAAGAAAAGTTGTTTCTAGAAATAATAGCAGAAAACTTCCCTAATCTAGGGAAGGCAAAAGACATCAAGATCCAGGAGACACAGAAAACTATCAAAATCAACAATAGTAGGCCAACACCAAGACCTATTGTAATTGAATTTGCAAAATATACTGATCAAGAAAACATCTTAAAAACAGGAAAGCAAGTCAGTAACTTCCAGGGGAAACCCCTTAAGGCTAGCAGGAACTTTTTCAGCAGAAACTTTGCAAGCCAGAAGGGAGTGGTATTATCTATTCAACGTGGTGAATGGGAAAAATCTGTAGCCAAGAATACTCTATCCATCAAGCCTATTACTCAGAATAGGAGAGATAGAGTTTCCCAGATTAAAAACTAAATGAGTTTGTGACTACTAAACTAGCCCCACAGGAAATATTAAAGGGGACCCTTTGAGTGGAAAGAAGAGACCAAATGTGACAGTATAAGGGCAGGAAGCACAAAAGTAGCAAAAATGAACATTTATACAAAAACTAAGTTAAGGAACTCAGGAAAAAAGGATATAAAATATAATACCTTACCTAAAGCATGGGGAGAAGAGAAAAGAAAGGGCTCAAACTTAAAGACCAGCAGCTTAATATAGACTGCTATATGCAGAAGAGGTTATATACAAATTATATATCAAAAACCACTAATAGTGGTGCCTGGGTGGCTTAGTTGTTTAAGCATTTGACTTGATCTCAGCTCAGGTCATAATCTCAGGGTTGTGAGATTGAGCCCTGCACTGCTCTCTATTCCAGCCATGGAGTCTGCTTAAGATTCCTTTCCCTCTCCCCACTCCACTCATGCCATCTCTAAAAAGAAAACAAAACCACTGATAAACACTCAAAGAGAGAAAGAAATCCAAATATATCACTAAAGAAAACCAGTAAAACATCGAAGACACAAAAAATGGTCAGAGAAAATCTCTAGAAACAACCACAAAGCAAGTAGTAAAATGAGAAATACGTATCTATCAATAATTACTTTGGATATAAATGGGGTAAGTGCTCTAATCAAAAGACATAGGATGTCAGAGTGGATTAAAAAAAAGAAGAAGAAGAAGAAAAAACAAGACCCGTGTATAAGCCGCTTGCAAGAGCTTTCTTTTTGTCATAAGGACACCTGCAGATTGGAAGTCAGGGGGTGGAAAAAACATGTATCTTGCAAGTGGATATCAAAAGAAAGCCAGAATAGTAATATTTATGTTGGACAAAATAGAGTCTGAAAGAACGACTATAGTAAGAGACAAGAGCACTATATCACAATAAAGAGGACAGTCTGACAGGAAGAAGAACTATCTATTGTAAATATTTATGCACCCAACATGGGATCACCCAAGTACATAAAACAATTAATGACTAAAATAAAAGAACTAATTGATAATAATACAATAATACTAGGGCCCTTTAATTTTATTATATATGTTTTAAATGAAATTCATTGCTTTTATTCCTAATTGCAAAAGTATCCATGAAGACAATGTACAATTTGGATATTTTAGGAAGGAATAGAAATAATCAATAGTTTATTCTTCTAATCCAAGAGCATGGAATGGTCTTCCATCTTCTTGTGTCTTCTTCAGTTTCTTTAATGAGTGTTCTGTAGTTCCTCGAGTACAGATCCTTTACCTCTTTGGTTAGGTTTATTCCCAGGTATCTTATTGTTCTTGGTGCTATAGTAAATGGAATCGATTCTCTAATTTCCCTTTCTGTATTTTCATTGCTAATGTATAAGAAAGCCACTGATTTCTGTACATTGACTTTGTATCCTGCCATGTTACTGAATTGCTGTATGAGTTCTAGTAGTTTGGGGGTGGAGTCTTTTGGGTTTTCCATATAAAGAATCATGTCATCTGTGAAGAGAGGGAGTTTGACTTTTTCCTTGCCAATTCGGATACCTTTTATTTCTCTTTGTTGTCTGATTGCTGTTGCTAGGACTTCTAATACTATGTTGAACAAGAGTGGTGAGAGTGGGCATCCTTGTCGTGTTCCTGATCTCAACGGGAAGGCTGCAAGCTTTTTCCCATTGAGGATGATATTTGCTGTGGGTCTTTCATAGATAGATTTTATGAAGAAGAATAAACATTGTTAAAATGTCTATACTGCCTAGAGCAGTCTATACTTTTAATGCCATTCCGATCAAAATTCCACCGGTATTTTTCAAAGAGCTGGAGCAAATAATCCTAAAATTTGTATGGAATCAGAAGAGACCCCGAATCGCTAAGGAAATGTTGAAAAACAAAAATAAAACTGGCGGCATCACGTTACCTGATTTCAAGCTTTACTACAAAGCTGTGATCACCAAGACAGCATGGTACTGGCATAAAAACAGACATATAGGCCAGTGGAACAGAGTAGAGAGCCCAGATATGGACCCTCAAGTCTATGGTCAAATAATCTTTGACAAAACAGGAAAAAATATCCAGTGGAGAAAAGATAGTCTCTTCAATAAATGGTGCTGGGAAAACTGGACAGCTATATGTAGAAGAATGAAACTCGGCCATTCTCTTACACCGTACACAAAGATAAACTCGAAATGGATAAAAGACCTCAATGTAAGACAGGAACCCATCAGAATCCTAGAGGAGAACATAGGCAGTAACCTCTTTGATATCAGCCACAGCAACATCTTTCAAGATATGTCTCCAAAGGTGAAGGAAACAAAAGCAAAAATGAACTTTGGGGACTTCATCAAGATCAAAAGCTTCTGCACAGCAAAGGAAACAGTCAACAAAACAAAGAGGCAACCCGCGGAATGGGAGAAGATATTTGCAAATGACAGTACAGACAAAAGGTTGATATCCAGGATCTATAAAGAACTCCTCAAACTCAACACACACAAAACAGACAATCATATCAAAAAATGGGCAGAAGACATGAACAGACACTTCTCTAATGAAGACATACAAATGGCTATCAGACACATGAAAAAATGTTCATCATCACTAGCCATCAGGGAGATCCAAATTAAAACCACATTGAGATACCACCTTACACCAGTTAGAATGGCCAAAATTAGCAAGACAGGAAACAACATGTGTTGGAGAGGATGTGGAGAAAGGGGAACCCTGTTACACTGTTGGTGGGAATGCAAATTGGTGCAGCCACTTTGGAGAATAGTGTGGAGATTCCTCAAGAAATTAAAAATAGAGCTTCCCTCTGACCCTGCAATTGCACTACTGGGTATTTACCCCAAAGATACAGATGTAGTGAACAGAAGGGCCATATGTACCCCAATGTTTATAGCAGCCATGGCCACGGTCGCCAAACTGTGGAAAGAACCAAGATGCCCTTCAACGGATGAATGGATAAGGAAGATGTGGTCCATATACACTATGGAGTATTATGCCTCCATTAGAAAGGATGAATACCCAACTTTTGTAGCAACATGGACAGGACTGGAAGAGATTATGCTGAGTGAAATAAGTCAAGCAGAGAGAGTCAAGTATCATATGGTTTCACTTATTTGTGGAGCATAACAAATAACATGGAGGAAAAGGGGAGATGGAGAGGAGAAGGGAGTTGAGGGAAATTGGAAGGGGAGGTGAACTATGAGAGACTATGGACTCTGAAAAACAACCTGAGGGTTTTGAAGGGGCGGGGGGTGGGAGGTTGGGGGAACCAGGTGGTGGATATTAAGGAGGGCACGGATTGCATGGAGCACTGGGTGTGGTGAAAAAACAATGAATAGAGTTATGCTGAAAAGAAATAAAAAATTAAAAAAAATAAAATGTGTAAAAAAAGAAATAAAAAAGGAAGCAAGAAAAAAAAATCAATAGCTAGGCACTTTAACACACCACTTATATCAGTGGACAGATCAGAAAGTCAACAAGGAAACAGTGGCTTTATATGATGCACTGGACTGGGTGGACTAAGGAGATATATTCAAAATATTCCATCCTTAAACAACAGAATACACATTCTGGAACATTCTGTAGAATAGATCACATATTAGGCCACAAAACAAGTCTTTCTTTTTAAATTTAATTTTATTTTTTTTTCAGTGTTCCCAAATTCATTGTTTATGCACCACGCCCAGTGCTCCATGTAATACGTGCCCTCCATAATACCCACAAAACCGGTCTTAATAAATACAAGAAGACTGAAGTCATACCATCCACCTTTTCTGATCATAATACTATTAAATTAGAAGTCAGCCACAGGAAACAATGTGAAAGACCACAAATACATGTTGGTTAAGTAACATTCTACTAAACAATGAATGGAGCAACAAGGAAATAAAAGAATAAATTTAAAAAAAAATACATGGAAGCAAATGAAAATGAAAACACAATTGCCCAAACTTTTGAGATACAGTAAATATGGTTCTAAGAGGGAAGTATATAGCAATACAGGCCTACCTCAAGAAATCAGAAAAATCTACAACAACCTTACCTTCACCTAAAGAAGCTAGAAAAAGAACAACAAATGAAGCCTAAAGTCAGCAGAAGGAAGGAGATAATAAAAATTAGAGCAGTAGTAGTAGTAGGTGGCTCAGTTGGTTAAGCAGCAGACTCTTGATTTCAGCTCAGGTCATGATCTCAGAGTCCTGGGATTGAGCCCTGCTTCTGGCTCTGTGCTCAGTGGGGAGTCTACTTGAGGGTTCTCTCACTCCCTCTCCATTTGATCCTCTCCCCACTTTCTCTCTCTCTCAAATAAATTTTTTTTAAAAATTAGAGCAGAAGTAAACACTATAGAAACTTAAAAAAGACAAAAATAGGAGAGATCAATGAAACCAGGAGCTGGTTTTTTAAAAAACATTAATAAAACCAATAAGGCTTTAGCCAGAGTTATCAGAAAGAAGAGAAGAAGGACCCAAATAATATCACAGATGAGAGAGGAGAAATAACAACCAACACCACAGAAATGCAGACAATTATGAAAGAATATTATAAACAACTATATGCCAACAATTTGGACAATGTAGAAGAAATGGATAAATTCCTAGAAACATATACATTACCAGCACTGAAACAAGAATAGAAAATTTGAACAGACTGAAAACCAGCGAAGAAATTGAATCATTAATCAAAAAACTATGAACAAACACAAGTCCGGGACCAGAGGCAAATTCTACCGAGCATTTAAAGGAAGAGTTAGTACCCATTCTCAAACTATTCCAAAAAACAGAAAAGGAAGGAAAAACTCCAAATTCATTCTATGAGGCCAGTATTACGCTGATACCAAAATGAGACAAAGACACCACAAAAAGAACTCTAAGCCAGTATCTTTGGTGAGCATGGATGCAAAAATCCTCAACAAAATACTCGCAAACTGAATCCAACAGTACATTAAAAAAAATCATCACCATGATCAAATGGGATTTATTCCTAGGTTATGGGGGTGTTTTAATATCAGCAAATCAATCATTGTGATACACCAAATTAATAAAAGGAGAAGAATCATCTTATCATTTCAAAAGATGTAGAAAAACATTTGAGGGGCACCTGGGTGGCTCAGTGGGTTAAATCCTCTGCCTTTGGCTCAGGTCATGATTCCGGTGTCCTGGGATCTAGCCCCACATCGGGCTCCGTGCTGTGCTCGGAGGGGAGCCTGCTTCCCCCTCTCTCTCTCTGCCTGCCTCTCTGCCTACTTGTGATCTCTGTCCGTCAAATAAATAAATAAAATGTTTAAAAAAAAGCATTTGACAAAGTGCAACATCCATTCATGATAAAAAAGTACAACATCCATTCATGATAAAAATCCTTAACAAAGTAGGTTTAGAAGGAACATACTTCAACATAATAAAGGTCATATATAAAAAATGCACAGGTAATGACATTCTAAATGGGGGAAAACAGAAAGAAAAACTTCTTAGATCTTGCTTCTAGTTATGGGCTTCTTCTCATTAGCACTGTTTGTCATTATTAAATTAATCTTAGGGGCACCTGGGTGGCTCAGATGGTTTGTCTGCCTTTAGCTCAGGTCATGATCTCCAGGCCCTGGGATTGAGTCCCATGTTAGGCTCCCAGCTCAGCAGGGAGTCTGCTTCTCCCTCTCCCTCTGCCTCTCCCCCTGCTTGTGCTCTGTCTCTCCGTATCTCTCCCAAATGAATAAATTTTAAAAAATTTAAAACAATTAATCTTAACATTTACTACTTCCCACTTTAATGGAGACCAATTTCTACTATATAAATTATGTATTTTATTAACTCTTTTTGTCATCCATTTTTCTGTTTGTTTTTTCTTAACAAACTCCCCAAAGTTTAGTGGCTTAAATAAATAACATTTATTTCGTTCACAAATCTACTGTTAGGAAAAGTGTGGCCAGGACAGGTTGTTCTCTTCCCCTAGCTTCAGGTGGGGCAGCTGAAAGTCTTGGGGCTGGAACTGTTTGAAGATTTGTTCACTCACATCTGGTGGTGTTGATGCTGGCTGTTGCCTAGGGCTATAGTTGGGGCAGGCAGCCAAAACACTTACACTGGCACACTAGCCTCTTTGTGGCCTGAACTTTCTTACAAGATGGGGGGCTCAATTCCAAGAAAGCTGCCTGAGCTGCAGAGCAAGGCAGAAGCTCTGTTGTCTTTTGTAATCTAGCCTTGGAATACACAGAGCATCACATTCACCATATTCTGTTAGGAGAAAGTCACGAAGGTAGGCCCATGGTCTTTTTTTTAATGGAATGAATATTTAAAAACCTATGGACACATTTAAAAAGCAGCATGATTTACCCACTGGCCACAATTTTTTTGTATTCCTCCCACATGAAAAATACACTCACCTTCCCCCCATACCTCCCACAAATCTCAGTTCTCCTGGCATTGGGTTTAAGCTTGAGTCCAAGATCTTACCATCTTAATCAGGTACAGCAGGGATAAGGTACCTGAAGTATAGTCCCTTGAGTGCAAGTCCTCTCCATCTGAGCACTTGGGAATTAAGGAAGGCAGTTCTCTACCACTCCAAATGGAACACTCTGGTAACCTGCTCAGGACTCTCCCATTGAAAGAAAATGGGAGGCACACTAGTCCACAGCAGTTTTGAAACACACCCTGAAGCATGCTGTCAGTTCTTCAGTTAGGACTTAGTCCTAACCATGGGAATGCTTCTCCATGGCTGTTTGCTTTACTCTTGGAGCTCTTGGTTCTGTCCTTTTCATAAGGAATGACCTGTGTTTGTAGCTTCGTTCTCAGCTTGCTTCCTCCTGGTGGGA
Source organism: Martes martes (assembly GCF_963455335.1). Taxonomy (NCBI): domain Eukaryota; kingdom Metazoa; phylum Chordata; class Mammalia; order Carnivora; family Mustelidae; genus Martes; species Martes martes. The sequence goes on along the minus strand of NW_027666423.1, from coordinate 123,414 downwards.
CTTCTAAGACTCAAAGGCCTATTTTTAGTTTGTACTATCTTGGTCTCTTTTAGTCCAAGCTCGCAAACAGTGTTTTTGCTACTGTAATTATCTTAGTTTTTTGAATTTTCCGTGAATATGATTGGATTTCATGCCATTAGAAAAGCCATTCTCCCGGGTCTTTTTGAGATAAGCTTTTCACCTCAGGTTTCCTGTGCAGCTCTCATTTGACAATGCGTTTCAAATTCTCCTACTCTTAAGATCCTTAAAGAAATTTGAGGCACACCTTAAATCCTTCTCAAGTCTTAATAAAGGGTTTATAGTTTTGGCTTCATCCATAGGCCATGTCTTCCTGGATTTGCTTTTAACCCAGAAACCATCTCTTTCTTTTAGCGTTATTTGACAATACAGCATGTGGAGAGGCTGTAAATGAGGAACAGATAGATGAACCCAGTAAGTCCTGGTTCCTTCATATTGAATAGTCTTTCTTTAGCTTATCTCTCCTATCAGTTTTACTTTCAAGTGGTTTGTGGCACGAGTTCCTTTCCCTCTAGTGTCGTTTTCTTCCCTTGTCTAGAAGCCTTTGCTGTAAGCCTCTTCAGGGGCCATCAGGTTTCCACTAACAGTCTCTTGGAAGCCCTTTTGGTTTTCATTCTTACTCTTCTCCACTTCGCACTCTTACTCTTCTTTCAGGTTCCACCCACCTCCTGGTTCGAAGAAGGTTTAGTTTTAGTTTTTTGGTTTTTTTTTTTTTTAATGGCAGCACCCCATTTTAATATCAGTATCTGTGCCAGTTATTTATTGCTGTATAATAAACCATCTCAAAACCTAGTGGCTCAAAACAGCATTTATCTTGTTCACAAATCTTTGGACAAGGCTGAGGAAGGCCAACTCATTTCTTCTTCATTTGGCCTCACCTGGGGTGACTGGAAGCTGGGAACTAGAATCATCTAAAACCTTGTTCCTGTACATGTTTGGCTGTTGAGGCTGGCTTTTGGCTAGGTTGTTAGCTAGGGCAGTCTCAGCTGGAATATTTGCATGAAGACTCACTAGGTAGCCTGGGCTTTCCCACAACAGCTGGATTCTAAGGGTGAGGTTTCCTAGAAGAAGAAAGTCAGATGGAAGCTATATCACATTTTCTAACCTAGCCTTAAGAATCACACAGCAGGGGCGCCTGGGTGGTTCAGTGGGTTAAAGCTTCTGCCTTCGGCTCAGTCATGATCCCAGGGTCCTGGGATCGAGCTCCGCATCGGGCTCTCTGCTCAACAGGGAGCCTGCTTCCTCCTCTCTCTCTGCCTGCCTCTCTGCCTACTTGTGATCTCTGTCTGTCAAATGAATAAATAAAATCTTTAAAAAAAAAAAAAAAAAGAATCACACAGCAGTTCTGCCATATTCTGTTCACTAGGAACCAGTTACTAAGGCTAGCGCACATTAGGGGGAGGGATTGTCATGGGAGAAGTGTCAATTTATAAAACCACCACATCCACTCACCTTGTCTTTCCAATCATATCTAAAGGAAAGGAGTTCTTCCCAACTGGAAGAAAGTTTTTTGGTTGAAACTGAAACTCCAGCAAGTTTTTTGGCTGTTTTCATTGCTTAGTATATTCTCTTATTTTGTGGGAAGTAACAAAGGACTATAACACTGTCGAGTTAAGGAATTTTTTTTTTTTGTCGAAAAATATATGGATCATCTCACTAAATTTTTTTCCCCACTAATTTTTTTTTACTGAGAGATGTGCTTTCTTAACCTTGTGAATCATTTCTCCTCAGAATGCAATTCAAATTAGCATAAAACATTTGTAATTCAGAAAAAGGCTGATGGCATTAGAATCAGTATTTATAGATTCATTAATTAGAGTCTTATTTTCAAAGTCTTATTTTGGTAAGCATTTATTGGCTCAGACCTACATAAGTCTATATGGTATTCCTAAAACTTCTTTAAAAATTATGGAGTACGAGGGCACCTGGGTGGCTCAGTTAAGTGCCTTTGGCTTGGGTCGTGATCCTGGGATGCTGGCATTGAGCCCCCTGCTGGGCTTCCTGATCAGTGGGGAGTCTGTTTCTCCCTCTCCCTGCTCTTGTGCTCTCGCCGCTCTCTTGCTCTCTCTCCCTCTCAAATAAATAAATAAAATCCTTAAAAAAATTATGGAGTGTTAACGTGAGGGAAGGGTTCAGACACTTTCTATTAAGACGTGACTTACAGTTATTTTATGGAGGAAAAATCTGAAACAATCATAGAAAAATAAAAATATAAGAATCAAATACAAATGTGTGGCAAAGAGGATGACAGCAGAGATTGATTTTAGCAACTCCTAGTGGTTTTAATTTTGTTCTTGATTTTCTGAGTTATTTGAGGTTCCACATTCCAAGACTGTACAATATAGATAACATTTTGTTGAAAATGAACTTATTTTAAAATTTGAGCACCTGGCTGGAGCAGCAGTAACATATGTGACTCTTGATCTTGGGGTCGTGAGTTCAAGCCCCATGTTTGGTGCAGAGATTTAAAATCTTTAAAAAAAAATTTGGCGCCTTAGTTTTGCATTAGACTTGTTTCACTCTACATCTAAACTGTATTATTTTATTAATGCAGGTTGATGATCTTACAGCAAAACTGGAAACTATGTCTTCAAAAAACCAGGTTCTTACTCAGAAATTATCATCTATGAAAGAAATACAGATGAAATGTGAAAACCTAGAGAAGAATAAAAAGAACTTGGAACAACGAGTAGTAAACCTCAGAAGTTGTGTAGAAGTCAACGTGGTAGAATACAGTAAAATAGAACAATATAAACAGGAGTTTGAAGAAAGGACAAGATTGACCCTAGCAGAAAAATTAAAAGAAGTCAATCTCTTTTTAGAGGTTAATTTATTTGTCTATAAAATGCTTTAATTCATTTCACTGCAAATTACATTTTAGTTATATCCAGTGTAGAGTTTTCCTCTACTTCCTTTAGAGCAATTTGGTAAATTAATGGAAGCATTTGTTCCTTCCCTTTCAAAATTTCAGTTTTCATCATTATTCACACTAAATTGATCTTTCAGAATGATTCACAGTAGAAAGTTATTTTATTTTTTAAGACCAGTTAGTATAAAATAAGGCTATTGAGAGGAAAAGAAAAAATTGTGCTTTAAAAATTTTTACCATGGAGTACCTGGGTGGCTCATTCGGTTGCTTGTTTGGGCTCCATTCTGGGCATGTCTACATAAAAGAAATGGTACCATGTTTGGATTATTCTTTTTTTTATATTAAGTATCTAATTTATTTATTTGGAAAGCACGAGTGGGGGATGGACAGGTAGAGAGAAAATTCCAGGCATACTTCATGCTGAGTATGACACAGGGCTTTATCCCAGGACCCTGATATCACTATCTGAGCAGAAACCAAGAGTCAGGCACTCAGATGACTGAGTCAGCCGGGCACCCCATGTACCTCAATTATTCTTAAGTTGTATTGTTCACTTTTTAAAAATTTAAATGATTTTATTATTCTTTGAGTTATCAGATTGCATGAGTTCTCATGTAAGAATGAACATTATTCACATTTAATTCAGCTTCACATTAATGATAAATATTTTACATTTCAGCTTTTTTTTCACTTTAAAAATTGCTCTCTGAATCATTGACACAAAACTAAAAGAAAGAAATCTACTGTAATAACCCAGATTGTAACAATTTTAAAACTATGCTTTTAATTTGCTTTAGACACAAGTAGCATTTCAAGAAAGCTTAGCACAGTTAAGAGAAAATAATAATGCTTCAGTAAGAAGTCAAATGGAACTCAGAATTAAAGAGCTGGAATTTGAATTATCCAAAATGAAAACTTGTCAAGATGTTACTAAAACAGAATTGGACAGATACAAGCACCTCTACCTAGAAGAAGTAAAACATCGAATGTCATCGACAAATGAACTGAACAAGTAAGTTAAAACAATCATGGAAAGTAGAGTTAGCTTATGAATTTGCCTCTAAACCATAATTTTTTTGGAGCCACGTTCATGAGAACAGTAGTAAGTGAAAGCCAACTAGATACTATAATTTTGAAAAATGATGTTTGTAAATGAACTTACTGTTGAAATGTTAGTCCAAGACAGTTTGCATTTCTCTCATTTTTGGTTTTAAATGATTTTTTTTTTCCCTTGAGTATTTTCAGTTAATCTGATCTTCTAGTCTTTAAACTAATTGTCTGAAGGTTTATAATTTAGACAGCATATTATTATAAAATTGTCAGAATTACCCTAAATGGAAATGAGTTTATTAATATTTATTTATTAATGTTAGTTTATTTTTGGAAGAGTGCATCTTTAACCCAAAAGGTCCAGACGGAAAGGGCAGATTCCACCTCCAGTACCCTGGTATCTGTGTTATAACCTAATTGCCTCTGGAGCTGTTTCAGTTCTTTCTGATCACAACTCTGCCATCTACTTCTCCCCTAGCAGTTGTTCGTCTAAATTATTCCTCAGTGCCAAATGCCCAATTTCTCTGAAGTAATGTGTGAAGTGTGCAAGAGTGGTGAAAGCCAATGCTTGAAAAATGTCTTTGAGGGATGTTTTTTTATTTGTATTTTCCTTTAGAGATTTTACATATGTATTTGACAGAGAGAGCAAGTGAGCACAAGCAGAGGGGAGCAGCAGGCAGAGGGTGAGGGAGAAGCAGGCTTCCCGCTGAGCAGGGAGCCCAGTGTGGGGCTCAATTCCAGGACTCTGGGGTCCTGACCTGAGCTGAAGGCAGATGGTTAACTGACTGAGCCACCCAGACCCCCCAGGATGGTTTATTTTTGCAGCTCTAAACTGGTTTACTAAATATAAGTATGTGTCATGGCATCCCCAAGAATCTTTGAAGTACAACCATTCCAGAAGGCAGCGGGTATTACCTGTTAAGCCATGGACATCACTGATAGCCATTTCTCTCCCTCCTTAATTTGAATTACTTGTTAGTTAGGAACCCTAGAAATATATGTACTTCTTGAGAACAGTTTTAAACCTATAATTATACATAGTAGGTCTGCTCTGTCACATTTACCATGTTAAAACACTATTTAATGGCACATTCTGTTTACTATTATGGAAACTTAAAGAAATGCAAGTAACGTAGGACTGATTGGGGAGAGATGAAATACTAAGCACTGTGTTTTGTAATCTGAACAGGACTAGTGAGAGGCTGGCAGAGACCAGTACCAAACTTCTGGTGGAGAAGCAGCAGAAGCAACCTTTGCTTGACACTATTAATATGAGGCCAGCCCTAGATCTGCCTTATGGTAGAAATGTTAATCATAACAGTTCACTATTCAATAGAAATGTTGCTCTAAGAGAAGACGTGGTGATTCATACCTCAAACTCACGGCGTTCAAGTAATGACATCGGGCCTTTCTTGACCAAGGTTAGTTATATTATCTTTCCTTTTTTTCCTTGGGTTTCAGATTTCTGATATAATTTTGTTTTTAATTTGGTAAAATTCTGAGTTGTTTAGCTAACCAATACATACTAAGTAAAAGTCATAATTATTTGTGCTAATAAAGAAATGAGACAGGGGCACCTGGGTGGCTCAGTGGGTTAAAGCCTCTGCCTTCAGCTCAGGTCATGATCCCAGAGTCCTGGGATCGAGCCCCACATCAGGCTCTCTGCTCAGCGGGGAGCCTGCTCCCTCCTTTCTCTCTGCCTGCCTCTCTGCTTACTTGTGATCTCCCTCTCTCTCAAATAAATAAATAAAATCTTAAAAAAAAAAAAAGAAAAAGAAATGAGGCAAAAATTTTGACTTTTTTTCTTAGTTCCTGGAGCTCTTACTTTCAAGAGATACCTATTAGTACCTTTATTTGATAAATATAACAAAACTGACATATTTTATTATTTTTTCAAGATTTTATTTATTTTAGAGAGAGAGTGTACAAGAGGGGGAAAGAGTGTGAGACTCTGAAGCAGACTTCCTGCTGAGTGTGGAACCCTACATGGGGCCCAGTCTCACACCCCTAAGATCAGAACCTGAGCCGAAAACAAGAGTCAGACACTTGACTGAGTTACCCAGGTACCCCAAAATGGACACATTTTAAATTTCTTGAAAACCAACATCTAAATTCAATTTTAGAAAGTAAATATTATTGCTCACTAATGAAATCTATACTTAGATGTTTTGACTAATTTCCTGTTTGGCAATGGTTCATAACAATTGATATTACCCATTTTTCCCACCCCTATGTATAAATGAACAACAAGAATCCAAACACTTAATCACATATGGATATTTATTACTTAAAAGAATCCATGATAAGTCCTTTTTATGATTTAAATAAACTTGTAATGCTAAAGAGATTAATTTTTCTTTTTAAGTTGTAATTGTTGTCATTTTCTCACCTGAGAGTACATCCTTAATTGTTATCTTACTTGGAGCATTTTTTAAAACTTATAACACTTCTATTTCAATTTTTACAAAATGTCTTGCTGAGCAATTGTAGAGCATTTTCTAAATCGCTAAATCAAGCAAATACAGGATTCTTTTTTTTTAGAGAGAGAGAGAGAGAGAGAGGGTGAGAGAGAGTGTGTGCAAGCCGGCGGTGGGGGGTGAGGTGCAGAGGGTAAGCAGGCTCCATACTCAGTACAGAGCCTGATGCAGGGCTCAGTCTCAACAATTCTGAGATCATGACCTGAACCAAAGTCAAGATCAGATCCTTAACTGACTGAGCCACCCAGGTGCCCCACAATTGGAATTTTTCAAATGAAGTTCACGTATATCTACCGTGCCATCACTTGAATGATTGATGACTAAGATGGTCTTTAAGTAGCAGCTGGTTTCCATTGTGTATCATTGTTATTAAAATATCCATTTCAATCAATGTACATAGGTTTATGGTTTTGAAAGTATATTCATGGTTTTACTAAGGTAGACAAAGGTAGCATAGGCTCATGGTAAATGAGGCCTCAATCTTGTTCTTTTATTTGGTTTCCTTATTGTCTTGCTCTCTTCCCTTCTAATTTGAGGACTTTCTTTAGTGTTATGCTTGGTTGCCTTTCTTTTTCTTTTTTGTATATTATAGATTTTTGTGATCACAATGAAGTTCATATATAACATCCCATGCATATAGAAGTCTATTTTAAGTTGATGGTTACTTAAGTTTAAACACATTTTAAAAACACCACATTTTTCCACCCACCTTGTTTTATGTATTTGATGTCTTAGTTTACATCTTTTTATTTTGTGTATCCCTGAACTAATTACTGTAGATATAATTGTTGTTACTACTTTTGTCTTTTAACATTCATACTGGCTTTATAAAAGTGCTTGATCTATTACTTTTATTGTATGTTTGCTTTTACCAATAAAACTCTTTCTTTCATAATTTTCTTATTTCTAGTTATGGCCTTTTCTTTCTTTCTTCTTTCTTTCTTTCTATCTATTTTGGAGAGCAAGCGAGAGAGAACACAGATGGGAGGGGAGGGCCACAGAGAGAGGGAGAAGCAGACTCCCTGAGCATGGGGCCTGGTGTGGGGCTTGATCCTAGGAGGTCCCTTAATTAACCTGTCCTCATTTAAAAAATTCATTTATCTTTTTGTTTTTTGTCTTGGATGATTTCTGCTACCCTGTCGATCACTGATCTGTTCGTCTGCAGCTTTTAATCTGCTGTTGAGTCCCTCTCGTGTATTTCTCATTTTAGTTATTGTATTTTTCAGCTCTGATTCGTTCTTCTTTATATTTTCTCTTTGTTGAAGTTCTCACTGAATCCATGCATTCTTCTCCCAAGTTTGCTGAGCGTTTTTATGACCAGTACTTTGAACTCTTTATCAGATAGATCACTTATCTCTGTTTCATTTAGTTATTGTTCTGAAGTGTCGTATTGTTCTTTCATTTGGAACATATTCCTCTATCTCCTCATTTTGTCTGACTTCCTGAGTTTATTTCTGCAATTGTTCTTTTCAACTTTTTCCCTCTTTAAGGTATGTTGCTTTGAACAATGAATGTTAGGTATCAAGTCAAGGAAGAAGAAACCCTTTCTAAGTATTGTCTGATCATTTTTCTTGTTGGAACTGTGGTGGAGTAGGTGGCAGATGACATTGCTCTTCTTTTTCTGAGTTGAGGACACAGGAGTCAGGCAGTTGGAGATAAGCCTAGTGACTTTAATACATACTAGCAAATTAGAGGATGTGGCTTAGGTATGTAGCCACAGCAAACTTCCTAATGCTTTATTCCAAATTAGGCACTTCCACACACAGTTGTAAATGGAAGGAAGAGGTGTTTGATGCCCAACCCACAAAGATGAAAGCAGACCTCAATTCATGTTACTATGGCAGGCATAGCTTTTCAAAGAAGAGATCTGGAAGCACATAGGCACTGCTGAGTGCCTTCTCCCAAATTCACCCACTAGGTAAATCTCCTTTCCTGTCACGAAGAAGGTAGAGAAATGTTCTCACATGGAAATGAAGATTTACCTGTAATTTCTGAGTGAATTTAATTTATAATTAAAGTTAATCGTGTCTTTTGTACATATGAACTAATGGAGAGGCTAAATGGCAAAGAGAAATCTGTTCAGTGTTTTAAATTTTGCTATAAATAACTCACAACATAGGTAACTCATTTGTTGATTGATTTTGATAAACCAAGTTTTATTTGAAGGAAATGAATAATTCTTTCAAGGAAGAATTTCCTCAGGGTCAGGTTCTTTGGTTCAACTAACGATTTTCTCCTTCAAGTTCCCTGTCCCTTCAAGTTAAAAAAAAAAATTGTGCTTATAAATTGAGTATATTGACTGTTACTAATAGGAGTTAAGATAACTTCTCTTCCTTTATTTTTGTTCATGACTATAAAAATTTATAGTTTAGTTAGAAAGCTGTTTTCTGCCTAATGCCTTAACTTTATTGAGCCACATGACAAAGTTTTATGTATTCATTTCCTCTGAGTTCTAGTTAAAAATGCATGTATTTTTCCTGAATATGAGGAAGTAACTGGCATAAAACTCTAGGCTCAGTAAGACCTAAAACACATTCCTGGCCTGCAACTAGGTGGTTTTTTGACCTCAGGCAAACTACAATCTCTCAGAGGCCTTTTTGTCTCTTATGTAAAATTAGGGACTTTGACTAAGTTAGTGACTTTTATACCTCTGGGGAAATATTTTTTTTCCAAAGAATTGAAATTAACTTTTTTTTTTTAATTAAACTGTATTATATAAGACAGAGACAAGTAGAGCTGTTTAGCTAAAAGAGAGATGAGACTACACCTGTAGACTTCCTTGTCCCTCAATCCTGCTGTGTCCCAGTGGAACCTTAGATTTCTATGAGCCATAGTTTGAAAACTAACAGTTATGAGAAAATCCTTCTAGTTAATAATTCTTTGAATTAAAATTTGCTGATACCTTGCACATTGCTTTTCTGTGTATAATTTTCTTACCCTCCTAATTTTTTGATAAATGGAAAAGTATAAATAAAATTGCAAATGCGTTCTCCTTATTAGTGGACGTCAAGCTATTTCTACCATCTAAACACAGTTCTCAACTGGAAATAAAGGTCACAGAAATAAATATTTAGGAAAAGTTTTGGGAAGATAGTAACATTACATTGGTAATTCCTTAAGTCATGTCATATAAAAAAGTGTTTTATATTTTACATAGTATTTATTAATGGTGTTATAAAATTGGTTCAACAAAAGTTTCTCCCATCAAGTGGTATTGAGTTATTAGTTTTACAAGGCTGCCTAGTAATGTTGTCAGATTATTAATTTTATAAGGCCTGAATATAATGTTATTGTCAAAAAGTGTTATGATCCCTCAAAAAATTAAAAATAGAAATGCAGTACCATGTGCCATTCAGTAATTACACTACTGGGTATTTATCCAAAGAAAATGAAAACACTAATTTGAAAAGTTATATGCACCCCTATGTTTTTTGAAACATTGTTTACAATAACCAAAGTATGGAAGCAACCTCAGTGTCCATCAATAGATGAATAGATAAAGAAGATGTGTGATACATATACAATGAAATATTTATTCAGCTATAAAAAAGAATGGGATCTTGCCATTTGTGACAACATTGATAGACCTAGTATTATGCTAAGTGAAATAATGCAGAGAAAGGCATATACCATATGATTTCACTTCTGCATGGAATCTAAAAAACTAAACTACTAATAGCCTACTGGTGACTGGAAGGCTTACTGATAACATAAATAGTTCAATAACACAGGTTTTGTACATTACATGTATTACATACTATATTCTCACAATAAAGCTAGAGAAAAAAATGTTAATGAGAAAAACACAAGAGAAAATACACTAAAGTACGGTATCAAAAAAAGTGCATGTGTAAGTAGAGTAGACCTGCATCATTCAAACCCACGTTGGTCAAGGGTCAGCTGTATATTACAAATATTCCCATCTAGAATTTTCTTACTTAGACCTTTCTCATGAAAGGTATCCTCTCACTGAATGCTCAAAATGGGGTCTAATGTAGGGTACTGAGGGTTGCCTGGGTGGCTTAGTTGGTTAAGTGACTGCCTTCAGCTTAGCTCATGATTCCTGGGTCCTGGGATAGAGCCCCACTTCAGGCTGTCTGCTAAGTGGGGAGTCTGCTACTTCCTCCGTCTCTGCCTCTTCCCCCACCCATGCTCTCTATTTCTCATTCTGTCTCAAATAAATAAGTCAATAAAATTGCTGGTATAAACGTTGGGGTTCAGGTGCCCCTTTGGATCAATATATTTATATCTTTGGGGTAAATCCATAGTAGTGCAATTGCCGGGTCGTTGGGTAGCTCTATTTTCAGCTCTTTGAGGAACCACCCTACTGTTTTCCAGAGTGGCTGCACCAGCTTACATTCCCACCAACAGTGTAAGAGGGTTCTGCTTTCTCTGCATGCCTGACAACATCTGTTGTTTCCTGACTGGTTCATTCTAGCCATTCTGACAGGTGTGAGGTGATATCTCATTGTGCTTTTGTATTTATTTCCCTGATGCCAAGTGATGTTGAGCATTTTTTTCACGTCTGTTGCCCATTTGTGTGTCTTTTTTGGAGAAATGTCTGTTCATTTCTTCTACCCATTTCTTGACTGGATTGTTTGTTCTTTGGGCGTTGAGTTTGATAAGTTCTTTATAGATTTTGGATACTAGCCCCTTATCTGATATGTCAATTGCAAATACCATTTTCCATTCTGTAGGTCATCTTTCAGTGTTGTCAGTTGCTTTCGTTGCTATGCAAAACCTCTTTATCTTGATGAAGTCTTTATTTCCCTTGCCTTTGGAGACGTGTCTAGCAAGAAGTTGTTTTGGCCAAAGTCAGAGAGAATACAACCTGTGTTCTGTTCTAGGATTTTGATGGGTTCCTGTCTCACATGTAGGTCTTATATCCATTTTGAATCTTATTTTTGTGTGCGGTGTAAGAAGATGGTCCAGTTTAATTCTTCTTGCTTGTGGCTGTCCAGTTTTCCCAACACCATTTATTGGAATGACTATCTTTTGTTCCATTGGACATTCTTTCCTGCTTTGTCCCAGATTAGTTGACCATAGCGTTGAGGGTCCATTTCTGGGCTCTCTATTCTGTTCCATGGATCTCTGTGTGTGTTTTTGTGCCAATACCATACTGTCTTGATGATGAGAGCTTTGTCATAGAGCTTGAAGTCCGGAATTGTGATGCCACCAGCTTTGGTTTTCTTTTTCAACATTCCTTTGGCTATTTGAGGTCTTTCCTGGTTCCATACAAATCTTAGGATTATTTGTACCAGCTCTGAAAAAATGTTGATGGTATTTTGATAGGGATTGTGTTGAATGTATAGATTGCTCTGGGAAGCATAGACATTTTAACAGTATTTGTTCTTCCAATCCATGAGCATGGAAGGTTTTTCCATTTCTTTGGGTCTTCCTCAGTTTCTCTCATAAGTGTTCTATAGTTTTCAGAGTGCTGATCCCTTGCCTCTTTGGTTGGGTTTATTCCTAGGTATCTTAATGGTTTTTGATGCAATTGTAAATGGGTTTGACTCCTTAATTTCTCTTTCTTCTATCTCATTGTTGGTGTATACAGATGCAACTGATTTCTGTGCATTGGTTTTATATCCTGCCACTTTGCTGAATTCCTGTAGGACTTCTAACAATTTTAGGGTGGAGTCTTTTGGGTTTTCCACGTAGAGTATCACATCATCTGCAAAGAGTGAGAGTTTGACTTCTTGCTAATTTAGATGCCTTTATATCTTTTTGTTGTCTGATTGCTGAGGCTAGGACTTCTAGTACTATGTTGAGCAACAGTGGTGGGAGTAGCTATCCCTGCCGTGTTCCTGACCCAGGGGTTAAAGCTTTCAGTTTTTCCCCATTGAAAATGATACTCACTGTGGGCTTTTATGATATTGAGGTATGTTCCCTCTATCCCTCCACCATGGAGAGTGTTAATCAAGAAGGGATGTTGTACTTTGTCAGATGGTTTTTCTGCATCTATTGAGAGTATCATATGGTTCTTGTCCTTTCTTTTATTAACGTATTGTGTCACACTGATTGATTTGCAGATGTTAAACCTCCCTTGCAGACCAGGAATAAATCCCACGTGGTCATGGTGAATAATCCTTTTAATGTACTGTTGGATCCTGTTGGCTAGTGTCTTGGTGAGAATTTTTGCATCTGTAGTCATCAGCAGTATTGGTCTGTAATTCTCCTTTTTGTGGAGTCTTTGTCTGGTTTTGGGATCAAGGTAATGCTGGCCTCATAGAGAGAGTTTGGAAGTTTTCCGTCCATTTTTATTTTTGGAGACAGCTTCAGAAGAATAGATGTTAATTCCTTTTTTCAATGTTTGGTCGAACTCTCCAGGGAAGCCATCTGGCCCTGGAGTTTTCTTTGTTGGGAGATTTTTGATGACTGCTTCAGTTTCCTTGCTGGTTATGGGTCTGTTCAAGTTTTTCTGTTACCATTTCTTCCAGGTTGCCTAATTTGTTGGCAAATAGCTGTTCATTATACATTCTTAAAATTGTTTGTGTTTCCTTGGTGTTGGTTGTGATCTCTCTTCTTTCATTCATGATTTTATTAATTTGGGTCCTTTCTCTTTTCTTTTTGCAAAGTCTGGCCGGGGGTTTATCGATCCTATTCCTTCTTTCAAAGAGCCAGCTCCTAGTTTTGTTGCTGTGTTCTACTGTACTTTCAGTTTCTATTTCATTGATTTCTGCTCTGGTCATTATTAATTCTCTTCTCCTGCTGGATTTAGGCTTTCTTTGCTGTTGTTTCTCCAGGTCCTTTAGGGGGAAGGTTAGGTGGTGTATTTAGGACCTTTCTTGTTTCTTGAGAAAGGCTTGTATTGCTCTATACTTCCCTCTTCAGGACTGCCTTGGCTGCATCCCAAAGATTTTGAAGGGTTGTGTTTTCATTTTCCTTTGTTTCCATGAATTCTTTTACTTGCTTGTTAATTTCCTGGTTGGCCCATTCATTCTTTAGTCGGATGCTCTTTAGCCTCCGTGTATTTGAGTTCTTCCCAAATTTCCTCTTGTGATCGAGTTCAAGTTTGAAGGGACTGTGGTCTGGAAATACGGAGGGAATGATCCCAAACTTTTGGTACCGGTTGAGACCTGCTTTGTGACCCAGTATGTGATCTCTTCTGGAGAAAGTTCCATGTGCCCTGGAGAAGAATATGTATTCTGCGGCTTTGGGATAGAGTGCTCTGAATACATCTGTGAAGTCCATCTGGTCCAGTGTGTCATTCAAAGCCCTTGTGTCCTTGTTGATCTTCTGCTTAGATGACCTGTCCATTGCAGTGAGTGAAGTGTAAAAGTCCCCTACTATTTATTGTATCATGCTCGATGTGTTTCATTAATTTTGTTATTAGTTGGCTTATGTAATTGGCTGCTCCCATGTTAGAGGCATAAACCTTGACAATTGTTAGATCTTCTTTTTGGAGAGACCCTTTAATTATGACAGTGTCTTTCCAAATCTCTTACGACGGCCTTTGGCTCAAAATCTAATTTGTCTGATAGAAGGATTGCCACCCTGGTTTTCTTTTGATGTCCATTAGCATGGTAAATGGTTTTTCCACCCCCTCACTTTCAATCTGGAGGTGTCCTTGGGTCTAAAACGAGTCTCTTGCAGATAGCATATTGATGGGTCTTGCTTTTTTATCCAATGATACCCTATGTCTTTTGCTTGGGGAATGTGGCCCATTGCCTTTCAGGGTAACTATCGAAAGATATGAATCGAGTGCCATTGTATTACCTGTAATGTCATTGTTTCTGTATATTGTCTCGGTTCCTTTCTAGTCTATCTCACTTTGGGGCTCTCTCTTTGCTTAAAGGATCCCCTTTAGTATTTCTTGCAGGGCTGGTTTGGTGGTCACAATTTTTTTAGTTTCTGTTTGTCCTGGAAATTCTTTATCTCCCCTTCTATTTTGAATGACAGCCTTGCTGAATAAAGTATTCCTGGCTGCATATTGTTCTGGTTTAGCACCCTGACTGTACCATGCCAGTCCTTTCTGGCATGTCCTGAGCTGCTTTCTGGATTTTTCTCTTTGTCTCTGAAATTTGCAAGCTTCACTACTATATGTCGAGGTGTTGGCCTATTCTTATTGATGTTGAAGGGGGTTCTCTCTGCCTCTTGGATTTGAATGCCTTTTTCCTTCCCCGGATTACAGAGGTTCTCTGCTATAATTTCTCAGATATACCTTCTGCCACACCTCCTTTCCTCCTCTTCTGGGATTCCAGTTATTCTAATATTGTTTTGCTTTATGGTATCACTTATGTCTTGAATTCTCCCCTCGTGATCCAATAATTGTTTATCTCTCTTTTTTCTCAACTTCTTTATTCTCCATCATTTTGTCTTCTATGTCACTACTTCTCCTTTCTGTGTCATTTAGTCTAGCAGTTAGAGCCTCCAATTTCTAAAATTTGAAATAGTTAATATTTATTAGTTAATTACAGCTCAGTAAGTCTGTAAAAGATAAGTAGTGTTTTATTTCACCATTACCCATTATGTACGTGATGAATTTTTTAAAATTTCTATTCAATTAGCTGATACATGATATATCAGTTTCAGATATAGTGTTCAGTTAACCATCAGTTGTATATAATACCCAGTGCTCTACACATCACGTGCCCTCCTTCATGCCCATCACCCAATTACCCCACCCCATCCCACCTCCTCTTCAGCAAACATCTGTTTTTTTCCTATAGTTAAGAGTCTCTCGTGATTTGTCTCCCTCTTTGATTTCTTCTATTTAATGTTCCCTCCCTTCCCTTATGATTCTATACACTGTTTCTTACGTTCCCCATATGTATGAAACAATATGATAATTGTCTTTCTATGATTGACTTATTTATCTCAGTATAGTGCCCTCTGTTTCCATCCACATCAGTGTAAATGGTAAGAGTTCATCCTTTTTGATGGCTTCATAATATTCTATTGTATTTATATATACACCACATCTTCTTTATCCATTCATCTGTTGATGGACATTTGGGGTCTTTCCACAGTTTGGCTATTGTGGAGATTGCTTCTATAAACATTGGTGTCCAGGTGCCCCTTCAGATCAGTATGTTTGCATCTTTGGGGTAAATACCTTGCAGTAGAATTCCTAGGTCATATTTTTAACTTCTTGAGGAACCTCCAAACTGTTTCCGGAGGTAGAGCCTCCATTTTTTTTTTATTGCATCTCCTTAATAACCTTTTGATTTCAACTTGGTAATATTTTTGTTCTTTTATTTCTGCGGAAAGGGATTCTCCAGTGTCTTTTGTGCTTTGTTCAAGCCCAGCTAGTATTTTCATAGTTGTTATTCCAAACTCTAATTCTGCCATCTTACTTATATCCATACTGATTAGGTCCCTGCCAGTCAGTAGTACCTCCTGTTCTCTTATTTCAGGTGAGTTTTTCCATCTAGTCATTCTGTCTAGAGAAGAATAGAAAATGAGAGAACAAAATACTAAAATAACAAAAACAACCCCAGAGAAATATAATCTTAAACCGATGAGAAGAGACCAGAAACCAAAATAAATAAATAAATAAAAGAAAAATTTAAAAAGAGAGAGAATATAATCGGACAGGTGTTGAGAACAGAGCAATACACTAGATTCTGGGTATATTTTGGTCTGTTTGCTGGAGGGAACTACATCCCAAAATTGTAAAGAAAGAAGAAAATAACGTTAAACACTATGAAAGGATAGAATGTAACTATAAAAATTGAAATTAAAAAAGTTTAAAAAACCTGAGATGATAAAATGAGAAATTGGTTGAAATGGAAAAAGAAAAAGAAAATTAAACTTGAAAGGTTAAGGAGCCATGAGTCCTATATAGTATTTTCCCCCAGCACTAGAGTTTTTCAGTTCTCTGTGATTGGTTAAACTTGATTCTAGGGGGAAGTTGCTGCTGATTTTCTGGAGGAGGGGCCTGTTGAGCTTGAGCTGATTCTCAGAGGTATTTGCCCTGGTGGTATTGCACTGCCCTTGCGAGGGGGCCAGGCTAAGTAAGGGCTTCCAGATCCCTCTTTGTGGCTTTTGCAGTGCTTGAGAGGATTAGAATGAAAATGTGAGCCTCCCAGTGTCCAGCCCAGAGCTGAAAGCGGGCACCCTCCACTCTTCAGTGTGCCCTCACAGCAAAGCTGTCAATCACTCTTGTCTCCCTGGTTTCTGTATGCACTCTGTATACGCCCAGCCTTTGAGCATTTTTATTTCAGCCATGCAACCCCCTTTGGAGTTTCCAAACTTTGCAGTCTCCTGTGGCATGCATTCATGCCGCTCCTCCAGGGGGAGGGAGGGAGGTTTTGCCCTGGATTTTCTGTGTGTTGGGCCCCTGCTCTAAGAGCCGTTACCCAATGGGATGGGGTTTGTGGTTAATGGCAACACTGAGCTGAAAGCCCCCTCCTCTGCTCTTTGATTGCAGCTGGCTTCCCTGCTGAAACACCTGGGAACTCTCCCATACTCAGGCACCCCATTCTTTCTGTGACCTCGGGGATCCTGAGATCTGGCAGTTCTACCTAGGATTCCGACCTACTTCTCCACCTGAGTGCTTTTCAAGCAGGGATGTCCCTCACCAGATTGGACTTATAAAAGTTCCAGTTTGCACGCCACTGCTATATCACTTTCTGATAAGCGGTTTATGCCCCCCACCCCACCAAGAGTTTATCTTCCCATATATCATCTTGGATTCATTTCTCCACGCCACACCTCCTACCTTGCAGGACGTGGTCACTTTTCTATTTGTAGAATTATAACAGTTCTTTTCTTAGATCTCAGGTTGAGTTCACAGGTGTTCAGAATGATTTGAAACCTCTAGCTGAATTCCAGGGACTGGACAAAACTATGGTCCCCTATGGCTCTGCCATATTCCTCTTCTTCCAGAAATTTTGTATATTTAATAGACCAATATTAATTGTACTTTTTATCAGATTTATCTAAATAGCATTACATGTATTTCTTCTGTTACCTAAGATTAAAATAAGTAGGGATTTATTTTATTTATGTGATTATCTTTCTATTTAAGCAATCCCTAACTTACTTTTATTCTCTAATAGTGGTTTTATATGAAATTTTTAAAATTAATTTCTTTTCAGTGTAACAGAATTCATTGTCTATGCACCACACCCAGTGCTCCATGCAATTTGTGCCCTCCATAATACCCACCACCTGGGTCCCCCAACCTCCCACCCCCCGCCCCTTCAAAACCATCGGATTGTTTTTCAGAGTCTGTAGTCTCTCATGGTTCCTCTCCACTTCCAATTTCCCTCAACTCCCTTCTTCTCTTGAGAGTCAATTATCATATGGTTTCACTTATTTGTGGAGCATAACAACATGGAGGACATAATAGTGTTATTTTAAGTTCACACTTCATAAGCTATATATAATTCCTACAATAATGTCTCTTGTTTAACTTGAACATTGTAAATAATATTTTACTTATTTCAGATGCAGCAGGAGTTGGAAAAAAATATAGCTAGAGAAGTAGAGGAAGGTATGTTGCCAAATTTCTGAATTAAGATGGTCATTGATTTCTGAAATAGACTATGAATGGTAAATGGCATTGCTTTCCATTGTTTGGATAATAGGTAGTATGTTAAAATTTTTAATATATATCTAATAAAATGTAAAATATAAACATAATGAGAAATATATTTATTCCTCATTTAGTCATTGTGTTTCAGACTTTAAAAAAGAAAATCTCCAAATGCCTATTTATCTGTTATTTCAAGCTGTAATCTTCCTTCACTTCTGCCATCCCTTTGGAACTGTCAACCTGAATATGTGGGCTTTCTCAAATCCTTGTTTCTGCTAATGATATGCCCCCCCCCCAAAAAACAGTCTTGTCTTAGGTAATACTTAGTTAAGCAATTATAGTTCAAATAGCTGTCACTTGACAGGTGACATTTAAATCTTCAGTCATTGATTTTCTCATTGATTTACCTTTTGCCCTTGGGTAAAATTCCAAGCTCCGTACATGGAATAAAAACACCCAAATCAGTTTGGTTCTAGCCATATTTTTCAAACTTTCTCTATCACTAACATTTACCCTACTCTGCTGCTTTGCTCTCGCACCTCTTCAGCGTCGACTACTTGCAATTCCACAAGTGTTGTTCCTCACTCTCTGTGTATGTTCTTTGTATATGCGTCTTCCCTCTACCTGGCACACTTCTTCCCTGTCCTTCAGGTATCAACTTACATATACCCTCCACCAAAAAGCAGACAATATTGATAGAAAACTAGCATTTTCCTTCTGTGTTCTTATGTTCAACTCTGAAAGTTGCCTGTTTGATTTTTCAGTCTGTCGTATATGATTGTTCATGGGTGGGCTCTGTTATCATCTTGTAATGAGGAAAACAGAAGCTCTGATATTTATCCACAATAGCAATTACCTCAGTGGGCAACCATGAGCAAAATGCATTTAAAAGTAATCTTGTATTTTATATTGTAGTTGTATTAGATATTTTTCGTTCTTCATAACACTCATAAGGCTTCAACTTTGTTTTTTTACTAACTTTTAGTTAAGAATGAAGTATTGTAGATAAAGACTAATTTTTTTTCCTTTTCAGCTGCTGCTGAATTTGAATCACACTCATCTGTTGGGGCCACCTCTTTAGAATCTACTTTTGAAAGACATTCAAATTAGGATGATGTACTGAAATCATACAGAGATTACTCACAGTTTCTGAAGAAAAAGTATAGCATCTGAAAGATAAATAGTAAAAATTTATTTACTGGATGTTTATACAACATTTTAATTGTTTCCTATTAAATGGATGATATGTAAAAATCTTTATTAAAGGAATATATTTTTGGATCATGTGTGTAATGAACGTTTATATAATATTTTAAGCTATGTTTCTTGGCAGCTAATTAACTTTTAAGCAGATTTTTTATGTGGAAATCAGCATTATGGGTTTTACATGCTCCAGGCTGCCCAAATACCAGCTTTCTAAACAGCACCCAACCAACCAAGTTTTCATGAACACTTCAGTTATGTTAATTGATAACTTTTTGGTATTTCCCAATTTTTATTACTACATATGAACCTAGAGATTTAGACAGACATTATTTTGATATATTGCTGCTAAGTTTATTGTCAATGTTTGCATGTATTCTAATTTTTATAGTGCCATAAAACCTATGTATGATTTTAGTTTTAAATACTGATTCTGGGGCGCCTGGGTGGCGCAGTGGGTTGGGCCCCTGCCTTCAGCTCAGATCATGGTTTCATGATCCTGGGATCGAGTCCCACATCAGGGTCTCTGCTCAGCGGGGAGCCTGCTTCCATCTCTCTCTCCATCTACCTCTCTGCCTACTTGTGATCTCTCTCTCTCTGTCAAATAGATAAATAAAATCTTTTCAAAAAATAAAATAAATGGATAAATAAATAAATAGTGATTCATAGCTCTTCCCTCATGGTGAAATAAGATTTGCCTAAGGCTTTTCACCTTTTCTGTTTATTTTTTATTTACTTTTTGAGAACAGTCTTAACATTAGAAGAAAAAAAAGAACTTTTACCCCAGAACCATTTGCAAGACAATTGTTAAATTATGCCTGATTCTCATAGCATTTATATCCTACAAGTCAGTACATTCCACATAACTACGGTACAACCTTGACAATCAGACAATTAATTCTAATACAGTTGACCTTTAAATAATGCAGGGGTTAAGGGCACTGACCCTTTGCAGTCAAAAATATGTGAATAACTTTTGACTCCCCAAGAGTACTGTTGACCAGAAAACTTACTTGTACAAAAACAGTTAATTAACCTGTGTACTATATTTTTACGATAAAGTAAGCTAGAGAGAAGAAAATGTTATTAAAATCATAAGGAAGAGGGGGCACCTGAGTGGCTCTGTGGGTTAAAGCCTCTGCCTTTGACTCAGGTGATGATTCCAGGGTCCTGGGATCGAGCCCCACATTGGGCTCTCTGCTCAGCAAGGAGCCCGCTTCCTCCTCTCTCTCTCTGCCTGCCTCTCTGCCTACTTGTGATCTCTCTCTCGCTCTCTGTCAAATAAATAAGTAAATAAATAAAAATCTTTTAAAAAATCATAAGGGGGGTGCCTGGGTGGCTCAGTGGGTTAAACCTCTGCCTTCAGCTTAGGTCATGATCTCAGGGTCCTGGGATCGAGCCCCACATCGGGCTCTCTGCTCAGTGGGGAGCCTGCTTCTCCCTCTCTCTCTGCCTGCCTCTCTGCCTACTTGTGATCTATCAAATAGATAAATAAAATCTTTAAAAAAAATCATAAGGAAGAGAAAATACACTTGTAGTACTGTCATGCATTTATTGAAAAAATCTTCATATAACTGCACCCATTCAAACCATGTCAACTATACATTCTTTTTATTTTTTTAAGATTTCATTTATTTATTTGACAGAGAGACAGTGAGAGCACAAGTAGGCAGAGTGGCAGGCAGAGAGAGATGGAGAAGCAAGCTCCTTGCTGAAAACAGACACTGATACAGAACACCATCCCAGGACCCTGGGATCATGACGTGAGCCCAAGGCAGCTGCTTAACCGACTGAGCCACCTAAGCACACTATACGTTCTATCATTTAATCATTTAGTCCTCATGCTCTTTTTAAGTTTTGTCACTTGTCTGTAATATCCTTTACAGCAAGAAAGTTCCTGTTCAGAGCCATGTATTTAATTCAGATGTTGCGTCTCTTAGTCTCTTTCAGTTTTGAACAGTTCCTTAGTCAGTCTTTCCCGGATTTTCATGACTTTTAATCTTTTGAATAGTTAATTCCAGTAATGTAGAATGTCTTTCAGTGCAGGTTTTTCTTATGTTTCCTTATGATAAAATTCAGATCAGGGATGCCTGGGTGGTTCAGGTCAATATCCCAGGGTTCTGGGATTGAATCTCGCATTGGGCTCCGAGCTCATTGGAGAGCCTGTTCTCCCTCTGCCTGCTGCTCCCCCTGCTTGTGTTTTCTCTCTCCTAATACTGAGTTTTCCCAAACACAATTTTAATTGATTAACTCTCAATGTTTACAAAATTTCCTATAAAGGTCTTGTGGATATTTTTTAGATTTATTCCCAGTTATTTGATACTTTTGATCCTACTATAAATATTATTTTAAAAAATCAATTTCATTTCCTGTTGCTAGGTTATAGAAATAAAATTATTTTGCATATGGAGCTTAGATTCACCTATCTTGCTAAACTATTTTATTATATTGTTTCTCCCAGTTCTGGAGGCTGGGAAGTCCAAATTCCAGGCACTGACAGATTCAGTGTCCAGTGAGGGCCTGCTTCCTGGTTCATAGAGGGTGGTCTTCCTCCTGTTTCTTCGTACTACACAGGGCCATGGGAGCTCTCTCAGGACTCCTTTGTGAGGGCACTAATCCCATTCATGAGGGTTCAACCTTCATGAGTAATCACTTCCCAAAGTCTCCATCTCCAAATAGAATTACATTGAACACTAGGATTTAACATACTAATTTGGGAGCCGGGGGGACAGAAATGTTCAGTCTATAGCAAGGCTGTTCCTTGTTCTTTGCCAGGTAGACCTCTCCACTGTGGCTTTTTACTTCACGAGGCCAATAAGAATTTCCCTGCAGAGAGGGCTCAGTCGTCTTTTAAGGATTTCACCTGCTTCAATCAGGCTTACATAGAATAATCTCTTTTTGATTAACTCGAAATGAACAATTAATTATACCTGCAAGGGTCCTTTACAGTTGCCATGTTCTAATGACTAGAGTCAAGTCACAGATCTTGGCTACACTTAAGGGAAAAGGATTATAAAAGGTGAGAACACCAAAGAGCATTTATTATAGGGTCACCTAGGGTCTTTATTTTACAATTATATTAACAGATCTCTTATACTACTAGTTTTCTAAGTTTTATCATGGATGAATGTTGAATGAATGAATGTTTATTTTGCATATATTGAGATAATTTTTTTAATTTGTCAGTGTGGTGAATTACATTATGTGCTCATGTTAAGCCAATCTTGCATTTCTCAGGTAAACTGAATTAAGTTGTGATTTCATTCATTTGTTTCATACATTGCTACTATTGATATGCTAATATCATAGTGAGGATTTTCTTCTGTCTATGGATAATGTTAATACAAGGGATATTGAATACGTTTAACTCAATTTACTTGGCTTCAAACTTATGTGTATTGTTGCTTTGTGTTTTCTGTCTTGTATCTTTAAAAAATAATCGACATTTTTATAACTTTCATATCATGCTCTCAATATGCATTTAAATTGAACTATATATTTAACTTTTTTCCTCTCTTCTTACATCTCAGAATTTCTATTTGGGATTATTTTTCTTTTGTTTGTTTATGTACACACTTTAAAATTTTCATGAAGGTGCCTCGTTAGCGCAGTAGGTAGCGCGTCAGTCTCATAAAATTTTCATGAGTGAGAACTGCCAGGTAATAAACCTCTATTTTAAATGTCTTTATTGGGCACCTGGATGGCTCGGTGGATTAAATGTCTGGCTTTGGCTCAGGTCATGATCCCAGGGTCCTGGGATCAAACCCCACTTCAGGCTCACTGCTCAGCCTGGAGTCTTCTTTCACTCTGTCTACCCCTACCCACCACTTGTGTTCCCTCTTTCTCTCCTCTTCTCTGACTCTCTTACAAATGAATAAAAAATTTTTAAAAGTAAGTAAATGTCTTTATTTCCTATTACTCTTGATATACATTTTCACTGCACAGAGAGTCCTAGGTGAATAGTTATTTTCATTGATCATACAGAAAATGTCATTCCACTGTCCTTTGTCTTTCATAAATGCTCTTTAGAAATCAGGTGACTACCTGTTTCTCCCTTGAGTATAATCTGTTCCCCACTCTGCTCCTTTTCCCCACAATTTTTGGTTACTTTAAAGATTTTAGTCATGGGGGGGGGGAAACACCTTTTTTGTTTGTGTTTGTTTACTGCAGGTATACTCGTATGTGTCTAGATTTGGATGTCTTATTATTTATCTTAATAATGTTCCATAATTAGAATTGCATTCACAACAGCTCCAAAAACCACGATATACCTAGGAATAAACCTAACCAAAGAGGCAAAGTATCTGTACTCCAGAAACTACAGAACACTTATGAAAGAAATTGAGGAGATGAAATCACATCCCATACTCATGGATTGGAAGAATAAACATCCTTAAAATGTCTATGCTGCCCAGAGCACAATTTACACTTTCGATACAATCCCTATCAAAATACCATAGACATTTTTCCCAGAGCTAACACAAATAATTCTAAAACCTGTGTGGAACCAGAAAAGACCCCAAATAACCAAAGGAATGTTGAAAAAGAAAACCGAAACTGAGGCATCACAATGCCTGACTTCAAGCTATATTACAAAGCCATAGTCATCAAGACAGTATCGTATTGGCACAAAAACAGACACACAGATCAATGGAACAGAACAGAGAGCCCAGAAATGGACTCTACATTCCACTAATCTTCGACAAAGCAAGAAAGAACATCCAATGGAAAAAAGGTAGTTTCTTCAATAAATGTTGCTTGGAAAACTCTACAACCACATGCAGAAGAATGAAACTAGACCACTATCTTACACCATACACAAAGATAAAATGGATGAAAGACCTCAACATGAGAGGAAGCCATCAAAATCCTAGAGGAGAACATAGGCAGTAACCTCTTTGACACTGGCCACAACTTCTTTCAAGATGCCTCCTTAAAGGTAGAGGAAACAGAAGCAAAATGAATTTTTGGGACTTCCATCAATCTAAGTTTTTACACAGCAAAGGAAACAGTCAACAAAACTAAGAGGCGATCCACAGACTAGGAGAAGATATTTGCAAATGACATTTTGGATAAAGGGCTGATATCCTAGATCTATAAAGAACTTCTCAAATTCAACACCCAAAAAACAAACAATCCAGTCAAGAAATGGGCAGAAGACATGAACAGACACGTCTGCAAAGAAGACATCCACATGGCTAACAGACACATGAAAAAATATTCAACTTCACTAGCCATCAGGGAAATTCAAATCAAAACCACAATGAGATGCCACCTTACACCGGTTAGAATGGCCAGAATTAACAAGATAGGAAACAAGTGTTGGTGAGGCTGTGGAGAAAGGGGTATCCTCTTGTGCTGTTGGTGGAAATGCAAGCTGGTACAGCCACTCTGGAAAACAGTGTGGAGTTTCCTCAAGACGTTAAAAGTAGAGCTACCCTATGACCCAGAAATTGCACTATTAGGTCTTTACCCCAAAGATAAGGATGTAGTAAAAAGAAGGAGCACAGCACCCCGATGTTCATAGCTGCAATGTCCATAAGAGCCAAACAGTGGAAGGAACCGAGATGCCCTTCAAGAGATGAATGGATAAAGATGATGTGGTTTATATATACAATGGAATATTACTCAGCCATCAGAAAGGATGAATACCCACCATTGCATTGACATGGATGGAGCTGGAGGGGATTGTGCTAAGTGAAATCAGTCAGGCAGAGAAAGACAATTACCATATGGTTTCACTCATATGTGGAACATAAAGAATAGAGTTGAGGTCCACAGGGAATGGAGGGAAAATGGAATGGGATGAAATCAGAGAGGGAGACAAACCATGAGAGACTCTGGACTCCAGGAAACAAACAAGGGAGTAACTGGGTGTTGGGTATTAAGGCGGGCACGTGTTGGGATGAGCACTGGGTGTTATATGCAACTACTAAATCATTGACCACTACAACAAAAACTTATGATGTACTATATCCTGTCTAACTACATAATAAATTTCACTTGGCTTCTATGATTTGGTATCTCAAAACATATTCAGGCTTTCTTATCTAAACTTCATATCTCTTAACCTCTTTTTCTTGTTTCCATGGTTGTTTTTTGGTCTCTCTCCTTATATTTTCAATTATTTCTTCTCTTTTCCTAGTTAATTGTCACCTCTGCCATATCCAGTCTGCTGTCTGACCTAGCCATAGGAATTTAAATTGGGGTAATTGCATTTTTAAATACATTTTCTTTGGGTCTTTAAAAAATGTATTAAAATAATTAGTTTTTCATTATTTGAGAATATGGTTTTTTTTATTCATTAACTGAGGGTTTTCTTTTTTTTTAAGATTTTATATATTTATTTGACAGAGAGAGACACAGTGAGAGAGGGAACACAAGCAGGGGGAGTGGGAGAAGGAGAAGCGGGCTTCCCACAGAGTGAGGAGCCCGATGCGGGACTTGATCCCAGGACCCTGGGATCATGACCTGAGCTGAAGGCAGATGCTCAATGACTGAGCCACCCAGGCGCCCGAGGATCTGCTTTTAAAAAGAAATAAAGGTTAAGGCTAGGGACCACTAATCAGACAATGGGAATGACTACATTTTTGTTCTTTTAAAAAAAATGTTTAGCTGTAAAATGTACAATGTGAAAGCCAGACAGACACCCCACTAAAAAGGAGAACTACAGGCCAGTGTCTCTGATGAACATGACTAGCAAATCAAATTGAATAATACATTAAAAGAAGTATTCACCGTGATCGAGTGGGTTTTA
The DNA here is from genome assembly GCF_963455335.1 of Martes martes. Taxonomy (NCBI): domain Eukaryota; kingdom Metazoa; phylum Chordata; class Mammalia; order Carnivora; family Mustelidae; genus Martes; species Martes martes. Next base: position 97,555 of record NW_027666423.1, on the reverse strand, counting down.
TTCCTATGTTGCAGGAGTGGTTCAATATTCACAAATCAATGTGATACACCACATTAATAAAAGGATAAGAACCATATGATCCTCTAAATGGAGGCAGAAAAAACACTTGAGAAAATACAGCATCTGTTCTTTTTTTTTTTTTTTAAAGATTTTATTTATTTGACAGAGAGAGAACACAAGTAGGCAGAGAGGCAGGCAGAGAGAAAGAGAGGAGGAAGCAGGCTCCCTGCCTAGCAGAGAGCCCGATGCGGGACTCGATCCCAGGACCCTGAAATCATGACCTCATGATTTCATGAAATCATGAGCAGAAGGCAGAGGCTTAACCCACTGAGCCACCCAGGCGTCCCTACAGCATCTGTTCTTGATAAAAACCCACAATGAAGTAGAGATAGATGGAACCTACCACAATGTCATAAAAGTTGTATAAGAAAAACCCACAGGTAATATCATCCTGAACTGGGAAAAACTGAGAGCTTTCCCCCTATGGTCAGGAACAAGATGGATATCCACTCTCACCATTACTATTACTGTTACTATTTAACATAGTACTGGCAGTCTTAGCCTCAGCAATCAGACAACAAAAAGAAATAAAATGCATCCAAATTGTCAAGGAAGAAATCAAGCTTTCACTCTTTGCAGATGACATGATACTCTATGTAGAAAACCTGAAAGGCTGCACCAAAAACATTGTTAGAACTAACACATGAATTCAGCAAAGTCATAGGACATAAAATCAATATACATAAATCTGTTGTATTTCTATACACCAATAATGAAGCAGCAGAAAAAGAAATCAAGGAACTGATACCACTTGCAATTGCATAAAATGTAATTAGATACTTAGGAATGAACCTAAACAAAGAGGTAAAAGGTCTGTATTCAGAAAACTACAGAACACTTATGAAAGAAATTGAAGAAGACAAAAAGAATTGGAAAAACATTCCATGCTCGTGGATTGGAACAAATGTTGTTAAAATGTCTATGCTACTAAAGCAACCTACACATTTAACCCAATTCCTATCAAAATACCACCGGTGTTTTTCACAGAACTAGAACAAACAATCCTAAAATGCATATGAAACCACAAAAGACCTTGAGTAGCCAAAGCACTCCTGAACAAGGAAAAGCAAAGCTGGAGGCATTGTGATCCTAGATATCAAGCTATATTACAGAACTGTAGTCATCAAGACCGTATCCTACTGGCACAAAAACAGATATGTAGATAATTGGAACAGAAGAGAAAACCCGGAAATGAATCCACAACTACGTGGTCAACTAAGCTTTAATAATGCAGGAAAGAATATCCAATGGATATTCAACAAATGGTTTGGAAAAACTGGATAACATAATGCAGAAGAATGAAACTGGAGCACTTTCGTACACCGTACATAAGAGTTAATTCAAAATGGTTGAAGGACTGAAATGTGAAATAGGAAACCATCAAACTCCTGGAGGAGAACATAGGCAGGAACCTCTTCGATCTTGACAAGAGCAGCTTCTTACTAGACGCATCACCAGAGGCAAGGTAAACAAAACCAAAAATGAACTATTGGGACTTCATCAAGATAAGAAGCTTGTGCACAGTGAAGGAAACAACAAAAGTAAAAGGCAGTCTATGGAATGGGAGAAGATATTTGCAAATGGCATATCTGATAAAGGGTTAGTATCCAGAATCTATAAGGAACTTACCAAAGTCAACACCCAGAAAACAAATAATCCAGTTAAGAAATGGGAGGAAGATATGAATAGACACCTTTACAAAGAAGACATCCGGATGGCTAACAGACACATGAAAAGATATTCAACATCATTCATCATCAGGGAAATGCAAATCAAAACCACAATGAGATACCACCTCATGCCTGCCAGAATGGCTAAAATTAACAATGGACAAAATAACAGGTGTTGGCAAGGATGTGGAGAAAGAGGAACCCCCTTGCACTTTTGGTGGGAATGAAAACTGGTGCAGCTACTCTGGAAACCAGTATGGAGTTTCCTCAGAAAGTTAAAAATAGAACTACCCTATGATCCAGCAATTGTACTACTTGTTATTTACCCAAAGATACAAAACTACAGATTCAAAGAGGTATAGTTCCCCTGATGTTTATAGCAGCTTTATCAACAATAGGCAAACTATGGAAAGAACCCAAATGTCCATCGACATGATGAATGGATAAAGAAGATGTAGTATATATGTACAATGGAATATTACTCAGCCATTAAAAAGAATAAAATCTTACCTTTTGCACGGATGTGGATGGAACTAGAGTGTATTATGCTCAGCAAAATAAGTCAGTCAGAAAAAGACAAATACCAGATCATTTCACTCATATGTGGAATTTAGGAAACAAAACAGATGAACATATGGGAGGGGAAAGAAGAGAGGGAACCAAACCATAAGAGACTCTTTTTTTTTTTTTTTTAAGATTTTATTTCTTTCTTTGGGAGAGAGAGACAGAACATGAGCAGGGGGGAGAAGGGAGAGGGACAAGGAGAAGCAGGCTCCCCCCTGGGCAGGGAGCCCAATGTGGGGCTCCATCCCAGGACCCTGAGATCATGATTGGAGCTGAAGGCAGTTGCTTAAACGACAGCCACCCAGGTGCACCTCGAACCATAAGAGACTCTTAACTATAAAGAACAAACACAGTGGTGATGGAGGGAGGTGCGTAGGGGATGGGCTAGATGGATGGTGGGTATTAAAGAGAGCACTTGTTGTGATGAGCACTGGGTGTTTTATGTAAGTGATAAATCACCGAATTCTACTCCTGAAATCAATATTGCACTGCATGTTAACTAACTAGAATTCAAAAAAAAAAAAAAAAACCTCTAAAAAAAAGTGTGCAGTGTGACGGGTTGATATATGTATACATTGTGAAAGGATTCTCAAAATCTAGTTAGTTAATGCATTCTGCCCCCCACATATTTATTTATTTATTTAGTGAGAACAGTGGTTTTAGTTTCTTAGCAAATTTCAATTATACAACACAGAATTATCAACTATAGTCACCATGTTACACATTAGATCTTCAAACCATATTCATGCTATAACTAAAAGCTTATGTCCTTCTCTCAACCTCTACACATTTTCCCCACTCTCTAGCCTCTGAAACCACCATTCTGCTCTGTTTATATGAGTTCAACTTAAAAAAAAAAAACTTTTGTAGATTCCACATATACATGGTAACATGCAGTATTTATCTTTCTCTTGCTTGCTTTATTTAGCATAATGCCTTCTGAGTCCGTTCGTGTTCTTGCAAATGGTAGGATTTCCTTACTTCAAAGGCTAATTTACATATATAAATGTGTGTGTGTATATATACACACACATATATATGTGTATATATATGTGTATATATATATATACATATATATGTGTATATATATACACACACAGACATATATATATTTTTTATTTTTATTTTTATTTTTATTTTTTTTTTTACTTTATCCACTCATCCATCAATGAAAACTGGCTTTTCCTGTACCTTGGCTGTTGTGAACACTGCTGGGAGCATAGGAGGATAGATATCTTTTTGAGATAATTTCATTTTCTTTGGATACATATACCAGATGTGGGATTCATGGATCCTATGGTAGTTCTATTTTTAACTTCTTGAGGAACTTCCGTACGGTTTTCAGTGGTACCTGTACCAGTTTACATTCTCACCAAGAGTATATTAGGGTTCCTTTCCTCCACATTCTCAGCAGCATTTGGTACTTCTTGGGTTTTTTTTTTTTTTTTTCATTTGGTACTAGACATTCTAAGAAGTATAAAGTTATTTCTCACTATAGTTTTGATTTCGTTGCTCTGGTGATAAGTGATGTTGAACACATTTTCATGGATGTGTTTTTATGTCTTGGAAAAATGTTCAGGTCTTTTGACCATATTTCAATTAGGTTATCTAGCTATCTATTGAATTGCATGAGTTCCTTGTATATTTTAGATATTAATGACTTATTGATTATGGTTTGGAAATATGTTTTCCCCATTTCATAGGTTGCCTTTAAAAAAAAATGTAATCACCCAGTGCTCATCACAAGGGCCCTCTTAAATTCCCATCACTGATTTCACCCATCTCCCCACCCACCTCCCATCTGGAAACCATCAGTTTCTTTACTCTAGTTAAGAGTCTGTTTCTTGGTTTGTCTGTCTCTCTTTTTTCCCCTCTTTGTTCATTTGTTTTATTTCTTAAGTCCAAATATGAGTAAAATCATATGGTATTTGTCTTTCTCTGACTGACTTATTTCACTTAGCTTTATGCTCTAGTTTTTTTGGTTTTGTTTTGTTTTACATATGATGTATTATTTGCTTCAGGGGTACAGGTCTGTGAATCATCAGTCTTACGTGATTCACAGCACTCACCATAGCACATGCCCTCCCCAATGTCCATAATCAAGCTACCCTATCCCTCCCCTCCATCCACCAGCAACCCTCAGTTTGTTTCCTGAGACTAAGAGTCTCTTAGGGTTTGTCTCCCTCCCAATCCCATCTTGTTTCTTTTTTTCCCTTCCTACCCACCATGACCCCCTGCCCTGCCTCTCAAATTCCTCATATCAGATAGATCATATAATAATTGTCTTTCTCTGGTGGGCTAATTTTGCTTAACATAATACTCTCTAGTTCCATCTGCATCATCATAAATGGCAGGATTTTGGGCTTTTGATGGTTGCATAATATTCCAGTGTATATACCTCATCTTCTTTATCCATTCATCTGTTGATGGACATCTAGTCTCTTCCTGTAGTTTGGCTATTTTGGATATTGCTGCTATAAACATTTGGGTGCATGTGCCCCTTCAGATCACTGCACTTATACCTTTAGGGTAAATACCCAGTAGTGTGATTGCTGGGTCATAGGATAGCTCTATTTTCAACTTTTTGAGGAACCTCCCTGCTGTTTTCCAGAGTGGTTGCACCAGCTCGCATTCCCACCAACAGTGTAGGAGGGTTCTCCTTTCTCCACATCCTCGCCGACAGCTGTCATTTCTTGACTCATTAATTTTAGCCATTCTGACTGGTGTGAGGTGGTATCTCATTGTGGTTTTGATTTGTATTTCCCTGATGCTGAGCGATTAAAAAAAAAGAATTGATAAGATAAGTTGGTTGAAAAAAAAGAGGAAAGAATGTGAGCAGGCTGGAGACTGAAACAAAGCCATGCACAGGATTTAAGGTATATTTTGATCTGTTAGAAGAAACTGTATCCCAGAAGAAAGAAAAGCCTATATGTATACAAAAAGTAAGGTTAAATACAATGAAGGGATAGACTATAACAATGAAAATTAAAAAAAAATTGTTTAAAGGTATTGATAAGTTAAAATAGTTTTAAAAGTTTAAAATAGGAAAGAGGAAAAATTTTAAAAACCGAATAAGAAAAAAATAAAATTAAAAATATTTAACTTTGAAAGACTAAAGAATCATGGGGGGAAAGCCATGAATTCTATGTGTTGTATTCCTTAGCTCTGGAGTTCTGCAGTTCTCACTGATCTGTTAACGTGGCCTCAGCTGGATGTTCTTGCTGATCTTCTGGGGGAGGGGCCTGTGTGATTCTCAAATGTCTTTGCCCGAGGCGGAATTGCACTGCCTTTGCCAGGGGCCAGGCTGAGTAATCTGCACAGTTTTGTTCTCGGGAGATTTTGTTCCCTGAATGCTTTCTGTAGAGCTTTGGAGGACGGGAATAATGATGCCGGTCTCCCAATCTCTGGCTGGAGGAGCCACGAGCTCAGGGCCCCACTCCTCAGTGCGCCCTGAGAGAAAAGCGTCAATCTCTCCCGTCTCCCTGGTCTCTGGCCACACTCCAAGTTCACCCAGCCTGTGTCTGAGTGTTTCTATCTCTGGTGCAGGGCCCTGTTTGGAGTCTCCAAGCCCAGCAGATTCCTGCCATCCTGTTCTTCCCGGAAGAGGAAGGTGAGTCTCCCCGGATCAGCCACTTGTGTGGTCCCTGCTCTTTGAGATCACGGTTGAAGGTAACCCCGAGCTGAGAGCCCCTCCTCGGCTCCATCTCTGCTGCCATCTTCCCTGCTCTGAAACCTGGGAGCTCTGCCACACTCAGACACCCCTGGTCTTTCTGTAACCACACTGTTCCCGAGAGGGCTCTAACCCCTGCTTAGCCTCTGGAGAGAGGTCCCTCAGTGGAGTCGACTTCTAAAAGTTCTGATTTTGTGCTCTGCTTCTCCACCACTTCCTGGGAGCCAGCCCCTTCCCCCACAGTCTATCTTCCTGTGCATCACCTCGGATTCACTTCTCCATACATCCTACCTTCCAGAAAGTGGTTGCTCTTCTGTTCCTAGAATTGTTGCTCTTCTCTTCGATCTCCTGTTGAGTTTGTAGGTGTTCAGAATGGTTTGATAACTATCTAGCTGAACTCCTGGGACCCGATGATAATTAGGTCTCCTCCTCCTCTGCCATCTTGCTCCTTCTCCCTCTATACACCCTTATACTCTCTAGTTTTAACCATGTTTGTTCTTTTTTTTATGGCTGAAAAATATTCCATTTTATATATACCACATCTTCTTTATCCATTCATCTCTCAATGGTCACTTGGGTTGCTTCCATATCTCGGCTATTGTTTAAGTAATTCTGCAGTAAATATAGGGGTGCGTGGATCCCTTTGAATTAGTGTTTTTGTAATCTTTGGTTAAAAACTCAGTAGAGCAAAACCAAAAACAAGAACAACCCCGCCACCCCCCCCCAAAAAAAACCCCAGTAGCGCAATTACTAGATTGTCGGGTATTTCTATTTTTAACTTTTTTAGGAACTTCCATAGTGTTTTCCACAGTGGCTGTACCAGTTTGCATTCCCACCACCAACATTGCAAGTGTTCCTTTTTTTCCACATCCTCACCACTCCTGATATCCGGTGTTTTTTTATTTGAGCCATTCTGACAGGTATGAGGTGATATCTTATTGTAGTTTTGATTTGCATTTCCCTGATGATATATGATAATGAGCATCTTTTCAAATGTGTGTGTTGACCATCTGTAAGTCTTCTTTGGAAAAATGTCTGTGTCTTCTGCACATTTTAAAATTGGATTATTCATTTTGTGTGTGTTCAGCTTTATAAGTTCTTTATAGATTTTGGATTCTAACCCTTTATTAGGTATGTCAACCCTTTATCAGGTGTGTTATTTGTAAATTTCTCCTATTCCATAGTTTACCATTTAGTTTTGTTGATTGTTTCTGTCACTGCACAGATGCTTTTTATTTTGATGTAGTTCCCACAGTTTATTTTTGCTTTTGTTTCCCTTCTTTCAGGGACCTATCCAGAAAAAAAATTGCTATAGCCAATGCCAGAGGTACTATTGTCTTTGCTCTTTTCTATGATTTTTGTGGTTTTCGGTCTCACATTTAGGTCTTTAATCCATTTTGAATTTGAATTTATTTTTGTGTATGTTGAAAGAAAGTAGTCTAATTTCATTCTTTTGCATGTTGCTGTCAGTTTTCCCAACACCATTTGTTGAAAGAACTTTTCCCCATTGGATATTCTTTCCTGATTTGTCAGAGATAATTTAATTGGCCATACAATTGTGGGTTTATGTCTGTGTTTTCTACTCTGTTCAGTTGATCTCTGTGTCTATTTTTGTGCCAGTACCATACTGTTTGGATTACTACAGCTTTGTAATATAACTTGCATTTCAGAATTGTGATGCCTCCAGATTTGCTTTTCTTTTTCAAGATTGCTTTAGCTCTTTGAGGTCTTTTGTGATCCCATACGAATTTTAAACCTGTTTGTTCTGGTTCTGTGAAAAATACTATTGTTTTTTGATAGGATTGTGTTAAATGTGTAGATTGTTTTGGATATCAAAGGCATTTTTTTTTCAAAGGCATTTTTAACAATATTTATTCTTCTAATCCATGAGTATGGGATGTCTTTCCATTTCTTTGTGTCATTTTCAGTTTGTTTCTTCAGTTTTTTATAGTTTTCAGAGTACAGACCTTTCATCTCTTTGGTTTATTTCTAGGTATCTTCTTATTTTCGTTGTACTTGTAAAAGGGATTGTTTTTTAAATTTCTCTTTCTGTTGATTCATTTTTGGTATGTAGAGATACAACAGATTTTTGTGCATTAATTTTGTATCCTGCAACTTTACTGAGTTTGTTTATCAGTGCTAGCAGTTTTGTGGGGAGTCTTTTTGGTTTTCTATATATAGTATCATGTCATCTCCAAATAGTGAATGTTTTACTTCTCCCATACCAATTTGGATACCTTTTATATGTTTTTGTTGTCTGATTGCTGTGGATAGAACTTCCAGTAATATGTGGAATAAAGGTGGTGAATGGACATCCTTGTCTTGTTTCATAGCTTGCCTTTTGCTTTTATTGTGGTTTTCTGTGCTGCATAGAGCTTTTTCTTTTTTAATTTTTTAGACAAGATTTTATTTTTAAGTAATCTCTATGCCCAAAATGGGGCTCAAACCTACAACCCCAAGATCAAGAGTTGCATGCTCTACTGACCAAGCCAGCAAGACACCCTTGCACAGAGTTTTTTAGTGTGATGCCATCCCATACATATATTTTTCATTTGTTGCCTTTGCTTTTAGTATCCAAAAAAAAAAAAAAAAAAAGAAAAGAAAAAAAAAAGAAAGAAAGAAAGAAAAAGAAAAAGTCATTGCCAAGACATTAAGGAGCTTACCTCTAATATTTTCTTCCTAGAATTTTGTTGTTTCAGGTCTTACCTTCAAGTCCTCAATACTTTTTGAGTTGATTTTTGTGAATGATGAAATGAGTCTAGTTTCATTCTTTTGCATATGGATATCCAGTTTTCCCAGTATCATTTATTGAAGAGACTATTTTTCCCTATTTTATACTCTTGATGTTTTGTCAAAAGTTAGTTGACTCTAAGTGTATGGGTTTATTTCTGGGATCTCTTTTCTGTTCCATTTAAATGCCCGTTTTTATGACAATACTGCACTGTGTGATTACTATAGCTCTATTACTACACATAGTTTAAAATCAGAAAGTATGATGTCTCCAGCTTTGTTCTTTCTCAAGATTGCTTTGGCTATTCACAATCTTTTCATCTCCTTAGTTAAATATATTTCTAAGTATTTTATTGTGCTGGATGTTATTATAAATGGGATTTTAAATTTCTTTTTCAGATCATTTGTTGTTATTGTATAGAAACACTACTGTTATCAGTATGTTGATATTGTATCCTGCAACTTTCCCGAATTTGTTAGTTACATCTAACAGTTTTTTTTTGGTGGAATGTTTAGGATTTTCTATATATAAAATCATGTCATCTGCAAATAGACAGAACTTACTTTTTCCTTTCTGATTCAGAAAACTTTTTTTTTTTTCCTTGCCTGATTGCACTGAGTTGGTGTGGTGAGAGTGGGCATCCTTGTCTTGTTCCTGATCTTAGAGAAAAAGCTGTCAAACTTTCCTCATTGAATATGATATATGGGTGCTTATCCCATATGGCTTTTATTATTATGTTGAGGTATGTTTCTTTATCTAATTTGTTGAGGGTATTTATCAGGAATGGATGTTGAATTGTGTCAATTGCTTTTTATGCATCTACTGAGATTATCATATGATTTTTATCTTTTATTCTATTAAAGATGTTATTGATTACCTATTCTTATTATTATTATGTTTTTAATTGATTTGTATGTATTGAACCATCCCTGTATCACAAGGATGAATCCTGCCTGATCATAGTGTATGGTACTTTTATTGTGATTTGAATTTGGTTTGCTAATATTTATTGAGAATTTTTCATCTATGTTCAGAGAGGATATTGGTCTGTGGTTTTTTGATTTCGTTGTTTTGTTTTGTTTTTCCTTGTAGTGTCCTTATCTGGCTTTGGTATCAGGACAATGCTGGCCATGTAAAATGAATTTGGGAGTGTTCCTTCCTTTTCAATTTATTGGACGAGTTTGATAAGGATTGTTGTTAATGTTTCTTTAATGTTTAGTAGAATTCAACGAATATAATTATCTGGTCCTGGTCTTCTTGTCATTGAGAGGTTCTTGATTAATGATTCAATGTCTTTACTCATTATTTGTCTGTTCGTATTTTCTGTTTCTTCATGATTCAATCTTTATAGGTTATATGTTTCTACGAATTTATATATTTCTTTTTGGTTTCCAATTATTGCCATATAATGGTTCACAGTAATCTTTTATGATATTTGTACAGTTGTGGTGTCAGTTGTGTCTCCTTTTTCATTTCTGATTTTATTTAATTGTTTTTTTCTCGTTGAGTAGAGTTAACACAATGATATAGGAGAAATTACTGCCTGTGTTCTTTCTAGGATTTTTATGGTTTCAGGTCTCATATCTAGGACTTTAAGCCATTCTGAGTTTATTTTTGTGTATGGCTTTAGAAAGTGGTCCATTTTTATTCTTTTATATAGCTGTTCTGTTTTCCTGTATCATTTATTAAAGAGATTGTCTTCTCCCCACTTTGTAGTCTTGCCTCCTTTGTCATAGGTTAGTTGACTAATGAGTATTGGTCTATTTCGGAGCTCTCTTCTGTTCCACTGATCTGTGTGTCTATTTTTGTGACAGTACCATAATGTTTGATTATGGAAATCTGGAATGGTGATATCTCCAGCTCTGTTTTTCTTTCTCAAAATGACTATGTCTATTTGAGGTAATTTGTGACCAAGAGAAAAAGAGAAAGGACCCAAATAAACAAAACCAGAAATGGAAGAAGAGAAGTAACAATAGATACCACAGAAATAGAAAGTATTATAAGAGAATACTGTGAAAAAATATATGCCAACAAATTGGACAAACCAGAAGAAATGGATAAAATCCTAGGAACATATTATCTTCCAAAACTGAATCAGGAAGAAATAGAAAATCATTTCTGATTTTATTTATTTGAGTCTTCTTCTCTTTCAGTCTTAGTGTAGCCAAAGTTTTGTTTAGTTTTTTATTTTTATTTATTTGACAGAGAGAGATCACAAGCAGACAGAGGGGCAGGCAGAGAGCTGGGCTGGGGGAGCAGGCTCCCTGCCAAGCAGAGAGCCTGATGCAGGGCTCGATCCCAGGACCCTGGGATCATGATCTGAGCAGAAGGCAGAGGCTTAACCCTCTGAGCTACCCAGTCACCCCTGGTTTAGTTTTGTTAATCTTCTCTATTATTTTTCTGGTCTCTGTTTTATTATTTCTGCTCTGGTATTTATTATTGCCCATTTTACCCCAAAATTTATTCATTTGTTGATTTTCTGTCTGGATGGTTTATCTACTATGGAAAATAGGGTATTAAAGTCTTCCACTCTTATGGTTTTGTCTGTTTCCCTCTTCAGAGTTTTTTTTGAAAACTTATTTATTTTAGAGAGAGAGCATGGGGTAGGGGCAAAGGCAGAGGGGACAGGGAGTCTTTTTTTTTTAATAAACATATAATGTATTATTAGCCCCAGGGGTACAGGTCTGTGAATCTCCAGGTTTACACACTTCACAGCATTCACCATAGCACATACCCTCCCCAATGTCCATAACCCCACCACCCTCTCCCTACCCCCCTCCCTCTAGCCCCCTCAGTTTGTTTTGTGACATTAAGAGTCTCTTATGGTTTGTCTCCCTCCAGATCCCATCTTGTTTCATTTACTCTTTTCGTACCACCCAAGCCCCCCATGTTGCATCTCCATTTCCTCATATCAGGGAGATCATATGATAGTTGTCTTTCTCCGATTGACATATTTTGCTAAGCATAATACCCTCTAGTTCCATCCACATCGTCACAAATGGCAAGATTTCATTTCTTTTGATGGCTGCATAGTAGTCCATTGTATAAATATATATATATATATATATATATGTATATATATATATATACTACATCTTCTTTATCCATTCATCTGTGGATGGACATCTAGGTTCTTTCCATCGTTTGGCTATTGTGGATATTGCTGCTATAAACATTCGGGTGCACGTGCCCCTCCGATCACTACCTTTGTATCTTGAGGGTAAATACCCAGTAGTGCAATTGCTGGGTCGTAAGGTAGCTCTATTTTTAACTTTTTGAGGAACCTCCATGCTGTTTTCCAGAGTGGTTGCACCAGCTTGCATTCCCACCAACAGTGTAGGAGGGTTCCCCTTTCTCTGCATCCTCACCAGCATCTATCATTTCTTGACTTGTTAATTTTAGCCATTCTGACTGGGGTGGGTGGTATCTCATTGTGGTTTTGATTTGTATTTCCCTGATGCTGAGTGATGTGGAGCCTTTTTTCATGTGTCTGTTGGCCATCTGGATGGCTTCTTTGCAGAAATGTCTGTTCATGTCCTCTGTCCATTTCTTGATTGGGTTATTTGTTCTTTGGGTGTTGAGTTTGCTGAGCCCTTTATAGATTTTGGATACTAGCCCTTTATCTGATATGTCCTTTGCAAATAATTTCTCCCATTCTGTCAGTTGTCTTTTGGTTTTGTTTACTCTTTCCTTTGCTGTGCAAAAGCTTTTGATCTCGATGAAGTCCCAATAGTTCATTTTTGCCCTTGCTTCCCTTGCCTTTGGCGATGTTCCTAGGAAGAATCTGCTGCAGTTGAGGTCGAAGAGGTTGCTGCCTATGTTCTCCTCAAGGATTTTGATGGATTCCTTTCTCACTTGAGGTCTTTCATCCATTTCGAGTCTATTTTCATGTGTGGTGTTAGGAAGTGGTCCAGTTCCATTTTTCTGCATGTGGATGTCCAATTTTCCCAACGCCATTTGTTAAAGAGGCTGTCTTTTTTCCAGTGGACATTCTTTCCTGCTTTGTTGAAGATTAGTTGACCATAGAATTGAGGGTCTATTTCTGGGCTCTCTCTTCTGTTCCATTGATCTATGTGTCTGTTTTTGTGCCAGTACCATACTGTCTTGATGATGATAGCTTTGTAATAGAGCTTAAAGTCTGGAATTGTGATACCACCAACTTTGGCTTTCTTTTTCAATATTCCTTTGGATATCTGAGGTCTTTTCTGGTTCCATATAAATTTTAGCATTATTTGTTCCATTTCTTTGAAAAAAATGGATGGGATTTTGATAGGGATTGCATTAAATGTGTAGATTGCTTTAGGTAGAATAGACATTTTCACAATATTTGTTCTTCCAATCCATGAGCATGGAATATTTTTCCATTTCTTTGTGTGTTCCTCAATTTCTTTCATGCCTACTTTATAGTTTTCTGAGTATAGATTCTTTGCCTCTTTGGTTAGATTTATTGCTAGGTATCTTATGGTTTGGGGTGCAATGGTAAATGGGACTGACTCCTCAATTTCTCTTTCTTCTGTCTTGTTGTTAGTGTAAAGAAATGCGACTGATTTCTGGGCATTGACTTTATATCCTGACACTTTACTGAATTCCTGTACAAATTCTAGCAGTTTTGGAGTGGAGTCTTTTGGGTTTTCCACATATAGTATCATATCATCTGCAAGGAGTGATAGTTTGACTTCTTCTTTGCCAATTTGGATGCCTTTAATTTCTTTTTGTTGTCTGATTGCTGAGGCTAGGACTTCTAGTACTATGTTGAACAGCAGTGGTGATAACGGACATCCTTGCCATGTTCCTGACCTTAGCGGAAAAGCTTTCATTTTTTCTCCATTGAGAATGATATTTGCAGTGGGTTTTTCATAGATGGCTTTGATAATATTGAGGTATGTGCCTTCTATCGCTACACTTTGAAGAGTTTTGATCAGGAAGGGATGCTGCACTTTGTCAAATGCTTTTTCAGCATCTATTGAGAGTATCATATGGTTCTTATTCTTTCTTTTATTAATGTATTGTATCACATTGATGGATTTGCGGATGTTGAACCAACCTTGCAGCCTTGGAGTAAATCCCACTTGGTCGTGGTGAATAATCCTTTTAATGTACTGTTGGATCCTATTGGCCAGTATTTTGGTGAGAATTTTCGCATCTGTGTTCATCAAGGATATGGGTCTGTAATTCTCTTTTTTGGTGGGATCCTTGTCTGGTTTTGGGATCAAGGTGATGCTGGCCTCCTAGAATGAGTTTGGAAGTTTTCCTTCCATTTCTATTTTTTGGAACAGTTTCAGGAGAATAGGAATTAATTCTTCTTTAAATGTTTGGTAGAATTCCCCTGGGAAGCCATCTGGCCCTGGACTTTTGTTTGTTTGGAGATTTTTGATGACTGTTTCAATCTCCATATTGGTTATGGGTCTGTTCAGGTTTTCTATTTCTTCCTGGTTCAGTTGTGGTAGTTCATATGTCTCTAGCAATGCATCCATTTCTTCCAGATTGTCAGATTTGTGGGCATAGAGTTTCTCATAATATGTTCTTATAATTGTTTGAATTTCTTTGTTGTTGGTTGTGATCTCTCCTCTTTCATTCATGATTTCATTTATTTGGGACCTTTCTCTTTTCTTTTTGATAAGTCTGGCCAGGGGTTTATCAATCTTATTAATTCTTTCAAAGAACCAGCTCCTAGTTTCATTGATTTGTTCTATTGTTTTTTTAGTTTCTATTTCATTGATTTCTGCTCTGATCTTTATGATTTCTCTTCTCCTGCTGGGTTTAGGTTTTCTTTGTTGTTTTTTTCTCCAGCTCCTTTAGGTGTAGGGTTAGGTTGTGTATTTGAGACCTTTCTTGTTTCTTGAGAAAGGCTTGTATCGCTGTATATTTTCCTCCCAGGACTGCCTTTGCTGTGTCCCACAGATTTTGAACTGTTGTGTTTTCATTATCATTTGTTTCCTTGAATTTTTCAATTCTTCTTTATTTCCTTGTTGATTCATTCATTCTTTAGAAGGATACTGTTTAGTCTCCATGTATTTGGGTTCTTTCCAAATTTTCTCTTGTGATTGAGTTTTAGCTTAAGAGCATTGTGGTCTGAAAATGTGCAGGGAATGATCCCAATCTTTTGATCCTGGTTGATACCTGATTTATGAACCAGGATGTGATCCATTCTGGAGAATGTTCCATGTGCACTAAAGAAGAATGTGTATTCTGTTGCTTTGGGATGGAATGTTCTGAATATAGCTGTGATGTCCATCTGGTCCAGTGTGTCATTTAAGGCCTTGATTTCCTTGTTGATCTTTTGCTTAGATGATCTGTCCATTTCAGTGAGGGGGGGGTGTAAAAATTTCCTATTATTATTGTATTATTGTCATTGTGTTTCTTTGATTTTATTATTAATTGGTTTACATAGTTGGCTGCTCCCATGTTAAGGGCATAGGTATTTAAAATTGTTAGATCTTCTTGTTGGACAGACCCTTTGAGCATGATATAGTGTCCTTCCTCATCTCTTATTATAGTCTTTGGCTTAAAATCTGATTGATCTGATATAAGGCCACCCCAGCTTTCTTTTGATGTCCATTAGCATGGTAAATTGTTTTCCACCCGGGGCAGGGAGTCTTAAGCAGACTCTGCATTAGTGCAGAACGTGATCCGGGGCTCCATCTCATGACCCTGATCATGACCTAAGCCAAATCCCAAATCTGGATGCTCTACCAACTGTGCCAGCCAGGCGCCCCTCTCTTCAGATCTAGTAGTATTTGCTTAATATATTTCAGTGCTCTCGTGTTGGATGCATACATGTATTTATGATTGTTGTGCCTTCTTGATCAGTTGACTCTTGCATCATTCTATAGTGGCCTTCTTTGTCTTTTGTTACTATTTTTGACTTAAAGTCTCTTTTGTCTAATGTAAGTAAAGCTACTCCTGCTCTCGTTTGGTTTCCACTTGCATGGAATATCTTTTTCCATCCATTCACTTTTAGCCTATGTGTATTAAAGCTGAGGTGAGTCTTTTGTAGGAAGCATATATGTGGGTCTTATATATTTTATCTGTTCACCCACTCTGTGTTTTCTTCCTGGGAGAAATCAGTGCATTTTCATTTACAGTAATTATTGATAGGTAAAGATTTACTTATGCCATCTCATTGTTTCCTAGCTGTTTTATAGTTCTCTTATACCTTTCTTCCTCTTTGACTGCCTTCCATTATGAATTGATGATTTTCTGTAGTGGTAGGCTTTGATTCTCTTCCATGTATCATTTGTGAATCTATTGTAGGTTTCTGCTT
Organism: Martes martes; assembly: GCF_963455335.1. NCBI lineage: Eukaryota > Metazoa > Chordata > Mammalia > Carnivora > Mustelidae > Martes > Martes martes. Next base: position 81,596 of record NW_027666423.1, on the reverse strand, counting down.
TTTGGTTACCATGAGGCTTACATGAAACATCTTATATGTATAGCGGTCTATTTCATACTGATAACAATTCAACTTCAATCACATGAAAACTCTACCCTTTTACTCCCTTTTATATGTTTATATTATAAATATAAATACATATAAATAGAATATATTTTATATTATATACTATATATGTTTTATATAGTATATATATTTTATATTATATACTACCCTTTTATATTTTTGATGTCACAGTTTACTTCTTTTTATATTGCGTATCCATTAATAAATCATTGTAGGTGTAGTTTTTTATTTTATTTCACTTTTTTTCAGTGTTCCAAAATTCATTGTCTATGCCCCATACCCAGTGATCCAGGCGATATGTAGCTGTATTTTTAAAAACTTTTGTCCTTTAACTGTTAAACTAGAGTTAAATGGTTAACATGCCAGTGTTGTGTATTTTCATGTGTCTTCATGTTTCTAATTATCATCCTTTCACTTCAATTTCAAGTACTCCTTTCAGCATTTCTTGGAAGGCAGTTCTAGTGGTAGTGAGCTCCATCACCTTCCTTTTTGGGGGGAAAGTCTTCATTTTGCCTTCTTTTCTGAAGGCAATTTTGCCAGGTTAAGTATTCTTGGTTGGCAGTTTCTTTCTCACAGGATTTTGAATATATCATTCCGTTCACTCCTGGCCTGCAAGGTCCCTGCTCAGCAATCTGCTGTAGCCTTATGGGGCTTACCTTGTATGAGAGAGTTTTTTTCCCTTGTTGCTTTTGAAATTCTTTCTTTGTCTTTGATTTAGTGAGTTACATTATAATGCATCTTGTAGAAGATCATTTTGGGTTGAAATTTTGTGGTGACGTATTACCTTCATTAACTTGGATCTCCAAATCTCTCCCCCAGGTTTGGGAAGTTCTCAGCCATTATTTCTTTAACTAAGCTCTTTACCACATTTTTCTCTCCTCCTTCTGGGACTCCAGTGATCTTTACATTGTTTTTTATTTTGTTTTGTTTTGTTGTGTTTTGATGGTGCCCCATAATTTTCATAAGATTTCTTTATTCTTTTTCATTCTTTTTCCTTCTTGCTCCCCTATTTGGATAATTTCCGTTAATCTCTCTTTTACATCACTGGTTCCTTATTCTGCTTTGTCAAGTCTGATATCGAAGCTCTCTATTGAACTATTCAGTTACTGTATTCTACAGGTCCAAAATTTCTGTTTGGTGTTTTTAAAAAGTGTTTTCTCTTGGTTGAACTTTTCGTTTTTCTCTTGTATTGTCTTTCTGATTTTGTTAAGTTGTTTATATGTGTTTTTTTAAATAGTTTCCTGAACATCTTTAGAACAACTGTTTTGAATTATCTGTTGAGCAATTCTTGGATCTCCATTTCTTTGGGGCCAGTTCCTGGAGGTTTACTCTATTCCTTTGGTGGAGTCATCTTTCCCTAATTCTTTGTGATTCCAATAGCCTTTTGTAGGTCTGTGCATTTGAAGTAGTCTCCTGAATTTTATGGCCTGACTTGGGTAATATAAGACTTTGACCTCAAAGTGGGGGCATGCTGGGCACCAAGTGTGGGGTGTGAGTGGCATGGTTCTCTTTGGCCAAGGCCACTAGGATCCACAGCATTGACAACACTGTTGTCCTTGATAAGCATTCAAGGGGTCCATAGTGGCTTCAACGGCAGTTGGGGTCCTCAGTGACACTTCCAGGTACAATGGCTAGGGCCCAGGCATGTAGTGATGGTGGCCAGAGCTCGTGGTGGCATACTTGGCTGCAGAGTCCAGCTGCAGGTGCCTGTGTCGTGTCATGTGTCAGTTGGGCACATCATGCAGTGGTGGGGTCATGGAAGGCAGCAAAGACAGGCCCAGCTACAGGCTCACTGGCATGCACTACTGTGGCTGTTGGGTATTGCCATGGGTTCACAGTAGTGTAAACTGTTGGCAGGATTCAAACCTGGGATGTGTGGGTGCACAGCTGGTGGGGCTAATGACAGAATACAGGGCCTAATCCAGGCCCACAAGCAATTACAGAATCCCAGGCTGTTGGTGTGCTCCCCTATGTCGCCACAGTCTTACTCCAAGGCCTACACACTTCACCAGAGGCCAGTGACAATTTTCAGGCTTACCAGGCTTGCAGCGTGCAAGTGCACAGCTAGATGGGTAGCCCCAAGTGCACCCATGGGGGTGGGGTCAGCGTTGGGGGTTTAGACTGGCATCTTACACCTGGGGAAAAACAGAGGCTTGAGCTGGCTGCTGGTGCAGTTCCCAGGCTCTTTTTGCAGCCAGAGAGGGGAATTAGAGGGAAGAGACTCAGACAACGGGTGTCAGCAAATGCCAATACCTGAAAGCTGGTGAAAACTGCAGGTTTTCACCTTAGTGAAATTTAGTGAAACTTATTTCCATGGAGGCTTAGTTGGTGATTGATTTCTTCACTGGCAAAACCTGCTGGGCTTCACTGTAGGGGGTCCTGCTACGTGGCTGCTATTAGTAGCTATTGTGTTTCTTTTTTTCCTAACCATCTCTGCATATCTCACTTTTGTTGGTCTCTGGGTAGGGTAAACCTGAATTGGGACCTTTGTGCAGTATCCCGAAAACCTGGAGAAGCTGGTCCCTCACTCTGCTTTTCCTTTTCTAGTAAATGGAACTCCTTCTGGCTGGGGACTCTTGGCACTGAGCAGTGCCAGCTTGAGGGGTGAGATGATGCAGGCAAAATGAAACGTTCTTCTTTTCTTGTGCAATTATTCTCAAGTTTTTTTGTTTCACTGTGTTGCTAAGGTTCCTTAAGAGGACTCCTGAGCTCTTCCAGAGCCGTTTTTGTTCATGGAGAGCTTTCTGATTATTGATCTTTGTGAAGGGATGGAGGTGTCCCTACATCGTTGTTTGGTGATGTCACTCCCACCTTTCCCAGATTTTTAAATGCACTCCAAAATTTGTGAATCATTGTGCAAGATAGTAAAGGAGGGAGAAGTCAAGTACCATGTTTTATTGATCCCGGGTCAGCACAATTCCTTATGTTGACCGTCATTACAAATTTATATTATTTACTTATCATCACTGTTACCCTTAGAATTAACTTGGGAAATAAAAGATATAACATTTTTATTATTTTCTTTACCAAGCTCTAGAAGGCCATACCACCTTCTGGGGAGTCATCAGTGCTATCGCTGTCAATCAAAGTCAGGTACTGTCATCACCAGACCATCTCAGAAGAGCAGGAGAGGCCCCTGCAGAGCATCTATTTGACTCATGTTGACCCATTAAGAGTACAGGACAAGACTCACAGCATGGGAATGTCTGCTGGAGATCCCACTAAAGTGGAGACCTTGGCAAACACCATTGGAAGAAATAAGCAACAGGGGACTCCTGCTCTGAAGGTTGGTCAGTGAAAGGCAGCAGTGGCCACACTGAATCTGCAGGGGGAATAGTAGGCCTCATTAAGCTGCACTATATAGAGATCCTTCCATCGTTGCACTATTTAGACAGTGTAAACAGCATAAACACTAAGAGGTTGAATCTGTCCATTCCAGCAAGCCTGGAGGCTTGTAAAAGAGTCCCAAGAATTTATCAGGGGAGCTAGGGTTAACAATTTTGGATTTGGGGGGAACCAATGTTCATGTTGTCATTAGACGTTTGAAGCAGTAATCCCAGAATCTTAGGAGGCTAAATGAACCATTTCTACAGGCTGCAGGTTCCAGGAAGTCCCTACAGCTCCCAATGGAAAACATGGCTTATTATCTGGACCAAAGAATTTGGATACATCCTTAATTGGCCATACTTTTATAAAGGCTTGAAAACAACTCCAATAGGTTATCTAAAATATTGGTTTGATCAAAAGAATCTTAAGACTTATTTAAAACGTCTTCAGTTGTAGCACAAAAGTAAAAGGGGAAAGTGCCAAGATCTGAGGTAACAAAGAAATAGGAAAAAAATCAAATATATGGATATATAGTAGAAGATGAAATTGTAGACTAGATCATACAGGGTGCTTTGTAGACTATCTTTAAAAATGTGTGTTTTAAGTATGAGAGGACATCACTGAAAGATTTTTTTTAAGATTTTATTTATTTATTTGAAAGAGAGAGAGAGTGAGAGCACTAGCAGAGAGGAGAGGGATTGTTTTATTTATTTATTTATTTTGGCTGTTATGCACAATGTTATGAACATTTTTTTTTCAAAGATTTCATTTATTCATTTGAGAGAGAGAGAGAAGGAATGAGAGAGAGAGAGAGTATGAAAGGAAAGAGGTCAGTGGAGAAGCAGACTCCCCACCGAACAGTGAGCCTGATGCGGGACTCAATCTTGGGGTTCCAGGGTCATGACCTGAGCCGAACGCAGTCGCCTAACAAACAGCTACCCAGGTGGGCTTCTATGTACATTATTGGGCAATCCTAACTGGTTTTTGGGGTCAGGATCATGGGCCCCAGACAAGCAACATAGGTTGGCCAGTAAAATTGAAAGAAATATTTTTCAGATACTTTTGAGTTTCTATTATGACTTTTGACGACACTAAATGCTGAGATTTGGAACATAATTATGTTTGGGTTAACTATCCTAAGATTTGGGGATTGTTTTATTTTTGTTAATGTGTAGGTGTGAAAAACAATTGCTGTGTAATTTTATATGCTTTAGATCCTTCATAGTGAGGCTGCTGAGCTGTGTGGCAAGCAAACAGACACAAAATCTGAGGTCCTAAACTGCAGCCACTCTAGAGAAAGACAGTCCAGTCTGCAGCTGCTTAAAGAATGAAGACATGGGGTGCCTGGGTGGCTCAGTGGGTTAAAGCCTCTGCCTTCAGCTCAGGTCATGATCTCAGGGTCCTGGGATCGAGTCCCATATCGGGCTATCTGCTCAGCAGGGAGCCTGCTTCCCTCTCTCTATCTGCCTGCCTCTCTGCCTACTTGTGATCTCTCTCTGTGTCTCAAAAAAAAATAAATAAATCTTAAAAAAAAAAAAAGAATGAAGACACAAAAAATTCATCTAACTGAAATTGAGCAGAATGAACAGTTGAGGGAAATGATTATTTAGACTTTAAACTGAAATTGGGGACTTTAATTTCTTGGATTAGTAATGCACAGGGACAGCAGAATTTTTTCACACGTTAGCCCTTTGGGACTTCAACTAAAAGATTTTGAATTTTAATTTTTTAAGATTTTTATCTTTTAATTACATCAATGGGAAATTAACAATGGGAAGGTTTTTTTATTGAATTTAGGAGTATCACAGTATGTCGATATATGATATTTGGAATATTTTAAAGATTTTATTTATTTATTTGACAGAGAGAGATCACAAGTAGGCAGGAGGCAGGCAGAGAGAGAGAGAGGGAAGCAGGCTCCCTGCTGAGCAGAGAGCCCGATGCGGGACTCGATCCCAGGACCCTGAGATCATGACCTGAGCCGAAGGCAGCGGCTTAACCCACTGAGCCACCCAGGCGCCCCGATATTTGGAATATTTTAATTTAATTTGGAAGATTTGATTTCATTTTAATGTTTTAGTGTTGTTATTTAACCTCACTGCAGAAACTCTGAGAGGCTATGTTGGGCAATGTAGCTGGGCAAAATTTGGAATAGGAAATAGAACAGAAGTGAACGTTCATCTTTAAATTCAGAATGGCCACTGAGATCATTCAGTTAATGTACCATTCTATCCCATTTCAGACCTTAGAGCAAAATCTAATTCTATTAGCAGTAAGAAAGGTCCTAGAAAGTCCCAGAGAGATCCACAAATGCATATGGAAGGGCTGTTATTTTCTTATAACAAATATTTTCTTCACTATGATAAATGCATATTAGTTCTATGCTAATAATGCCTCATGGACTGATTTTTAGAAGATATCTAAAAAAAGTCAGAGACCTACATTTAGAATAAAATTTTTTAAAAATGCAGCAAAGATAACTCTTCTATTCAAAGGTAAAGGAAAAATACAGGGAATGATGATTGTATTATCACTTACTCTTCCATCTGGGAGATGGAAAATTTCTTTGCTGTAGGCTTTTTAAGCAGTTAGATGACAGAGACATTCAAATGTGGAAAAAAAAAATAGTTCTGGATTTTCCTCTCTTAGCTGAATCACTGCTACTTCCACTGCCAGGAGTGTACAAATGGTGATTGCACTTTGGCCCTTCAGTTTTTTCTCCTTGGGCCAGAGTGGAAGATAAATTTGGCTGTTCTTCCAAGTGTGGGCCTTGAGCCCTTTCCTGCCAGCATGGGAAAGAGGCTGGAAACCAGCTATGCCCTTTCTGCCCCTGACCTGTCAGCACGGCGGGTTTTCCAGAATTTTCCCACTTGCTGCTACTTTGCATACTCTTCTCTGGAAAGGGAGTCACTTTTCCATTCCTGGCATTATATCTTAATTTGGTGCAAGGTTGTGGTATAAGATTGGACCTTTTGTTTGTTTGTTTGTTTCATCATGAAAGACCTGTTCTTTACCGTTTTTATTTTTTAAGTTCATGTCATTCACTTTCAAGAGTGATTTCGAAAGGGATTTCAAGAAGGGCACCTGAGTGGCTCAGCTGGTTAAGCATCTGACTCTTGATTTCGGCTCAGGTGGTCATCAGATGGGTCGTGATCTCATGGGTTGTGGAATTGGGCCCCATTTCAGGCTCCACGCTCAGTGGGAAGTCTGCTTGAGATTCTCTCTCTCCTCCCTCTCCTTCTGCCCCTCCTCCTGCTTGCACGCATGCTCTCTCTCTAAAATAAATAAATAAATCTTTAAAGAAAGAGAGAGATTTCAAAAATGTGTGCGTATATGGCCATTTTATCCTGACTTTAGAACTTTTAAAAATGTTTCAGTGTCTCCTTTAAAAAAAAGTCTGGCAAATTTGTTTAGTTAATGTATGGACACCATGTAAGGTTCTGAAGCAGAATGTCATATACATTAAAAGCCATCTCTGGAATTTTGAAGTTAGAGAAAAATTCTGCAAAACATCCCATCTAACCGTCTAATTCTAGTAGTGTTCTGAAGCTCACCTACTTTTTTTTTTCTTTTTCAAAGATGATTAAATATTACACAGTCAGAATTTCACATTCTACCTGGCATATGGTGAGTGTTCAACAAATGTTGGCTTTTATTGTTACTACTCTTTAATTTGCTCAGCCACATGTGATCATCACACAACAATTTTACCCTATGCTTATGTAGTACCTTTTTACTCTCCTTCTCTCTTCCCTCCCTGGCTCTTTCATTCTTCACTTTTTTTCTTTTCTTCTTGCTCTGGTCAGCTCCACAATCATCCTCTAAGTCTGCTACTATTTCTATCCTCATTGTTCCTATCAATAACTCCCATCAGGCAAATAGTGCAGATTTGTATGTTTACTTTAAAAAAAAAAAAAGATTTTATTTATTTATTTGAGAGAGAGAAAGAGAGCACATGAGTGGTGGGGGTTGGGCTGAGGGAGAAGGAGAAGCAGGCTCCTGGTTGAGCAGGGAGCCCAGCGTGGGGCTAAATCCTAGGACCCTGAGATCATGACCTGAGCTAAAGGCAGATGCTTAACTAACTGAGCCACGCAGGCTCTCCTATACATTTACTTTCTAGTCCTATAAAGTACAAATGTGTTTCTTCCTTTTTTTTTTTTAAGATTTTATTTATTTATTTATTTATTCATTTGACTGAGAGAGACAGCAATAGCAGGAACACAAGCAGGCGAAGTGGGAGAGGGAGAAGCAGGCTTCCCAAAGAGCAGGGAGCCCAAAGAGGGCCTCCATCTCAGGACCCTGGATTCATGACCTGAGCCAAAGGCAGATGCTTAATGACTGAGCCACCTAGGCGCCCACAAACATGTTGCTTATTGAGGCATATTATTAAATTTAAACATAAACTGTTTAAATTACTATATCAACTACACTAGGAGGTCCTATATGTTAGTATAAATGCAGACCACCCAAATATTATTGCTTATGGGGATATCCTTTTTTTCTTCACGGACAGATGTGAAGTACCAGAATGCCTTTACTATGCAGAAGGCCCGCTTCTGCTTGGCACCATTTTGTATTCAAAGTAAGGATGCTTGTTAGTTAACTCATGGCATTTTCCTTTAGTCTATAAGATGTGAGGCCTTTGGGAGGACATTTTAGCTCATGCTCATCTTATTTCTTTGGTCAATCCAGATGTTTCTGGGAAGAAGGATTTTAACACTTTTTATAGCATTATGTTTTCTGGAAGTCAACCTATGCTTTCATGGACTCTGAAAAAATCCAGTCGTATGTTGTTTCCAGTGCTTGGAATCGTCTCTCAAAGACATTTGCTGATTACTATGGTAGTGCCTAAAAAAAGGTTTTAGAGCTCTTTTCTATGAATGCATTACTGTAGCATTCAGAATTAAGATCTGTCTCTGATTCAAAAATCAAAGTATAATCATGGAAACTATTTTTTCAGGAAATTAGATTTTCCTGGCTGAGATAGCAATAAGTCTGACTGACAAGGAAAACTCTCCACATGAACAATATTGTAAAGGAGGAATAAAGAGGTTTTATCTGGGAATTTCAGAACACTGAGAGAAATGATTGCTTAAGGTGGGCCTGATTTGGGCAATGATTCTTTAATATATTGAAAAAGTGAGATAAAATTTTTATTTTTACTTCTTTGTAACCACAAGATGGCACCACTTTCCTATTTTTAAAAGTTTGACACTGCTATTTTTCATTTTTTACGTTTTTTTAAAGATTACAGATGTTTGGGGACATTTGGTTATAACTTTCCCTCAAATACAGGCTCATAGACTATAAGGCTAGAGTTACGGTATTAAATAAGAATTTGTAGGTGGAATAAGATTTATAATATGCATCGCATATGCATGGCATTTAAATGGTTTAAATGGTTGGAATCTCAGCCCAAGGGAAAGGAGTTTCTCTGGGGGTTTTGTAAGTGAAAAGGGCAATGGGCAACTTAAACTGAGAAGTCAGATGTAAAGTGGTCTTGGCCAGCAGTTCCCTGTCTGGTCCAAGGGTATGAGCTGGCAGAGAATATAGGCAGGAGGAGAAGGAGGGTAAAAATGTCAGCTGTGCTGAGAGTTGAACTCTCGTAGAAATGATATTTTGAAGTGATGGGAGTGCTGAGGTTGTGTTTGAGGAAGAAGGAAGAGATCAGAGGAGGAGAAGCATACCTAAGGCCGAAGCAAAAAGTAGAAGGCAATTCCACCCACTCCTCAGCTCTGACCTAACTCTGTTAACATATCCTGGTTTAGCAAACTGTCCTGGGCCTACAAAAGACAAACAAAGGGAACCAATGGGGAACCAGCCACCTTCCTGTCATAAATGCTGTTGTAAGGCTGTTGTCTAGCTATAGTTATAAGACCTTCCTGTCCTCACCGTCCCTTCATTCCCTGTTCTCCTTCTCTTCATCAGTCCAATCCCTTTTGGTTATAGTTAGTAGAAACCCAGTGTAAAGTAGCTTAAACAAAGGGGAATTTATCCACGCATGAGACTTAAAAGTTCAGGGTTTGAATAACTTCAAACAGTTACATATAGATGTTCCACTGTTGGTTCTGTTGTTGTTGTTGTTGTTGTTGTTGTTGTTTTTCCCCTGTTGTCTTCATCCTTCCTCACATCTGTCCGGGTTGCAGTAAAGACTGCCCCAGCAGCACTAGACCTTCATGATTTTCATAGCCATCAATCTCAGAAGCCATTAGTTTCTCTCCCAGTATTCCTACAAAGACCCTCATTGATGGCTCTGGGTTGTGTGTCCACTTGGCATAAGAATTATATGGACCACACAAGGTGCAATACTCAAAAGAAAAGGTTTATGGACAGATTTTAAGTGTAACCCATGTCCATTATATCTTCCTAAGAAAGTATCTGGATAGTAACATGGCCCCAGGCCAATGTTCCCAATGTAGTAAGAACTGATCTACTAAGTGCAGGGAAAATGCACAGCTTATAATTATGGATAAGGACTAGACCTAAGTTTGGAGATCTTCAACCTAGGAGGAAAGTCTCTTAGAGAGAATTAAAGGTTTGATCTGTTGTTACCCTCGAGTATTTCCTGTTCTTTTTAGCCATTGACTTCTATGAGTAAGTATAATGGTGGTCAGGTTGACTCGAGAAGAATTTCTGGTCTCAGAGTCTCCTGAACTAAAATCAGTCTTTTCCCCTCACCCTCCTTCTATCCCTCCCTCTGTACCTTCCCACCCCATCATCAAATGTGACTGGATTTCCCTTGCCCCATTGTATGTAGGACTCGTTTGGAATCCTGAAATGAGACATCCAACAGAAATCTTGGGACTAAAATCTTTGTGTTCAAAGCAGGGAATTGGAGATGTTTCTTTATACTGATGTGTGGTGATATAATTATGCCAATAACGAAAGCTCTAGATGTAGTTACTTTCATTAATTTCCATCTCACAAAGGTAATAAGGGTTCTGTAGTGAGTGCCTGGGAAGATGGCTCTTGCCAAATCTGGAGAATATAAGAAAAGAAGAGTTCTTCTGGGTAAACGTTCTTGGTGCCAGGTATTAGAAGCTTTTGTAGACCTCAACAGCATACTGAGAAGTTTAATGATATACTCATATATTTTAGGCTAAGTTTATTTTATAAAGGGTCAACCCATTATATTAGCATGATGACTGTGCTTTCCTTGTGGAAAACTTGGAAACAGACTTATAATAAAATGTCCCCCTGTCCCCCCCCACCCTGAAAACTAGATTGTTTAGTTTGAGAGAATTGATCATAGTCTTACAATGACAGTTTCTACACTATTTTACACAGCATTCTCAGAGTATTGAACATTTACTTTGACAGCAAAGCTGTGGAAAGAAAGGTTCTGACAGTGGTTATGAATGAAAAACCAGGTAAGAAGCTTGACTTTAAGGAATAATTTGTATCCTGTTAATTGTCCTATGGGTCTTAAGGAAATGAGATAGACAATAATCCATTGTTAGTGGGCTAACGAGGCACAATATCTGAAAAGTTGGCATGTATATTGGAAGTTCCTTGATGATGAATGATGTTGAACATCTTTTCAAGTACCTGTTGGCCATCTGTATGTCTTCTTTGGAAAAATGTCTATTCAGAGCCTCTACTCGTTGTAAAATCAGACTGTGTTTTGTTTTGTTTTGCTATTGAGTTGTAGAAGATCTTCTTGTATTTTTGATATCAGCTCTACTCCAAGTCCTATTTCTATGTTCCCTTTTCATTGACTGGCACCACCCTTCATTTGGACAGGTTAGTTTATCTCTCATCCCATCAACCACTGAATTTTAAAATTTTTAACTTCAAAACATCTTTTGAATTCTTCTGTCACTTTCCACCATAGTCTGAACACCATTTTTTTTAATGTGGAATACTACATTATTAGCCTTAAAAATGGCTTTCTTGTATGCAATCTGACCTTCACCCTGGTAGAATAACCTTTTCAAATATGAATCTGTTGATAACCACCGCTTAGACAAGACACTTCAGAAATTCCCCTTTATGTTTAGGATAAAGACTATTTCTAAACATAAGTCACCAGTGCCTGTATGATCTGGCCCCTCCCTTAGACTCTGGCTTTCACCTGCACCACCTCCCTCACTCCTCCATGCTCCAACCCCTCTGGCCATGTTCTCTCTAGCCACAGAGTCTTCTCACATGAGGCTCCTTCTGTCTGGATCACTCTTCTACCTCTCCACTACTTACCAAGTGGACTCCTATCTTCCCACAATATAAGCTCAAGCTTCAGCTCCTCAAGTCTGCCTTCGTGCACCTGCCTTGCAGCTCTTTCTTGGCACTTATCACTGATAATTTTACATTTGCTTCTATTATTATTGTTAGCCAATAATGCCTATCTTCCCTACTGGACTCAAGCTCTACAAGGTCATGACTTATGTCTGCCAATCATTAATTCCATAGTCCCAGGCAAGAGAATGTAAGAGGAGCTCAATGAATAGTTGTTAGATGAAAGATTGCTTATATTGCTTTACGACTTACTTTTCTATCTAAAAGAAAGCGGTGTGTGGTTACTGTTAGGTTTGGGCTGCCTTGAGCACTGTTGTGAAGTGGCCAGCAGAACCTTCATTGGCATACATGAAAGGGATGTAGCAGGCTACTGTGTATGTTCTTTCAGAGGAGGTTGTGGATAGAGGAGCCCAATTTCTCAGAAGAAATAGATGTTGCTCCCACCTCACTTCCTGTCTAGCCACGTAAAAAGCAGCCTAAATGAAGCAAGTTAATTTAGCACAGTTTCAGATGAAGTCTCACACTATTCCTGGGATGGGATAGCATTATAGGATAGTCAAGGTGGTCTGAGATTGGCTGTGGACAGTTGCAATTGGTGTTCTTCTATACACGTTGGGAAGCATGTCAAAGTTTCCAGAAGTGTTACCTGAAATAAAAATCTTGTTTGCCTACCTAAAAACTGTTCCCACCTTTTCTGGGGATGTAGAGTCTTTATTGCATTCCAGTGTGTAACCCTAACTCATGCGCCTTGAGAAAGATACAGTATCCAGACCCCAGCAAGAAATTCTAATGGATCTAAGCCAGCCATTGTGACCCAGTTTCCTTGTCAGTTATTGAATCTGATGCAGGCATGCCACTGCATGTGAGAGGCCTTCGTGTTCTTGGAGAAAAGGCTCTTCTCTTGTTATCAGAAGCACATGGATAAGCAGTCCCCCTCCTTCTGCTCAATGCTGTTGTGTCTGAATGGGGTCCTGAGAAGGCTGCAGCTTGCTTGTGACATGGGAACTAGTCTGCAGATGAGACACATGCTGAGCATGGCAGAGAGGCAAGGTAGAAAGTTCTGAGCTGCAGGCTAGTTCTCCAGGCTCCAGCCTCCAGACTGCCACCAAGCCACCATCCATCTAAAATGTTTTAATGTAATAATTGTATTCCCCTGCTTTCTTGTCAGTTTCCTGCTGGAGTATCCATTTGGCCTCTGCAAACCATTTTTCTGTTCTCACCTTTAAATATGGCCCCCCCTCTGAACCTCTTCTCTGCTTGTTTCTTGGCATTTAAAGTCCTGTCATACAAGATCGCTTGCCATTCCTGAGTGCTAAGGCCTGTTATTTCATGGCTCTGTCAGATTGTTTATGCTTTGTGTTCCCTGTGGTTTAGAAATCCTATTCGCTGTGATGCCTCTCTTGACTTCTGAGGTAGCATTTTTTTTTTACCACCAGACCTATAACCTCTTTTTTTTTTTTTTTTAAGATCTTCTTTATTTGAGAGAGGAAATGCATGCGACCAGAGGAGGAGCAGGGTGGGGGAGGGAAAGAGAGGGGAAAGAATCTTCGGCAGACTCCTTGCTGAGCTCAGAGACTGATGTTGGGCTTGATCCCATGACTCTGAGATGATGACCTGACCTAAAACCCAAAAGTTGAGTGCTTAACCGACTGAGCCACCCTGGTGCTCCCAGACCTAGAACTTCTAACATAATATCAAAATGATTTCAAAAAATTAGTTATTTGTTTATCTCTCCCCAGTAGATTGAAAACATTCTGATCAGTGGTTATTTATCTTTACATTTTCACAACCTATACAAGTTCAAGTTTGTAAAAGGTACTCAGTAAACATTTAATAAATTAATGACGTTTTTCCTCTGGTAGAGATAAAGGAGTGTGAACATCAAACCATTGGAACCCTGAGTCCACATGCGACCTACTGTTTTCAGTATAGTGTTCTTACAGAGAGTTTCTTTATTATGGATGGAAGTGTAAGTTCCAGAGTTAGTTTCCTTGCCATTGATCAAGTAATTTATTTTTGAGTCTTAGTGTAATTCTTCTGATGGTTAACAAAAACTAGAAATTCTAGAATTTTGGAAAGGATTTTTTTGTGAGTGATCATTATATTATTGGGCAGTGTTATCTGTATAGTAAGTCAGTACTGATGCCTTGTTTGTGTATTTAGGGGTTCCTGTTGCGGGACAGGGGATCAGATGTTGAGAGTTTGGACAAACTCATGAAAACCAAAAATTTACCTGAAGCTCACCAAGATGCATTTAAAACCGGTTTTGCAGAGGGTTTTCTGAAAGCTCAAGCCCTAACGCAAAAAACCAATGGTAAGTTGATTAGACACCATCCATATTTGGGAATAATATCTAAAAGGAAGTCATAGTCCTACCTTTAAGTGATTACACATATTTTTTCTAACACATATGCACCTTTTCATTGGTTATATTCCATTATATTTGTAATTTAAGCTGTGTCAAAATGGAAATACCTGTTGACACTCTCCCTTTTCTCAAATGAGAACCAGAGTCAAGGACAGAAGCATGAGTGCCTTCGTGAGGTTTTTGATAATAGGGTGCTGAAAGGAAATCATGGCAATTATAGAAAAGAATGTCAGGTTCCAAAATTGCATTTGATGGAATATGATTACTGTCAATAACCTAATTCTTGCTTTTCATCAAGGTGTCATTTGTCATTGTTGTTATTTAAGTTTTTTTTTTTTCTTTTCTTTTCCTCCTCCAGATTCTCTGAGACGAACTCGTCTGATTCTCTTCTTTCTGCTGCTGTTTGGCATTTATGGACTCTTAAAAAATCCATGTTTTTCTGGTGAAGGCTCTTTTTATTTATCTGACTTTTATTTTTAATCTTTTAAATACTTGACTATTTTTCATAGTCTGCCTTAGACAGGAGAGAAGAAGCATTTCCTGTTTTGTTTTTTAAAGATTTTATTTATTTGACACAGAGAGAGAAAGATCATAAGTAGGCAGAGAGAGCGGGGAAAGCAGGCTCCCTGCTAAGCAGAGAGCCTGATGTGGGGCTCGATCCCAGGACCCTGAGACCATGACTTGAGCCGAAGGCAAAGGCTTAATCCACTGAGCCACCTGGGTGCCCCAGCATTTACTGTTCTGGTGTCTAGGCCTTTCTTTCCTAAGTCAACAGTTCACAGATTGGGTCAATTTGAGGTGTTTTTTTGCATTGAAGTAGAAAAGTTTTAATCTGTTATGGTTACATGCCAACTGCATTATCAGGGCTCATTATATTTACATTGCTTTGTGGGTTACAAGAAAAGTTCCTTCAGACACTGTACGAATTTCAAGTTTTATTTTGAGAAAATAATTAATATTTTGTTAATGTTCCAAGGATTATGTTATAGCAAAAATGTTAGCTTAGCTTCTGGTAATGGTTGGTTTTCCAGACTTCTAGAAAGTTACACCTGTCCAGTTATAAAATTTGAAAACATGTAGAATAATTTTATAATAACAATACAAAGTGAAATAGTCCCCTATTTTAAAGACACACTAATAAATTTATGAAAAATGTATATATAATACATAAGTGTATAAAAATCTGGGGCTCCTGGGTGGCTCAGTTGGTTAAGCATCTGCCTTCAGTTCAGGTCATGATCTCAGGGTCCTGGGATCGAGGCGTCTGCACCTTCCCCCACTTGTGTGCTTTCTCTCACCCCCTCTCAAATAAATAAAATCTTAAAATATATATAAAAATTTAGTATACAATTAAGAATTGCCTCAAGCGATTCTCATAGTTCTCCGTTTGCCAGTCTAAAATGAAGTAATAACGCCCATCCTAAGTAGTTCCTGTTGCTTTCTCAGCTATTCAGTTTTTACCTTGTGTTTTCTATGTTCTTTAGGATTGGTTACCTTGAGAGAAAAACCGGATAACAATTAAAGAATTACAGTTGGTCAGGGGCGCCTGGGTGGCTCAGTGGGTTAAGCCTCTGCCTTCCGCCCAGGTCATGATCTCAGGGTCCTGGGACTGAGCCCCACGTCGGGCTCTCTGCTCAGCAGGGAGCCTGCTTCCCCCTCTCTCTCTGCCTGCCTCTCTGTCTGCTTGTCATCTCTCTCTCTCAAATAAATAAATAAAATTAAAAAAAAAAAGAATAACAGTTGGTTTGGATCAGGACCTCATCCCAGAACTTGCATGTTACCCCAGATATTTTAAGGTTTTTGTATCATCAAACCTTAGATGAGATTTTAACATCCAGGAATATCCTTTTCTTTTTTTTTTTTTTTCTTAAGATGTTATTTATTTGACAGAGAGTGAGTGCAAACATGGGGAGCACCAGGCCCAGGGAGAAGCAGGCTCCCCGTTGAGCAGGGAGCCAGATGTGGGGCTCAGTTTCAAGACCCTGAGATCATGACCTGAGAGGAAGGCAGATGCTTAACTGACTGAGCCATCCAGGCGCCCCCAGAATATTCTTTTTATAGCCAGAGTCACCTTCTTTTGTCTCCTCATTTTCAAAACACAACCAGTGTAGGGACACCATATGATTGATACTGGAGGGGTGGGGTTAGTTCTGGCTATTATTTTATGTTTCTTAATTTCTTATATTAAACAAAAATATGTATCAAAATATGAAGTGCATTGCCTTATAATTTCTTATAAGGTTCAAGTGGTTTGGCTATAAATTTAATTTGCATAATTTATAAAGTCCCTCTGTATAAATCCTTAAATAAACAATGTAGTGGGCTAAAACTGTTAGTATCCAATGTAGAATTACTACACTACATTTACTCTTCCAACTTGTGTATTCTTGGTATGTTAAGTGTTTTCAACAAAACTCTAGTTTTGCTTACTGATTTTTTTTTTTTTGCATCTAAATTTCTGTCTTAAAGACAATATTTTTGTCTTCTTCTGAGGAAATTAGAAATTGCTCTAATTACTCACTTACTTCTGTTCAGTAGGGAAGTTTAACCAAAGGGGAGAGGTTTTAAGAAACTTTTGTGATAGTTCCCTGTAGTTGATCTGAAGTATTTTACTGTCTTTCCAAGCTTTCACTGTCATTCTTAATGATGTCATTACTGATATATATCATCTGAGGGCAAGTAATAACAGCTGCTAGAGGAGGAGGCTGCATGAAAAGTGAAATAATCTCTTTTAAGGTTTACCCTTTTTTTAAAAAAAAGTGCTAGTGCCAGTTTTTATGCTAATTTTAAGGCAATGTATTTTGTGGTGTGCATCCCTGACCAGTTGTATCAGGATAAGTTAGGGTGATTGTTAAAAATGCAAACTGTCCTGGGCCTTTTTCTAAAACTATAAACCAGAAATTCTGGGCCATGGCCTGGGAACTTGCATTTATACATTTCTCAAGTGATTTTTATGCAGAGTTGAGTTTGAGAATGATTGGTTTAAATTTCTCTTAGATATGATAGGGGAAGAGGGAAATAATTTTTCATTTTAAAATATTTTTTTATTTGACAGAGAGAGAGATCAGAAGTAGGCAGAGAGGCAGGCAGAGTGGGAGGGGGAAGCAGGCTCCTTTTCTGAGCAGAGAGTCTGATTCTGGACTCCATCCCAGGACCCTGAGATCATGACCTGAGCCAAAGGCAGAGGCTTAACCCACTGAGCCACCCAGGTGCCCCAATTTTTTATTTTAATTGGAAGGTGTAAAAATGTTATTTTAGGGGCACCTGGGTGGCTCAGTCATTAAGTGTCTGCCTTCAGCTCAGGTCATGATCCCAGAGTCCTGGGATCGAGCCCACATCAGACGCCCTGCTTGGCGGAAGCCTGTTCCTCTTCTCCCACTCCTCCTACTTGTGTTCTCTCTCTCGCTGTGTCTCTCTCTGTCAAATAAATAAAATCTTAAAAAAAAAATGTCATTTTAATGTGAGTCATTTATTCCTTGAACATGGTCTAGGAATCTGGAAGATGTAGTTTCTTTACTTCACTATGAATTAATGTATGTAAACTTAAATATAATTTTCTGTACTTGCTTACATCTGAATAATAGGGTGGTTGAAATCTTATGAAACTATCAAATATATAAACAATTATTTTTTTTTCTCTTTAGTCCGCTTCCGGACAACAACAGGGCTTGAATCTGCAGTAGATCCTGTCCAGATGAAAAATGTCGCCTTTGAACATGTTAAAGGAGTAAGTTAAAAAGTTTACCCTGCACTCTTCAAATATTATCTAATTATATAAGGCCAATATTTGATTTTAAAGGTATAAAATAGAAAATATATATATTGGTCTCTACTTCCAGTTCCAGGTGCTAAAACTCTTGTAATTCCCTAAATGACAAGAGTACTAAGTGCATCTTTGCTTCTGCAGTTTGGTCTTTGATGCTGATGTCTGACACAGGGCTTCTAAATCCCTAGGAATTTCCTGGGCGATGGCACTGTCATTGTATGAGGCCACTCTGGTGGGCTCCTGGGTGGGGCTGGACACTAGAAAAAACGAAGCCATGATTAGAACCTTGGAAGTTTTAGCTTCACTGCGTATTCTCCAGCCCTCTTTTAGGTATTGGGACAGAAGAAATAAATCTCTACTGTCCTTTCTAACAGAAACTAAACCATGATATTGCATATAAGGAAATAATAGAGTATGTTCAAATGTGATGAAGTCTTATGGGAAAAATATGGAGCGGCGTGAAGAAGATTGGGAGTTTTGAGAGAAAGATCACAGTTTTAAATGGGGATGTTCAGTGTCTGGTTGACTGAGAAGGTGACATTTGAGTGAAGATTTGAAGATGATGGAGTAAAATGCATGTTTTTTTTTTAAGATTTTATTTTTAAGTAATCTCTACACCCAACATGGGGCTCAAACTTGCAACCCTGAGATCAAGAATCACATGCTCTACTGACTGGCCAGCCAGGTGTGCCTAAACCATGTATGTATTTGAGCAAAGGACAGTTCTAGCCAGAGGAAGAGAGAGAGCAAAGATCCTGAGAATTAATGTGCCTGACTTGTTTGCTAACCAATCAAAAGGCCACTTTAATATGCAGCAGAATGAGGGCTCTTACTCTTTTCACACTCTGTTCCCTATCTATGCATAAATATTTTTTCACAGCCTCGACTATTAGGGAATAAATTATCAGGAGTCACTATGATAATTTTATACCAAGTAGTCCTTCCCTTCCCTTGGCAATTTTTTTAAAGATTTTATTTATTTATTTGACACAGAGAGAGAGAGATCACAGTAGGCAGAGAGGCAGGCAGAGAGAGAGGGGGAAGCAGGCTCCCCGCTGAGCAGAGAGCCCGACGTGGGGCTCAGTCCCAGGACCCTGGGATCATGACCTGAGCCAAAGGCAGAGGCTTAACCAATTGAGCCACCCAGACTCCTCTCCCTTGGCAATTTAAACAGCTGTGAACCCTGTCAGATTTGCGAAAAGAGAATAATTGAGGAAGAGGTTGGTGCGGTGAGTATTTGAAAACTGATTAGTGCAGAGGGCCCTGCCCATTTTAAGTTGCGCAGTCAGCCTGCTCTACATTGAACCTGTGCTGAGATTATGGTCAGCAAGGCGTTCTTCCTTTCTCCCTGCAGTGTATATACTTCAGTACTCAATAGACTACACTTCTTTTGGAATGAGTCCAATTCTGATTATGAAGCTAAAGAAGACGTATTGATAATATTAGAAAGAGGTCATCACAAAGTTTGTAGATTATCACAAAGTTTTCTGTGCTAATCTAAACAAATATTATAATTAATGTTACAATTCCATATTACCACCATCGCTATAGAATCTAAATTTATATATAAATTATTATATATAATAATATAATATAATATATAAATTTATATAATTTATAACATATATAATATATATAACACTTATTATATATTATATATAACATATATAAATTTATATAATTTATAACATTTATAACATTATAAATTTATAACATTTACCAAAATAGGTGGGTCAGTAGGTGGTACCTGTGATCAGTTTTACCAACTCTTAAAGAGCTAGTATAGGAATTTCATTTCCTTGCCTAGAATTTCTGGTTCTGTAGGAATAATTTTACATATAATTGCCATAAAAATACTAATAAGGGCTTTTATAACTTCATTCATTGTCTTGATCCCTAGACTCCATTCTATATAGATTTTATATACCTCAGTTGGGAATTTTCATGACAGAAAGTTTGGGCAGAGGAAATGTAGCTTTAGTAGTACATGACATCTAATCTGTTTCCCTTTTTCCTACAGTTTAAAGTTATTGATTACCTTGACTTTTGGCCTTCTTTCAGTATATGGATATCTTTGAATATTTTAAAAATGTATTTTAATAGATAAAGGGCTAGATCTCTTTTTATATACATAATTTTTTTTATTTTGGGGGGGATGCTATTTTTTTAAAGATTTTATTTATTTATTCAAGAGAGAGAGCGTGCCAGAGAGCACAAGCAGAGGGAGTGGCAGAGGGAGAGGGAGGCGCAGGCTCCCCGCTGAGCAGAGAGCCTGATGGAGAGCTTGATCCCAGGATCCTGAGATCATGACCTGAGCCGAAGGTAGCTGTTTTACTGACTGAGCCCCCCAGATATCCCCAGATCTCTTTATAAACATAAATTTCGAAGCTTAGCATTCACACAAAACTGTACAAATCACAAATCTGTACCTCAGTAAGTTTTCACACAGTGCACTCAGTATATTATTGGCACCCAGCTCAAGAAGTGAAATATTACCAGAAACTTCCTAGTGTCCCTTTCTTCCTACTGCAAGCATATCATTGGTCTGACTCATAACATACATTAATTGGCCTGAGTTTGAATTTTACATAAACATAATACATGTAGTGTATATGGCTTCTTTCATTCAACGTGATGTTTATGAGATCCATCCATGTTTTTACATGAAGTTTTACCTCATTCATCCCCATTGCAGATTATTCTATAAATCACAATAGTGTGTATTCTCCATAAGGTAGACATTGGGTTGTTTCTAGTTTTGGCCTAAAGAGTGCTCTTGTGAATATCTCTTATGTTTCTTGGTGAACATATGTATGCATTTCTCCTTAGGGGTGGACAGAGTTTTACTTACAACTGTTAACTTTACCAACATTTTATTAAGTTTTAATAATTTAATCAGTAACTTGTGAAGACCATTCTAAGCCTAATTAAAAAACTCATTTACTCTGTAACGATTGTATACTTCCTAGAGAAAGTCCTAGAAAATGATCTAGGAATCTAAGAGAGTCATGAGTTTAATTCTACATTTTCATAATGCCTTTCAGCCCAGAGATGTTTCATGTTTTAGTACACTTCTTGTCAGGTAGTTTCTTTTTAACCCTGACCAATGTACTTGAGTTCTTTTTTTCCCCACTGAGAACTCTTTAAAGTTGTCTAATACAGGGTTGCAAATTGGCTGCAAATGTATTATTAGACCAGTGTAATTTAAAATAAATACATAAAAGTACACACATAAATGCGCTTCTAATTTAAATTGATAGCTAACATTTTTAATGATGTCTATTGAATTCTTGACAAGTCCACAAAAATTTACTATGCTTGGAGGTAAACCTCCAAAAGGTAAGGTTCCTTCCCTTTACCATGACTTGACATTAAAAAACAAAACAAAACAATAATCCATTGCTAATTTAGTTTTTACCGATTTAAAAGTTTAAGGTTTAGTTCTTAATGGCTATTTTACAAATAAGTCTTCATTCTGAACCTACCATTGTATAAACTTTTTTTGAGAGGAAGGGGATTTTGAATTTTATTACAATTTCAGATTTTAAGTGGTGAGAATAGTGCAGAGAACTCTCTGTACTCTTAACCAAACTCAGTAGTTTTTTAGCACTTTGTCCCATTTGCTCACATTCTTTACATAAATGTATTTTTAAACTGTTTAAGAGTAAATTATAGATATCATGCTCCTTTAACCCTAAATACCTCATTATGTATCTCCTAAAAAATAAGAATATTCTATTACATAACTCCAGTATAGTTATTAAAGTCAGGAAATTTCACACGCTTCCAGAACTAATTATGAAATTTAGTTATATTCAAATTTCTGCATTTCTCTTATTAATACCTTTTGTAGTGAGGTCCTCCCATCCCCCACCTCAAATCCAGGTTTAGGACTCAATCCAGGTTTACACATTAAGATTTTCCTTTAATCATTTTTAAAAAATTATTTTAGAGAAAGAGAGAGAGAGGGAGAGCAGGCAGTGGGGAGGGGCAGAGGGAGAGAGAGAATGAGAATCTTCAAGCAGACGGATCATGACCTGAACCAGAATCAAGAGTTGCTGCCTAACTGACTGAGCCATGCAGGCACCCCTTGATTTTTCTTCAATCTGAAAAAGTTCTTTAGCTTATTTATTTATTTATTTATTTGAGAGAGAGAGAGAGAGAGAGAGAGTAAGCACACATGCAAGTGCAGGAGCCGGTCAGGGGGAGGGCAGAGGGAGAGAATCTGAAGCAGACTGTGCACTGAGTGTAGAGTCCCGTGCAGGGATCAGGCCCACGACCCTATCACGAGGTGAGCCCAAGTCTAATGTTTAACTGGCTGAGCCACCCAGGCTCCCCTCCTCACTCTGTTATTATGGGAGTGGGTGTGGATCTTTCATGACCTTAAAATTTGTGCAGTATACATACTAATTTGTGGAATAGTCCTGTTTGTCTTTGACGTTTTCTCTTTTAATGACTGTTGTGATTTATAATTAGAAATATATATTTAGGAGTTCCTGGGTGGCTCAGTGGGTTAAAGCCTCTGCCTTTGGCTTAGGTCATGATCCCAGGATCCTGGGATCGAGACCCGCATCGGGCTCTCTGCTCACCGGGGAGCCTGCTTCCCTTCCTCTCTCTCTGCCTGCCTCTCTGCCTACTTGTGATCTCTGTCTGTCAAATAAATAAATAAAATCTTAAAAAAAGAAAGGAAATACATATGTCTTAGTCCCATTTCTTGTAGTTTTATAGTGATGACAGGAATAGATTTGTCTTCTGTTAATGAGTCAACTTTTAGGGCACACCTAAGGTTCGCAGCTGGTTGCCAGGAGAATCAACCATGTGATAAGAGGGCTGGAACTTTCCACAAGTTAGTATGTATTGTGCAGTCTTTTGGAATGAAGTCCTTAACTTATGGTATTTGATGCTATCTCCAGGTGGGTAGCATCAGAATTGATTTGAATGTTAGGGTGCCCGACTGGTGTTGGAGAATTGTTTGTTGGTGTGAGGGAAAACCATCTGCTAGAATTGGGTACAAGATTGTAATGACTTTGTGGTGTCCTTGGACTATATGATCATGCTATGCTGTAATCACTTACATTAAACTTTTATGGTTTCCAGTGTCTTGTGGTTAAAATTAGCAGTGTGAGGGCTGGGCAAAATGTATGAAGAGGAAAGAGAGAACCATGCTTTCAGTTGTCGAATGAGTAAGTCAGGGGAGTAAAAGGCATAGGAAATACAGTCAGTGATGCTGTAATAGTGTTGTACAGTGACAGAGGGTAGCTACACTTGTGAGCACAGCATAATGTTTAAACTTGTCAAATCACTATGTTGTACACCTGAAACTAACATAACCGTGGGTCAACTATACTCAGACATTTTTAATTAAAATAATAAAATCAGCACTGTGATGATCATCTTATTATCTCAAGGCTTTGCCTACATCCTTAATTATCTCTTTAGAATAAATTCTAGACTTACTCACTTATTTATTCATTATTCTGGGTTCTAATTCTAGAAATGGAATTGGTCAGTTAAATGGGGCACTCATATTTAAGGTTTGTTTCTATACCGCCCACTATCTCTACTGACAGTGCTCAGCAGTATATAAAAGTGTTGGTATGAATCTCTGCTAATTTAGGATTCATTTATTAAAATCAGTACTATAACATCAGAAAGTTTAAAGTTTAAAGTCATAGAATAGTTAAACACTTTTCTTTCTAATCACAAGAGATATTTTACAAAATTGTGGGAAAATTCTCAGTTACAAGAATACATTCTACCATTTTTTTTTAAGATTTTATTTATTTACTTGACAGACAGAGATCACAAGTAGGCAGAGAGGCAAGAAGAGAGAGAGAGGAGGAAGCAGGCTCCCTGCTGAGCAGAGAGCCTGATGCAGGGCTGGATCCCAGGACCCTGGGATCATGACCTGAGCCGAAGGCAGAGGCTTTAACCCACTGAGCCGCCCAGGTGCCCCCATTCTACCATTTAAACCAGTTAAGAATAACAATAACATGGCAATACAAGGGGTGGTCTTAAGGGTATTCTTCAACAACTTTCCTTTAAAAATAGTTTTTTATGTTAAAATATAGCATTAATAAAGGGTTTTTTGCCTTTTTAAATGAAAAATGGAAAGTTGTGGAAACCAGAGAAATCTGTTATTCCAACTTATGAAAAGGTACTGCTGTTATGGAAGTTTTCTAACATAGGAAAAGTTACAAAGCTGGAGACATGAACTACTTTACCTCTACATACTTTGTTATGTGTCACCTAAGACTAAGGACATTATCCTAAAGAGAATAATTTATTCTACCAAATAAAATGAAATACTGTTTCCTTAATATCTTGTATTCCGGAATTTTTTCAAATTTTCATCAGCTGTCCAAATCAAATTTTCATCAGAGTTTCTGAAATGTGTTTTTTATGGACGAACATGAAGTCAAGGGTTCATGTGTCACATTTGGTTGTTTAATCTTTTAATCTGTGCTTATGTGAATTTGATCTTACTTGTTTAATGACAGACAAGTTTATTATGTTCCATTCTCTCAAGATATGAATGGTAGAGGGAAATTAGTTTTAAAGAAGCTCCTGAAGTGAATCATTACTAGAGACATATGTTTTGCTTTGTTTCAAAATAATACTCATGTGCTTTCAACCTCAAAACTATGTATGCATTAATTAAAACTATTTGTTTCATAGGTTCACATCAGGTTTTATTTTTATTTTTTAAGTTGAATCAGTGAATTTGTTTCTCTTTTAGGAATACTTTTAGTTGGACCACCAGGGACAGGAAAGACGCTTCTTGCTCGAGCTGTGGCTGGAGAAGCTGATGTTCCTTTTTATTATGCTTGTGGATCAGAATTTGATGAAATGTTTGTGGGTGTGGGAGCCAGCCATATCAGAAATCTATTTAGTACATTTTAATGTATCTTTCATATAATACGAAATTTTGTTAATTTTAGGGGAAGAGGGATTCTTACCCTTTATTTCCTATTCAATTATCACTGATAGCTGACCTCACCATTGTGGGGTTTTGGTTTTAGGTAATTTAATGTGTGAACTAAAACAGAACTGTACTTTCCCAAATAGAGGAGCTAGAAGTGTTAGGTGAGGTTGGGGCCTGTTGAAAAGCTGGGTTTTCTGTTGTTGTTGTCCTTTTTATCTTATTCATTAATTCAGTAGTATGTAATTAAGAAATAGCCTCAAATCTGACTGTGGCTTGTACAGTCAGAAGAATGAATACTTGGTTGTTTTTATTATATATCATTTTGTATGGTACAGTTTTTTTCCTGGGGCTACCGTTCTTAAATCAATTTTAAAGAAAGAAAGAGATCTCATTTTATGTACTTTCTCCTTAATGAATGTCTTTTGTTGCCTTTGACAGTCTTACAGGTTTTTAATACTTACATGATTTTGTTCAAAAAACATTGATTTCATTAAACTTATTTGTATCTTTTCTCTTTTCCTAGGGGAAGCAAAAGCAAATGCTCCCTGTGTTATATTTATTGATGAATTAGATTCTGTTGGTGGGAAGCGAATTGAGTCTCCAGTGCATCCATATTCAAGGCAGACTATAAATCAGCTTCTCGCTGAAATGGATGGGTAATTGAATCTTCGTCTGTCTTTGGGATATGGTAACATATTTGGGAACATTCGAGAAATAGCGGGGCATCTGGCTAAGTCAGTGGAGCATGCAGCTCTTCCTCTCGGAGTTGTGCATTTGAGCCCCACGTGGAGTATAGAGATTACTTAAAAATAAAATCTTAAAAAAAAAATAGAAAGAAAGAGGAAAAAATGTAGGCAACAGAGTAGTCCCTGTGCATGAAGTCAAGACAAGCTGCATTCTCTGCATTGTGTTCTTTCCATTACTAATGGGGTGACTGAGGTATCAACTCTTAATTGGTGATCTCTATACCTTTTTTCATTGATTGTATCATGACAGGAAAGTGATGATTCCCATTGAGAATACTAGTCTGTTTGGAGACGTAAAGAGTGTTTGCTGGTTCCTGCACAATTTGTGACTTGCTTTTAGTGTTGTGGTAAATTAAAAGTTTGCATCAGTTTTTATAATATAAAGAGCAAGAAGTGGGGTTGCTTTGGAAGAAGGAAGGACTTCTTAAAACCATGTATGACTTTTTGGAACCAAACAGGAAGTCTCGGAGCAAATAATTTGAATTGGTAAGCTTGAGAATAATTTTTCACAAATTAGGTTCCGTAGCCTTTTCTGTTAGGTCATGTCTTCCTAAGTAGAACAAATACCATGAAGGCATGTAATCATAGATGACTTTGTGATGTATTGTTAGCAGTTTTATTGAAGTGTACTGGCCTAGTAACATTTGTTCTTTTTAAAAAATAATAGGGATGTCTTATCACTTTGGGTATAAAAAGGATCAGTCCCTTTTCTTTACTGTTACTAAATTTAATGATAGTTTCGTGTAGAGCATTTCTATATGTGTATTGTTTTAATTTTCAGTGAAATGTAACTTTCCTTCTTTTTTACTAGCTTTAAACCCAGTGCAGGAGTTATCATAGGAGCCACGAGTTTCCCGGAGGTGTTAGATAAGTACATATTAAAAGACTGTTTTTACAAGTACTGATACATACTGAAATGTGGATGAACTTTAAAAGAGAAGGAAGCCCATCACCAAACATCACATATGATTCTGTTTATGTGAAATGTCCAGAATAAGCAAATCGGTGGCAACAGAGAGTAGATAAGTGTCTGGCAGAAGGAGGGAAGAATGGAGAGTGACTGTTGGTGGCTATGGGGTTTCTTTTTGGAGTGGGGGAATAAAAATATTCTTAAGTTAGGTTGTTGGTAATTGCACAACTCTGGCTATATTAAAAACCACTGGATTATCTACTTTGAAATCTGTGATGTGTGAATTGAGTTTCAGTAAAGTTGTTAAAAGAACCTTCTGACAACTTTATATCCCAAAAGTTTGGGGAGGGTGGAGAGCATGTTTAAAATAAAATTTATTACAGTTTTAAATTTTTTATTTTATCAAAGAAGTTATTCATCTTTTAATTTGATCTAATAGTTTTTTTAAAATCTTTGCCTAAGTCTGTGGTTTAACATTCTGTACTTAGAGCAGTTGTGATAGGAAGCTATCACAGTGTGGCTTCATAATAGACTGCTGTAGAATTATTGTTCCTAGAGTGATTAGCTTGCGTGTTTTTGTTTATGAGGGTTGCCTACTATCTATCTCTATCAACCTTTGTTCTGCCTTCTGGTTATCGAAACTGTTACTTGAGCCATGTTTTACAAGGAGTTCTCTGAATATTTATATTCAGAATTCCAGTGTAGGGTGGAATAGGTGATGGGGATTAAGGAGCGCACTTGTGATGAGCGGTGGGTGACGTGTGGAATTGTCGAATCACTGTACTATACACCTGAAACTAACATAGCACTGTATGTTAGCTGTCCTGGATTTGAAATAAGAAACAAAACTCCATCCAAGATAATAATCCTTCACAAATATTTAATGTTAATGGATATGAGAGGCATTAACTTACAACATTTAATCACATTTACTCTTCCAAACATGAAAATATCTATCAAATAATACTAGAACTTTAATTTTTTATTTTTTTTATTTTTAATTTTTTTTTGTTTTTTTTTTTGTTTTTTTTGTTTTTTAAATTTTTTATTTATTTTCAGCGTAACAGTATTCATTGTTTTTTCACCACACCCAGTGCTCCATGCAATCTGTGCCCTCCCTAATACCCACCACCTGGTTCCCCCACCCTCCCACCCCGCCCCTTCAAAACCCTCAGGTTGTTTTTCAGAGTCCATAGTCTCTCATGGTTCACCTCCCCTTCCAATTTCCCTCAACTAGCTTCTCCTCTCCATCTACCCTTGTCCTCTATATTATTTGTTATGCTCCACCAATAAGTGAAACCATATGATACTTGACTTTCTCTGTTTGACTTATTTCACTCAGCATAATCTCTTCCAGTCCTGTCCATGTTGCTACAAAAGTTGGGTATTCGTCCTTTCTGATGGAGGCATAATACTCCATAGTGTATATGGACCACATCTTCCTTATCCATTCATCCGTTGAAGGGCATCTTGGTTCTTTCCACAGTTTGGCGACTGTGGCCATTGCTGCTATAAACATTGGGGTACAGATGGCCCTTCTTTTCACTACATCTGTATCTTTGGGGTAAATACCCAGCAGTGCAATTGCAGGGTCATAGGGAAGATCTATTTTTAATTTCCTGAGGAATCTCCACACTGTTCTCCAAAGTGGCTGCACCAGTTTGCATTCCCACCAACAGTGTAAGAGGGTTCCCCTTTCTCCACATCCTCTCCAACACACGTTGTTTCCTGTCTTGCTAATTTTGGCCATTCTAACTGGTGTAAGGTGGTATCTCAATATGGTTTTGATTTGAATCTCCCTGATGGCTAGTGATGATGAACATTTTTTCATGTGTCTGGTAGCCATTTGTATGTCTTCATTGGAGAAGTGTCTGTTCATATCTTCTGCCCATTTTTTAATATGATCATCTGTTTTGTGTGTGTTGAGTTTGAGGAGTTCTTTATAGATCCTGGATATCAACCTTTTATCTGTACTGTCATTTGCAAATATCTTCTCCCATTCCGTGGGTTGCCTCTTTGTTTTGATGACTGTTTCTTTTGCTGTGCAGAAGCTTTTTATCTTGATGAAGTCCCAGAAGTTCATCTTTGCCTTTGTTTCCTTCGCCTTTGGAGACATATCTTGAAAGAAGTTGCTGTGGCTGATATCAAAGAGGTTACTCCCTATGTTCTCCTCGAGGATTCTGATGGATTCCTGTCTCACGTTGAGGTCTTTTATCCATTTCGAGTTTATCTTTGTGTACGGTGTAAGAGAATGGTCAAGTTTCATTCTTCTACATATAGCTGTCCAGTTTTCCCAGCACCATTTATTGAAGAGACTGTCTTTTTTCCACTGGATATTTTTTCCTGTTTTGTCAAAGATTATTTGACCATAGAGTTGAGGGTCCATATCTGGGCTCTCTACTCTGTTCCACTGGTCCATGTGTCTGTTTTTATGCCAGTACCATGCTGTCTTGGTGATCACAGCTTTGTAGTAAAGCTTGAAATCAGGTAACGTGATGCCACCAGTTTTATTTTTGTTTTTCAACATTTCCTTAGCAATTCGGGGTCTCTTCTGATTCCATACAAATTTTAGTATTATTTGCTCCAGCTCTTTGAAAAATACTGGTGGAATTTTGATTGGAATGGCATTAAAAGTATAGATTGCTCTGGGCAGTATAGACATTTTAACGATGTTTATTCTTCCCATCCAAGAGCATGGAATGGTCTTCCATCTTTTTGTGTCTTCTTCAATTTCTTTTAGGAGTGTTCTGTAGTTCCTCGAGTACAGATCTTTAACCTCTTTGGTTAGGTTTATTCCGAGGTATCTTATGGTTTTTGGTGCTATAGTAAATGGAATCGATTCTCTAATTTGTCTTTCTGTATTTTCATTGTTAGTGTATAAGAAAGCCACTGATTTCTGGACATTGACTTTGTATCCTGCTACATTACTGAATTGCTGTATGAGTTCTAGTAGTTTGGAGGTGGAGTCTTTCGGGTTTTCCATATAAAGAATCATGTCATCTGCGAAGAGAGAGAGTTTGACTTCTTCCTTGCCAATTTGGATACCTTTTATTTCTCTTTGTTGTCTGATTGCTGTTGCTAGGACTTCTAATACTATGTTGAACAAGAGTGGTGAGAGTGGGCATCCTTGTCGTGTTCCTGATCTCAATGGGAAGGGTGCAAGCTTTTTCCCATTGAGGATGATATTTGCTGTGGGTTTTTCATAGATAGATTTGATGAAGTTCAGGAATGTTCCCTCTATCCCTATACTTTGAAGCGTTTTAATCAGGAACGGATGCTGGATTTTGTCAAAAGCTTTTTCTGCATCAATGGAGAGGATCATGTGGTTCTTCTCTCTTCTCTTATTGATTTGTTCTATCACATTGATTGATTTGCGAATGTTGAACCATCCTTGTAACCCAGGGATGAATCCTACCTGGTCATGGTGGATAATCTTTTTAATGTGCTGTTGGATCCTGTTTGCTAGGATCTTGTTGAGAATCTTAGCATCCATATTCATCAGTGATATCGGTCTGAAATTCTCCTTTTTGGTAGGGTCTTTGCCTGGTTTGGGGATCAGGGTAATGCTGGCTTCATAAAAAGAGTCTGGAAGTTTTCCTTCTGCTTCAATTTTTTGAAACAGCTTCAGGAGAATAGGTATTATTTCTTCTTTGAAAGTTTGATAGAATTCCCCAGGGAATCCGTCAGGTCCTGGGCTCTTGTTTTTTGGGAGGTTTTTGATCACTGCTTCAATCTCGTTACTAGATATCGGTCTATTCAGGTTGTCAATTTCTTCCTGGTTCAATTTTGGGAGTTTATAGTTTTCCAGGAATGCATCCATTTCATCTAGGTTGCTTAGCTTATTGGCATATAACTGTTGATAATAGCTTCTGATGATTGTTTCTACTTCCTTGGTGTTAGTTGTGATCTCTCCCTTTTCATTCATAATTTTATTAATTTGGGCTTTCTCTCTTTTCTTTTGGATTAGTGTGGCCAATGGTTTATCGATCTTATTGATTCTTTCAAAAAACCAGCTTCTAGTTTCGTTGATACGTTCTACTGTATCTCTGGTTTCTACCTCGTTGATCTCTGCTCTAATCTTGATTATTTCCCTTCTTACGTGTGGAGTTGGTTTGATTTGTTGTTGATTCTCCAGTTCTTTAAGGTGTAGAGACAGCTGGTGTATTCTGGATTTTTCAATTTTTTTGAGGGAGGCTTGGATGGCTATGAATTTCCCCCTTAGGACTGCCTTTGCTGTATCCCATAGGTTTTGGAGTGAAGTGTCTTCGTTCTCATTGGTTTCCATAAATTGTTTAAGTTCTTCTTTGATCTCCTGGTTGATCCAAGCATTCTTAAGCAAGGTGGTCTTTAGCTTCCAGGTATTTGAGTTCCTTCTGAACTTTTCCTTGTGATTGAGCTCCAGTTTCAAAGCATTGTGATCTGAGAATATGCAGGGAATCATCTCAGTCTTTTGGTATCGGTTGAGCCCTGATTTGTGACCCAGTATGTGGTCTATTCTGGAGAAGGTTCCATGTGCACTTGAGAAGAATGAGTATTCTGTTGTTTTAGGGTGGAATGTTCTGTATATATCTATGAGGTCCATCTGGTCCAATGTGTCATTCAATGCTCTTATTTCTTTATTGATTTTCTGCTTCGATGATCTGTCTATTTCTGAGAGAGGCGTGTTAAGATCTCCTACTATTAATGTATTCGTATCAATATGACTCTTTATCTTGATTAATAGTTTTCTTATGTAATTGGCTGCTCCCATATTGGGGGCATAGATATTTACAATTGTTAGATCATCTTGGTGGATAGTCCCTTTAAGAATGATGTAGTGTCCTTCTGTATCCCTGACTACCATCTTTAGTTTAAAATCTAATTTATCTGACATGAGAATCGCTACCCCGGCCTTCTTTTGAGGCCCATTGGCGTGAAAGATGCTTCTCCATCCCTTCACTTTCAGTCTGGGTGTATCTTTAGGTTCAAAATGGGTCTCTTGTAGACAACATATGGATGGGTCCTGTCGTTTTATCCAATCTGCAACCCTGTGTCGTTTTATGGGTGCATTTAGGCCATTCACATTGAGAGTGATTATTGAGAGATACGTTTTTATTGACATTGTGTTATCTTTGAAGTCTTTCTTTCTGTCGATTGTCTCTATATTTCTGTTCAATGCTATTCTTAGGATTTTTCCTCTTTTATAGAACCCCCCTTAATATTTCCTGCAGTGTCGGCTTGGTGGTTGCATAGTCTTTCAAGCCTTGCCGGTCTTGGAAACTCTTTATCTCTCCATCCATTTTGAATGTCAGTCTTGCTGGATAAAGTATTCTTGGCTGCATGTTCTTCTCATTTAGTGCCCTGAATATATCTTGCCAGCCCTTTCTGGCTTGCCAGGTCTCTGTGGACAGGTCTGACGTTATTCTGATGGGCTTTCCTCTGTATGTAAGGAGCTTCTTTGTCCTAGCGGCTTTCAAGAGATTGTATCTACAATTATGATTCCTCAATTTTACTATGAGGTGCCTGGATGTTTTTTTTGAATTTATAATCTTGGGGGGGGGACCTTTCTACTTCTAGTACATGAACACTTGTTCCATTCGCAAGATTGGGAAAATTTTCATGAAAAACTTGTTCCACTATATCTTCTAGACTTCTTTCTTTCTCCTCCCCTTCAGGGATTCCAATAATTCTGATGTTGGAACGTTTCATGGCATCATTTATTTCCCTGATTCTGTTTTCGTGGCTTCTAAGCTGTTTGTTCCAGGCTTCCTCCTGATCCTTTCTCTCTATTTGTTTGTCCTCCAGATCACTAATTCTATCTTCTGTCTCAGTTACCCTAGCTTTTAGAGAATTTAGATTAGATTGGAACTCATTGAGAGCGTTGTGAACCTCATCCCTGGTGGCCTTCAGCTCTGCCCTAACATTATGAACCTCCTCTCTGGTCGCTTTCAATTCTGCCCTAATCAATTCCGTTTAGTCATCCATGGCTTTCTCCAACCTAGCTATTGCCTGGATAATTGTTAGCCTGAATTTTCTTTCTGACATATTGTCTATGTTGATAGCCGTTAGCTCTGTTGCAGAAGGCCCATCCTCTGTATTTTTCTTCTGTTGGGGATTCCTCCTCCTAGTCATTTTGGTGAGAGATGACTGGACAGATGTAGCTGGATGTATTGACCGTGGTGCAGTCAAGGTGCACCCTGGAACGCTTCTGAGCACTCAGGATTCCCCACCCAAATGAGAGAAAAAAGAAAAGAAAAAGAAAAAAGAGGGAGAGAGAGAGACAGGAAAAAAGGGAAGATAAAAGTGAAGGTTCAGCCCAAATGGGCCCCAGGGTAAGGTTTATGACGTATACAAACAAAAACAGACAAACAAAAAGACTGATAAAAGTATATGACGAGAGAAAAAATATATATATATAAGCAAAAAAAAGGAGGAGCCTCGTCAAGAAGAACCCCAAGTATAAGATTTATATACTATCCGGACAAACATAAATACACAGAGACACTGGCAGAAGAAAAAGATGGGAGCATGGTTATAGATTCTCGGTGTGGGCGAGGAAGGTTATTTTGATTCTTCCTGGATGTATCTTGATATCTTTGTTAAAGGACTCAACTTTCCTAAGAAAAAGGGGGATTAAAAATTGGTTCACCTATAGGGGTAGCATTGCTTGGAGAAAGGGGGTTACCTTGAAGTTTAACTCTATATGAATATTAGAAAATAAAAATAAAAAAGGAATAAACTGGACTAAACTAAATTAAAAATTTTTTTTAAAAATTAAGAAAATATAAAAGCAAAAGAAAAACACATGTGTATTTATCAAAAAATTCATGTTAGAAGTTTATCATGGAATTTGATGTACTGGACATCTCACTGTGATGGTAAATAGGTTAAAAAATTATCTATATAAAAAAAGAAAAAAATGAACCAGAATAGTGGGAAAGAATTAAAAATAAAAGTTGTATCTATGAAGCGGTGGTGGTTGTTCTCTTGTAGTCTTTTTTTTTTTTTTTTCCTGATTTGTTTTCTGGGGGGGGGGGGCTGCCACGTGGGTTTTCAGTCAATGATGTTCCCTGAGTTAAGTCCTCCCGACCCCCTCAAGGGGGTGGGCTCTGAGAAAAACGTTTTTTTTCAGGTTTTTGTTCTCTGGAGGTTTTTATGTTTGTTCACTTCTTTTCTCTCGCCTTGACAGCTTTTGATGGTTTTTGGAGGTTTAGAGGAAAGAAAACTGCACCCCAACCTCCCTCTCAGAGAGAAGCCTCAGTCTGCTCCCCTGCAGGTGCTGCAGCCGCTGGGCCGCGGGCAGAGCAGGTTCTGAGTCACGGTCCCTGGGGACGCAGGATCTCCTGCTTGTCCGCAAAACCAAGGCAGCTGTGGCTGTCTGGGCAGCTCCAGACTGCCAGAGAGGTTCCAAGCAGCAATCGCACACTGAGATTTTCCCGCTGGCTGGGGCTGAGAGCTCAGTGCTTGCGCGCACCTCTCCCAGGGGATGGTTTGGGGCGCGGCGCCTCCAGCTCTATCGGCTCTATCGCCGCGTGGGTCTATCGCCGCGTGGGTCCCAGAACACCAGGCTGGGCGTGCACCTCTCTCAGAGGAGGTTGAGGCACGCGCGCATCTCCAGTAAGGTGCGCGTTCTGCTGTCTGGTGTGGCTCCCAGCCCCTCACGGGAGCTGGACTCCACCCGTTCTCGGGCGCACTGGCGGCTCCGGGACAAAGACCAGGTTTCTCCGCCGCACTCTCTGGCTCAGCGCCAGGGGAAGCTGCCCTGGGTCTGGGGACTTAAGCCCCTATCCCTATCCGCCCCGATTCCCACAATTTCCCCGCTCGAGTCTTTGCTCTTTTGAGTGCTTTCAACAAGACTCCAAGTTAATGCTGGTCCCCAGATGCCGGGCACTCTCGTATTGGGGTATTATTTTCCAGTCGGTCGCCTCTGGTGGCTCCCTCCCCCTTTTGTTTATCTTCCGATATCAGTCTGACGTTCCCACTCCACTTTACCTGCCCACTGGCGTCTTCTGGCCCCCGTAGAGATCCAGACGTGTATAATTCTGATCTCAGGCTGATTTCATGGGTGATCGGAGTTCTTTGGTAGGTAATCAGCTCACTTTAGGGTGCAGGTTGAAAAGGCGCCTCCTCCTACTTCCCCGCCATCTTGTCTCCCTCCTATTTATTTATTTATTTTTAAAATTTTTTCATAAACATATAATGTATGTTTATCCCCAGGGGTACAGGTCTGTGAATCACCAGGTTTACACATTTCACAGCACTCACCATAGCACATACCCTCCAAAATGTCCATAACCCCATCACCCTCTCCTGCCCCCCCCGCCCCCCAGCAACCCTCAGCCTGTTTTGTGAGATTGAGTCTTTTATGGTTTGTCTCCCTCCCGATCCCATCTTCTTTCATTTATTCTTTTCCTATCCCTCAAACCCCCCACGTTGCTTCTCCATTTCCTCAAATCAGGGAGATCATATGATAGATGTCTTTCTCCAATTGACTTATTTCGCTAAGCACAATACCCTCTAGTTCCATCCACGTCGTCGCAAATGGCAAGATTTCATTTCTTTTGATGGCTGCGTAGTATTCCACTATATATATATATAGATAGATAGATAGATAGATAGATAGATATCCACGATACATATATATATATTCCACTATATAGATAGATAGATAGATAGATAGATATCACATCTTCTTTATCCATTCATCTGTTGATGGACATCTAGGTTCTTTCCATCGTTTGGCTATTGTGCTATAAACACTATAAACATTGCTGCTATAAACATTTGGGTGCACGTGCCCCCTTGGAGCACCATGTTTGTATCTTTAGGGTATATACCCAGCAGTGCAATCGCTGGGTCATAGGGTAGCTCTATTTTCAGCTTTTAAAGGAACCTCCACACTGTTTTCCGGAGTGGTTGCACCAGCTTGCATTCCCACCAACAGTGTAGGAGGGTTCCCCTTTCTCTGTATCCTTGCCAGCATCTGTCATTTCCTGACTTGTTAATTTTAGCCATTCTGACTGGTGTGGGTGGTATCTCATTGTGGTTTTGATTTGTATTTCCCTGATGCCGAGTGATGTGGAGCATTTTTTCATGTCTGTTGGCCATCTGGAGATCTTCTTTGCAGAAATATCTGTTCATGTCCTCTGCCCATTTCTTGATTGGATTATTTGTTCTTTGGGTGTTGAGTTTGCTGAGCCCTTTATAGATTTTGGATACTAGCCCTTTGTCTGGTATGTCGTTTGCAAATATTTTCTCCCATTCTGTCAGTTGTCTTTTGGTTTTGTTGCCTGTTTCCTTTGCTGTGCAAAAGCTTTTGATCTTGATGAAATCCCAATAGTTCATTTTTGCCCTTGCTTCCCTTGCCTTTGGTGATGTTCCTAGGAAGAAGTTGCTGCGGCTGAGGTCGAAGAGGTTGCTGCCTGTGTTCTCCTCACGGATTTTGATGGATTCCTTTCTCACATTGAGGTCCTTCATCCATTTTGAGTCTATTTTCATGTGTGGTGTAAGGAAATGGTCCAGTTTCATTTTTCTGCATGCGGCTGTCCAATTTTCCCAGCACCGTTTGTTGAAGAGGCTGTCTTTTTTCCATTGGACATTCTTTCCTGCTTTGTTGAAGATTAGTTGACCATAGAGTTGAGGGTCTATTTCTGGGCTCTCTATTCTGTTCCATTGATCTATATGTCTGTTTTTGTACCATTACCATACTGTCTTGATGATGACAGCTTTGTAATAGAGCTTCAAGTCTGGAATTGTGATGCCACCAACTTCGGCTTTCTTTTTCAATATTCCTTTGGCTATTCGAGGTCTTTTCTGATTCCATATAAATTTTAGGATTATTTGTTCTATTTCTTTGAAAAAAAATGGATGGGATTTTGATAGGGATTGAATTAAATGTGTAGATTGCTTTAGGTAATGTAGACATTTTCACAATACTTGTTCTTCTAATCCATGAGCATGGAACATTTTTCCATTTCTTTGTGTGTTCCTCAATTTCTTTCATGAGTACTTTATAGTTTCCTGAGTATAGATTCTTTGCCTCTTTGGTTAGGTTTATTCCTACGTATCTTATGGTTTTGGGTGCAATTATAAATGGGATTGACAAAATTTAAAAGTTTTTTCAAAATTCCTTTTTTTAAAAAGGAATGTTTTCTTGACAGTATTCAGATAATACTTGAAGATAAATATAAGTGGTTTTAGATGAATGTAAAATATGAAATAGTAGAAAAAGCACATAAAATATCATCACTTTGGACCCCAAAGAAGCAAACTTTACAACAAAACATATGAAAATATTATGGACCCACTTGAGTAATAAATGCAGCTATTAAACTAAGCTGTAGTATTTTCAAGGATAGGTGAATCAATTTTAAAACCTGATATGGTGGGTCGCCTGGGTGGCTCAGTTGGTGAAGCGACTGCCTTCAGCTCAGGTCACAATCCCGGAGTCCCAGGATTGAGTCCCACATCAGGTTCCCATCTCCATGAGGAGTCTGCTTCTCCCTCTGACCTTCTCCCCTCTCATGCGCTCTCTCTCTCTCTCCCCCAAATAAAAACAAATAAAATCTTTTTTAAAAAAGCCTGATATGTTTCCTCTAATGGGGGAGTTTTATAAATGTACATATAATACTAAATACTTAAGTATAAAGTATTTCAAGATGAAACTCAGAAAACAAAATGTTGTCTAGGAGTATACATTCTCAATTGTGCTTAGGCTAGTAACAGTTTAGGTCATAATTTGAAGATTTATAAATCATGTCTGGCAACTCTGCATTTCTTTACTTTTCACAAAGTTACTTAAATTTACAAATTTTGTGATGTGTCCCAATGGGATTTTAATGATCTATTTAATGGCAATTTTGGTTTTCCTTTAGAAAAAGTAAGTTTATTTTGTAGTTACAGTGATATAAATATTTTAAGTTCTAGTTCAGGATAGCTGTTTTCTTTTTTCTTTTGGAATATGAGTCATTTGTGAAGAGTTGTTTTGGAATTTTAATATTGTGTTTATCTACATAGCTGTGGATCCAGAAATTATAGCTCGAGGTACTGTTGGCTTTTCTGGAGCAGAGTTGGAGAATCTTGTGAACCAGGCTGCATTAAAGGCAGCTATTGATGGAAAAGAAATGGTTACCATGAAGGAACTAGAGTTTTCCAAAGATAAAATTCTAACAGATAGGTTTTTTCTCTTTTTTGTTTTCCCTGTCTTACACTGTTCATTATGTTAGAGAATAAATTCTTTTTGAGAAAAATGTTATAAGAAAGGAAGGTATAGGAGCAAGAAAATATTTACTCAAAAGTAGCCACACAACTGGGCCTTTTACAGAACAAATACAGTTTATATGATTATACAGTTTGGGGGAAGGGGGTGCCCATGTGTTTACTCTTGTCTCGTATAGCTGATAAAAGAATAATTGTACTGATAAAAGAAAAATTTTGCTAATTTTCAATATTTGATTTTAAATCTTGAATTGGCTTCAGAGCAATTTCGTTGTGACATTTCTTGTTTAAATTTATTTTCTGGAAATAGAATTAAACTTTTCTCATTGATAGTAAGGAGTAAGAGGACAGCTCTTACAATTTTGGTTGTCAGTTGGCAACTTATTTTGGTTTAAAATAACTTATTAGTGATATTAAGTCATGCCACTCTAAGAATTACTTAAAAGCAAGTGGGTTTCATTCATCTAAATATACCTTCCTCACGGAATAATTTTATTCAATTAAATTTTTATCCTTAGGGCCTGAACGTAGAAACATGGAAATTGACAATAAAAACAAAACCATCACAGCATATCATGAATCCGGTCATGCTATTATTGCATATTACAGTAAGGATGCAATGCCTATCAACAAAGCTACAATCATGCCAAGAGGGTCAACACCTGGACATGTAAGTATCTTGTTTTTTTTCCTTTTCCTTCAAATAACAATCTTCAAAAGCTCTTGTAGGAAACTGTTGAGGAAAATAAAAAGAAAATTCAACTAAGTTCTAAGCTCGCTAATAACTTTCTTCTTTAACGTTCTGAACCACTGTGAGATCAGCTACACTCGTGAAACTTATCTGCTAATAAAGAATACTAATAGTTCAAATATTATATATTAACATGATGAAATTTAAGTCTGGAATGACAACAAAGTATCATTCTTAAATATGTCATTGCTCTTTTCCCTCCTCAAAGAAACTAGGTTAGTGGTTCCATAGTCTTTCTAAGATTTTTCTCACTGAGTACAAGTTTCATTTTCTTATCTTTCTTTTTTTTTTTTTTAAGATTTTATCTATTTATTTGACAGACAGAGATCACAAGCAGGCAGACAGGCAGGCAGAGAGAGAGAGGTGGAAGCAGGCTCCCTGCTGAGCAGAGAGCCTGATGCGGGGCTCGATCCCAGGACCCTGGGATCATGACCTGAGCTGAAGGCAGAGGCTTTAACCCCCTGAGCCACCCAAGTGCCCCTCATTTTCTTATCTTTCTAACGATAGACATTTTAAGCCTTTCTTTTTTGGCACCTGGGTACAAGTCCATCCTATTGCGGCATTATCCTATTGCAGGATTATATAGCTATGACACATAAAATAAGCTTTTGCTTTATAAAGAATTTTTCTTCCTTTGCATAATACCAGTTTTGTCATTAGTCGCCCGAGACCATCTCTACTAAATGTCTTTGAGCTGTCAGCATCATGACATTAAGTGCTCTAGCAAGAGCCAGATGATAATTCTGATCATTAATGTAAATATTTCCAA
This sequence comes from Martes martes, assembly GCF_963455335.1. Taxonomy (NCBI): domain Eukaryota; kingdom Metazoa; phylum Chordata; class Mammalia; order Carnivora; family Mustelidae; genus Martes; species Martes martes. The sequence goes on along the minus strand of NW_027666423.1, from coordinate 42,537 downwards.
CTGTGTCTGGAGTTTTTCTTTGTTTCCAATTGTCTAGGTGTCCCTCTTGCCTGAGAATGACAGATGGAATGAAACTAGAGCTCAGCTGCTTGCGCAGATGGATGTTAGTATCGGAGGAACAGTGGCTGAGGAGCTTATATTTGGAACTGACCATATCACAACAGGTTGGCTGTAAAGAATGGCTTTAGTTCAGATTGTGCTTGCTGATTTAAAAATATTTTTAAATATTGAGACTATGTATATTTTTAAATTTTAGGTGCTTCCAGTGATGTTGATAATGCAACTAAAATTGCAAAGCAGATGGTTACCGAATTTGGAATGAGTGAAAACGTAATAGCTGATTTTACCCCTCCCTCATGTATCAAATGATGATTTGCCAAGTGTCTCCTTATGAGACAGGGTTCTTTTTTTTAAGACTTTATTTTTTTATTGGAGAGAGCGAGCATGAGAGGGGGGATGGTCAGAGGGAAAAGCAGACTCCCAGCTGAGCAGGGAGCCCCGTGCAGGACTTGATCCTAGGATGCCGGACCGTGACTGGAGCTGAAGTCAGTCTCTTAACCCACTGAGCTACCCCAGGCACCGTAGGAGAGAGGGTTCTCCTTATAAATTGGTAACATTTACTTTCCCCCTGTCTCATTCCGACTAGATTTGTCACAGCTCATTCTAAAGTAAACTTTTTTTTTTTTTTTTGACCACTAGAATATAGTATTCACTTTCCATTCTGGCTGCTTGGACAATAATAGTATGTCATGAGTTAAGCAAATGATAAGATATTCTGTTTCTGTTCATATGACCTAAAACTTCTGTTTGCCGAGCTTGCTTACTTTCCCCTTCCCACGTATTTCACTCTCCTATGTTATCACTGTGGCTTCACACAGCACTTCTAATACACTACATTGTGGATTTCTGGATTTGGAATAGTGGCAAAGGTTTTCGAAGAAGGTACTCAGAACCACACTTAGGATTTTAAAGTTTCTCTCTTGTTCATACTTTTTAGTCTTACACTTTCAGAAGAATGAAGAAATTTCTATACTGAATTTCTTCCTTGCCCTTGATGAGGTTTCCTTGAGTATAGGATAGTACTTCCTCTGTTAACATTTATTAGTGGTTTGGGGTGTTTCTGTTCAATTTCTTTCTTTTTGTTTGTTTTAGCTTGGAGTTATGACCTACAGTGATACTGGGAAACTGAGTCCAGAAACTCAATCTGCTATTGAACAAGAAATTAGAATCCTTCTAAGGGTAATAATTCTGTTTTTCTGTGCTTATTCATCTGTCTAGTCATTAATGTGCCTAAATAGTTAGGTGCTACCAGAAGGTAATGGTTACCCCCTGTTTAAAACTGTCGCTGTATATAATCAAGAGAGTGAGTGCACCATTGCAGCCATGATTTCAGTATGTAATTGGGAGCCTCTGGTCATAGACTGAATCTTCATTTTATTCTGGCCATAGGCTAGGAACAGTTAATATCAGTAATGATAAATATTCTACTTCATCTGTAAAACCATAGTGTTGTTAGAATAGGGGGGATATTTGATTATTTGAGTCTTTATTAGTTTTTCACTCTGACATATATTTTATTCCACAACTATTAGTTGCTTTGTGCCTCGCTGTGTACATATGCTGAGAATGAAGCATAAAGGTCTTTGAAAATGAAAGTCTTTTTGATTGCAGGGTCCAGTGCAGAATACGTGAGCGTCGATTCAGTGAGATGAGTTAGTAGGTTCTGTGGAATCTCCTTAAGGCACAGCAGATGTTTGGATTAGGGCAGTGAGAGGCGAAATTGAGAAAAATGAATGCATTCAAGAGATACTGATCTAGTGGAATCAAATGCCTTTCTGATGTTTGGGTGAGAGCAGCTAAATTAAGTAACAAAGCTGTGTTCTCGATTTCTGCTTGGTGCAGCCATCTAGTTGTGTGTGTCGTTGACTGAGAAAACACTGATGATGGCCTAAGGTGGGGAAGTGTGTAGATTATAAGCTGAGTTTTATACATATTTAATTTGAAGTGTTTTCTTTTTTTAAGGTTTTATTTGTTTATTTGAGAGAGAGCGTGAGCATAAAGTGGGGTGGGTGAGGGGCAGAGGGAGAAGCAGATATCCCTGTTGAGCAGGGAGCCTGATGTGGGGCTCGATCCCTGGACTCTGGGATCATGACCTGAGCTGAAGGCAGACACTTAACTAAGTGAGCCTCCCAGGTACCCCTGAATTTGAGGGGTCTTAGTGACGATTTCAAGTTGGGAGGGATACATGGGTCTGGTGCTTAGTGCAGAGGTTGGATATGTGTATTCCATTTGGATGTACATGAAGGCAGGTCTTGGAATGGAAAAGACTGAGCTAAATGGCAGAAAGTCTAGTGAACAAGAACTGGAATTAGGGTTGTAGACGGCAGAATGAAGGATGTTGAAGTCAGGTGGTGTAAACTTCAAAGGAATCATGCTTTATAGGAGAGGGTGGTAGAGTAATAGTCTGTCAGCAGTGAGGGGAACAAAGGTCTCACCTCTTTACTCTGAAATATCTGGGATAGGAGTGAATCAGTAGCTGTCAGTTGAAGGATTCGGAGTCTCCCCAGGAGGACCAGGTTTTGATTAACTCAAAGAAGTAAAAGCTTTAAAGTCATTAAGTTTATGAAAAGCTTATATGATGGAAAGGTTTAGAAGGTGTTTCAGAAGAGGAATTCTCTCTCCCTTGCCTGAATCTTCATTCTTTTTTTTACTATTTATGTTATTTTGTGTAAATTATCTCTTCTAGTATTAGAGCATTGGAAATACTCTTTCTTTGCTCTTAATACTTTTCTGAAATGTTAAGCTTGTGAGGGCGGTAGGTACTCTTTGCACTAGATGGCACACTTACATAGTTATTAAGGAAAATGATGATTAGTTAGTATACATTTTAGGTTCAAATGTATATGAAACTTAAAGATATAAAAACCTTATCGTAGTCTTACATGTTACGGTGTAAGGGTTTCATTCCAATGGAGTTTTTAAAGTTAATACTAATTCATCCTAGGTTATTAGTTTCAATATTCCATGACATATTTATAATACTTTGTGTTCTCTTTAATTTGATATTTCACTTGACCATAACAGTTTTGTTCAGAATGTCTAATGATGTTTATTTTTAATAATTATGTTATTTTTATATGACGTATGCTTCTTGGTGTTGGTAAACTCATTTTCCAGTGGTATAGTCACTGACTGACAGGTAAGTTGTTACCAAATAAGAATAGAAAAGTAGATCTTTTCTCACTCTTGAAAGTGAATAAATTGGTGAAATCTCACAAGGCAAAAGGAGCAAACCTGCCTTTCCTTTTTAACATGTATATTGAATAGAGAAATAGATTTCTTTGTTTGCAGACCTTATTTAAACAGCAGATAAGTATAGTATATACTTGTATATCTTTAAGTATAGCTGCCTAGGTAGGCCTCACTTATCCATGTGATACATTTTGAAGTTAAAAAGAGAGTGTTTGCAAGTTTGAAACTAATCTTTGAGAACCAAGCTTGCCTTATCTATCAATCAATCAATCAATCAAGTAGGCTCCATGCTGGGTGTTTAAAATCTCCATGCCTTAAGAGACTCTTAATCTCACAAAACAAACTGAGGGTTGCTGGGGGGAGGTGGGGGGGAGGGATGGGGTGGCTGGTTTCTGGATGTTGGGGAGGGTATGTGCTATGGTGAGTGCTGTGAAATGTGTAAGCCTGATGATTCACAGACCTGTACCCCTGGGGCAAATAATACATTCTATGTTAATTTTTAAAAAAGAGCTTCATGCTTTTATCTTTTATAAATAGAAATGAATATAGTTCATATTTTTAAGGCATATACATTTTTTTTCTTATTTATGATTTTAGCTTCTACTAAGTTTTCTGCCTCTTAGATACCTCTTTTTTTTCATTTCAGGACTCATATGAATGAACAAAACATATCTTGAAGACTCATGCAAAAGAGCTAAGAATCTAGCAGAATCTTTAATAACCTATGAGACTTTGGATGCCAAAGAGATTCAAATTATTCTTGAGGGAAAGAAATTGGAAGTGAGATGATAACTCTTAAAGTGGATGCATTGCTGGTTTTGCTGCGGGAATATATAAGTAGCATTTCGGTAGTCTCCTTTTGCGATGCTTTTCTCCCATTCTTGCCTTGGTATCACTCAAGAGTGTGCAACACTTTGTCTCTCTTTTGTCACATTTAATCTAATTCTGGTTATTCCCATGACGACACCTATGGCAAATTATCAGCCCATAGCAAATATGTTAAAGAAAATAAAGAACAATTAAGATTGGAAACAGCTTATTTGAGAAATGTTAATCAGTTATTCAGTTGAAAATAAGTAATGATTTTATGGTTGGTTCCTCTACTAGATGGGAATTAAAATTGTGCCTTTAGCTCTTGGGAAGTACTTTTACTTGGCAACGTAAAATTATCGAAGGATTATCTTTGTTTTTAGATAGTACCATTTATCTTTGATGAAGAAATGCTGCCATTTGGCTCAAGTGAAGCGTATTTCTATATAGGTCGGTGGAAACTTCATTAAGATGCACTTAATTATTGTGCTCCAGATTGTCCATATATAAAATAGTTCTGTTTTTGTCTATCTAAGAGAGAATTGTAAATGTACAGATTTAATCAGAATTTTAATGATTACAACCTTTTAGAAATGCAGCTTGCATTTCATGGTCTTTTTTTTTTTTAACATCATTCTTACTAATGAAATTTATTTCAGAGCAGCAAATATTTTGTTAAATAAAAAGTGAGTCAGTTCAAAATCTGAATAACTATATAATTATGCTTGGTATTAAAAGAAAGATTAACCCCAAATCTCAGTCCTTTCAAAGTGAACTTTGAATTACCTCTTGGTTATGGAAAGTCATGCTTGCTTTTCATTCGGATTTTGTGAATATGAAGATGTTGTTACAGGATTTACAGATGACTTTATTTAACTGAATAGAGAATTATTTTAGAGCTCATTGTATTGGCTTTACAACCAGATATATTCTTGAAGTGATTTTATTAAAATTACCTACAGTTTTCTAATAACTTTTAAGTTGTATATGGTCTTCATTGAAGAAGTTGATAGAGGGAGTTTGCTATACAGTATCTTGCCTCTTTTTTTTTTTTTTTTAAGCTTTAAATTTTGATCTAATGTCAAACTTACAGAAATGTTACTTGAATAATACAAGGAACCCCTGTATACCCTTGGTCCAGATTCATTGTCCCATTTTTTTAATTGCCAACTACCCTTTCCCTTTTCTCTTCTCTTTCATCCTTCCCTGTCCCCCTCTCCTTCCTTCCTTCTCCCTGTGTGTATACATGTCTTTGTGTGGATGCATGTTTTTATTTTTCCTAGATAGACTTCTGAGGTAGAAATTGCTGGGTCATGTAGTAAGTTTCTGTTTACCTTTTTATGGACCTGATGAAATGCATCATTCTCTGTATCTTCTACAGCATATTCTTAGAGTCTTTTTGATAAAGTCATTCTGGTGTGAATGAAATAATATCTCATGGATTAACATACATTTATCTACACTAGTGATATCCTCTCCTGTTTTATTGGCCATGTGTATATTTTCTTTGGAGAAACATCCATTCAGAGCACCCTCACTGTCCCTTTTGGGTTGTCTTATTATGTGGTGTAAGAGATCATATATTCTGAACACAAGTTCTTTATTAATCTTGCTTTTTTTTAAATCCAATCGACAATCTCTGTTCAGTGGAGTGTTTAGTTCATTTAGATTTAGTTTCGATATACTTGTTTCTACACTTCCCATTTTGCTTTTTCTTTCCTGTTTTTCTCATATCTCAAGAGATCCTTCTGTTCCTCCTTTTTTGAGTTACAGCTTAGTGATTGATCTAGGTATGACTGTGTGCATCTTATCAGTCTACTCTAATTCTGGTCAAATGTAGGAATTTTGTTTCAGTATATCTCATTTTCTTCTCTGTGCTCCTAGTGTCATATGTTATATCTGTGCATGTTACAGCGACTCACCAATATAGTGGCATAACTAGTGCTTTATATACTTATTTCCACAGTCTTTCTCTGGGAATGTGATTTATTTTTGCCTTTGTTTTTTTCAGAATCGTTTTGCTGGATATAGAATACATGGTTGCCTTTTTTAAAATCTTTAATCATTTAGATTATGTTATCCCATAGACTCCTAGCTCCCATTATTTTTTTTTTAAGATTTTATTTATTTGACAGAGAGAGAGAGAGAGAGAGAGATCGATCGATCACAAGTAGGCAGAGACAGGCAGAGAAAGGGGGGGAAAGCAGGCTCGCCGCTGAGCCGAGAGCCCGATGCGGGGCTCGATCCCAGGACCCTGAGATCACGACCCCAGCCGAAGGCAGAGGCTTAACCCACTGAGCCACCCAGGAGCCCCTCCCATTATTTTTTTTAAGAAGTCAGCTGTTAATCATAATTTTGGTCTCCTTTTGTGATAGGTTGGTTTTTTTTCTCTTGGAGATTTCAAGGTTTTGTTTTTGTTTGCTTATTCTTGACTTTTAGCAGTTTGACCCCATGACAACGTGTTTAGGTGTGGATGTGCTTGTCTATTTCCTAGTTAGGATTTACTGGGCTTCATGGATCTGCAGATTAGGTTTTCATCAAATTTAAGCAATTTTTGGCAATTACTTCTTCAAATATGTTTATTAATCCTTTTCTGTCTTCCTTCTGGGGGTCTCCTTACCTATGTGTTGGTACACTTATCGTTGATCTGGTCTCAGGCTTTGTTCATTTTCTTCATTTTTTTTTCCTCCCTCTCTGCTTGAGATTGAGTAATTTCTGTTGATTTTTCAAGTTCACCAATTCTTCTGTCATCTCAAATCAGTTGAATTTTCCATTTCAGGTACTGTATTTTTCAGCTGTAAGTTTCCATTCAAATCTTTAATTTACTTTGTATCTTTTTCTTTTTTAAACATTTTATTTATTTGACAGAGAGATCACAAGTAGGCAGAGTGGCAGGCAGAGAGAGGGGGAAGCAGGCTCCCTGCTGAGCAGAGGGCCGGATGTGGGCCTGGATCCCAGGACCCTGAGATCATGACCTGAGCTGAAGGCAGAGGCTTAACCCAGAGCCACCCAGGCACCCCTGTATCTTTTTATTGAGACTCTTCATGTGTTGTGTCATTTTCATCATGGTTTTCAACACTATTCCCATTAGTCTTTGACCATGTCCATGTAGCTGCTTTTAAATCTTTTAAATCTTTGCTGAATCTACCATCTGGAAATACTCAGACAGTTTCTGCTTAATGCTTTTTGTAGTAAGGGTCACCTTTCTTGTCTCTTTGTTTTATAATCTTGTTGAATTTCAGGTAATGTAGCAATTAGGGGTTCTGATTTCCTCCCTAGGGGGTTGTCTTGTTTTGTTTAGTAACTTGCCTCCAGTAAACTTATGAAGTCTGTCTCTCCTGCAATGTGCAGCCATTGATGTCTCTGTTCATTTCTTAAATTTTTACATCTTGCTTCCTACATGTTGCTGCTGTGCCTGCATCCTTTAACATTTAGCCAAAGATTGGGCAGATGTTGTGTGCAGACCCCATTATTCATGCTTTCTCCTCTGCTGACGGATCTGTGTGGGCTTCTAAGTCCATGCAACATTTGGGTCATTTTCAAGGCTGCCTGGTTTTTGCTTTCTAAAAAGCTTTCTGCTTCTTTGCGTGTATGCGCGTGGCTTAGCAACCATGGGTATGTGGGTGGCTCGAACCAGCTTCAGTTTCTACTGCCTGCCTCGGGTAAACCTGGAGTTTATGTGGAGTGCTTATCCCATCCAGATGGCTCTCTGACCTCTCAGAGCTTACAGTTAAATACCTTGCTACTCTTGTTTCCCCTAAACAGCATTGCAACCTCAGGCTAGAGAACTCTGTGTGCTTAGCATGGAGGCCACCTCTTTGACTTACTCTGCCTCAGGTCAGGCAAGTCCCTTCTCTAAGTGACAAGTTTCTGGCATGGGAAGTGAGAGCACAGCACAGACTCACACAGCTCTAACCAAACTTCAGTAATCTTCATGAGTAAACCCTCCTTAGTTTGTTGTAGGTCTTCAGAGTCTTTAAAATAATATTATCCAGATTTATAGCCTCGGGGCGGTGAGCCGAGTGGGGGCCCTGCCGCGCTGCCCCTCAGCGGCGAGCCAAGTGGGGACCCCGCCGCTCTGCCCCGTCAGAGCGGCGCGCCGCCGCACTGAGATTTGAGAGGCTTGGGCCTCGCACATGCACTTTGGGCACCTTCAGTCGCTGGCCCTTTATGCGCAGGCGCAGCCACGCGGGTTTCAGAGGTGCACAAGCGCATTTGTGCTTGGCGTCATGGTTACGGTTGGTTGTTAGGTGCTCCAAGATTCCAAACCGTTGTGGGGTCGGTTTGGCTTATCTCTAGCACTGGTGCTGGTGTGTAGAAGCGGTGAAAAGCCCAGTGGAAGGTGAAGTGCTGGTGAAGCCTCTAGGCTTTGCAATGAAGAAGTGTTTTGGTTTCGGGACTGGGAAGGGGCGTTCATCCGTGACCTTTCGCAGGGAAGTGATGAATGACTTGAGGGCCCCGCTTGTTAAGAAGGGAGAATTCAACGAGTCCCAGCGGGTGTATAACATCCGAATGAAAGATCTCAAAAAGATCCACAGAGTTGCCGTCATGGACAACATATTGAAAATGCAGCGGTTGCTATTGCTTGGGAAAGACGTGAATAAAAGAGACAAGAAAAAACAGTAATAGAGCTGTAAGGGCCTGCTTAGCCAGAGGGAGTCATTTTGTGTTTATGCAGTGAACTTAGATTGACCCTGCCCCTCCCAGAGGAACTTACTTGCAAAGCCCAGTTACAAGGGCGGGTCAGGCCAGGTGAAGACATCCAATCAGTGGGGTGTGCATATATCTACTAGGGTAAATTGAAATTCAATTGGCCACCCAGGTGTAACCTAGCAGTTTTCTCTGTGTGTTGCAGACCTATTGCAATCTCACTGGCCACCTGTGTATAGCCCGGCTAAACTACCTCTATAAAAGTTAGTCTGTGAGGCTGGGAGGGGTCGCCTCTTTGTAAGAGATGGCCCTGACCAATCAGTTTGATTCTCGACGCTTGGCTCAAAATAAAGCTTTGCTTGACCTTCGCTTTGTATCAATCTCATTCCTTTGATTATGGACCCTAACAGGGACTTGGAAGCTGGCCACCCTAGACGGGGAGTGGGGGGGAGAAGGTGGGGGGACCGGGAGAAATGCCCTCCTTCCCAGGCTCAGCCTGTGGAGCCGAGCCCTCCTGTCACCGAGGGCGCTTGGTGGTCTTCCCTCCTGAGGCCGGGTAGCATGGGGTCTAGTGCCCAGGCCGACTGTCTGAGCAACAAAACAAAATCCTCAGCTGCCTCAGCGGGCTTCCTGCTTTTCAGGGTACAGATCACAGGAACAGAGAGGGGCAGACCAACCACCATGCCCCCCTCCCCCATCACTTACAGTCTAATTCCCGGGAAAGTTTCTGTAACTTTAGGAAAGAGACGAGCCCTTGGCACGGCTCGGGATGGCAATGGGCCAGTTACCTGTTGATCAGACCTTTGACGTGTTTCTGTAGTCTCTCCAGGCCCTCCTTTTTCTGACCACTCGCTGTTTCCTCAGCTTGCCTCACGTGAGGCGGGATGTACTTGCCTTCGTTTTCACAGAGACTCTGCTTGAAAGGACAGAATTACAAAAATTTTACATGAACAAGTTCCTCTTCTCTGCTTGCTATGTTCACGTTTCCGCAGTACAGTCCCAAGGACGGGGAGAAGCTGTAACGACTGACCACGGAGGCTTAACCCCCCTCAGAAATGTGCTGAACGTCCCGGGGAGTCCTGAGTGCGGGGTCACTGCTGCCGCGAGAGTCAGCCTCTTCTCTGCCCTGTGACTTCAGCCCCGGCCGCACCTGAGCCCTACACTCTGCACGAGCCCAGGCTTCGATGACGGCCAGCACAGCAGCACACACACACCTCGATCCCGTGCATCACCAGTCTGGAGGGAGAGTGTCCTAAAGTCACTCCAAACTCGTCCAATGCTAGCACCTACGGACACGTGGCAGAATCGGTCCGGCGCTCACTATCCCCAGCTCGACCACGCCGAGGGCTACACATCACTACTCTGACCCACACTCCCCGGCCCCGCGCGGGCTTTGGGAGACAAACGGGGCACAATGCACGCCGTCAGGGAGTTACCCGGGGCTGGGGAAATCACATTTATGCACCCAGAAACCGCGGCCCTCGTGACCCCCATGAGCTCAGGCCGCACGAACAGACCTTCACAGGCTGTGAAAGCAAAGTCAGGACGCGATCAAAGCTCTCGGAGAGGATGCCCCCAGAGAGGTGTGAGTGCGCAGACCACCACGCAGCGAAAGGACGAGGGAGAACCGTGCGGGGAAAGCAGCGCATGTATCTTGGGGCAGAAAGCTGTCACCCGAGACGAGCGGAAGACCGTGCGGCGGTCCCCACGTTCCTCTCCCGGTGCCGGCTGAGAGGAACCGTGTTAACAGCGAGGGGCAGCCCGGGAAGGCCTCGGCTGCTCCGTCCCGGATCCTGACTCATCTTCAGGGCACGACCCTACCCCAGGGAGCGCCGCAGACCGGCTGTGTCGGATGCGCCGCAGGGGCAGCCGGACGGGAAAAGGAGGGCTCGGGGAGGGCAGCGCCGCGGAGGCCTCCCCGCACCTCAGTGGCCAGAGCAAAGGGGCGGCGGAGTCCGATTTGGGTTCGGACACCGAGGCAGCAAACACCGAACGAAGGAGACTCCACCTTAGCACAACCGGGGGGACGGCCACCAGCTTTCTGGGACGAAAGATCTTTAAGGATGTTTTCTCCGGGAGCTGTTCCTTGTGGGATTCCAAACACAACAACCCGATTCGCCACACGTCGGCTGGACAGTGGCCAATACCTCGGCGGGCCGCCTCTGCCCCACTCTTGCCCCCCTCCCTTCAGGAAGAAGGGCAGAGCACCGAGCTCCCACCGACCTGGTCCGCCGCGCCCGAGTCCTCCGGGGCAGGCCCCCTCCTTCCTTGGGCGGGACGGACGCTCCTTTCCCTCCTTCCGCACGCGGCCCGCCCTTGCGCTGCTTTCTGGCCGTCGTCGTCACCGTCCGCTTCCTCGGTCTCCGCTCCGGCTTCTCCTCCCGGCCGGCCCTCTTCTTCCTCACCCTCGTGCTGCCCTTCGCCCTCGGTGCCGCTGTCGGTGCCGCTCTCGGGGAGCGTCTGTCCGTCCTCGTCCTCCTCGTCCGCACGGCCGCCTTCACACCAGCCGCCGTTGTGTCCAGGCTCCAGGGCCCCCAGGAGGTAGTCGAGCCCGTCCCGGGCGAAGGTGAGCGGCACGGAGCTCCCGCCGCCCTTCCTCTTGCGCTTGTTCAAGCCGAGGCGCCGCTCCAGCTTCCGGATCTCCCAGTCCTCCTCCTCGTTGGCCGCCAGAAGTGCCCGCTTCCGAGCGGCGGCGGCGGCTGCAGAGGGCCTGGGGGTCCCGGGGGGCCCTCTGGGCTCGCTGCGGGCCCGGGCGCCCTTGGCCTGCGGAGGTCGCAGCCCCTCCGGCTGCGGCGCGGCCCGACGAGGGGACGGCCGGCCGCCCGCCCCCGCCGCCCGGGGGCCGCTCGCTCCGCCGGCTCCGCCGCCGCCGCCCGCACGCGGGCCCTGCACGAGCCCCGCCGTCCTCCGCAGCCGGCGCGCCTTCCTCAGGTGCCGCTTCTCCTTCCTCAGCTCCCTGCGGCTTTTCCTCCCGCCCGGCCGCACGCGCCCGCCCGTCGGGGGCCGCGCGGCGCCGCCGGGGATCTCACCCTCGGAGCTCGCCTGCACGAACTCCTCCACCGCGAGCTTTAGCCGCTTCAGGGCCCCCTCGGTGCCGCCCCCCGGCCCGCGGCGTACCCCGCGCCCGCGCTGCCTGTGGGGTCCCCTCCCCCGGCGGCCGAGCCGGCGCGCCGCTCCAGCGCTCGCGGACGCCGCCATTTTCCTGGCAGCTCCTACGCCGACTTCCGGTCGGGGCGGGACTTCCGGGCAGAGCGGGTGCTGTGCGAGGGCAGACGGGCGCCCCCTGCTGGCGGGAGGGCGGCAGCGCAGGGAACCTCCCGGGAACGAACAGCCGCTGCTCTCGGGCCGCGTGAGGAGCGCACAAATACGTGCTCATCTAATGCGTGACCCCTTACAGCTCGCGGTGAAGAGGCCTCTTGGTGACCTGCCACAGAAGGGGGCGTAGTTGTGCAGGGGGCGGCTCCAGACGTGCTTGCCTCTCCGCATCCGCAGGGAGGACGTGCGCGCTGTTGTCTGTGCGTTTTACCGGGAAACCTCAGCCGAGCTTGTTCTGAAACTGGCTTCTCTCACTCAGCCTCAGGCCTCGGATCTCCCACGTGCGGCGCAGCGGTCACCTCACTGTGTGGTGGGGCGGCCTGGCTTCCTGGGGTGCTGTTCCCGGGTTTCTCTATCCGCACACCTGCCTGGGGAGGGAAGCATCCCTGACCGCCGGACCCTGGGAGTGTGACCTTGCTGGAAAGAGGGTCTTGGCAGCTGTAATCAAGAGGAGGGTACACCTGGGACGAATATAACATTGTATCTTAGTTGTCCTTCAGTTAGAAAAAAGAAAGGTAAGAGGAGGTTTTCCTGGATTTCCCAGCGGGAAGTAGGGGCGCACAGGGAGAAGGTCACAAAGAAGCCGCTACACGCCAGGGAACGCCACGATTTGCGGGAACCGGAGGAGCTGGAGGAGTTCTGGAACAGACTCTCTGCGGGAGCCCCGGGAAGGAAGCAGCCCGGCCCGCACCTCGGTCTCCCGCGTCCAGCGTCAGGACGGGGATGAGGCATTCCTGCTGCTCAGGAAACTAGTACAGCCACGGGAAGGAGGCGCGTGGGAGCACCCAGGGCCTGCTGGGGAGCAGGAAAGAAAAGCTTTGGAAAGGACAAGAGGCACAACCAAATAAAAGTTCAGAACTCAGGGTGCTCAGCAGCCCGGGCTCTGGGGCTGGGGTTCAAACCCTGACTTCTCCGCTTCCCAGCTGTGTGACCTCGCGGAGTCTCAGTTTCTCTGCAAAATGGGCGGGTGATAGTGCCTAGGCACCGGGCTGTTGTGAAGACCAACGGGGTTTTACAAAATAACTTCCTCGTTTCATTTTCACGGTGCAATTTGCACTGCTTCCCTCTTGCTGTCCCCCAGGGCCTCTGCCAGGCCGTTCTCAGTCTGTCCCATCCTCAGTCCTTGCCTCATGCTGCAGTGGTCTCCTTTCTCATCTTACTTTGGGGCTGCAGTGCTCCCCACGCCTACCCGTGAGGGCTTGTTCTCCTGGGCTACGGACACTGGGAGTGAATGTGTCGAAGGCTGAAGGTAGGAGCCTTCAGGGGTGGAGAGACGCTGTGTTGTTGGCTGGTGCAGGTCACCAAGCTCCCAGAGGCAAGTGTCGGGGGAGGCAGGGTCCCCCGGGGGGCAGCTCCAGTCCTGGGGGTCTGGGGCTCAGGAGCAGGTGCATGGGGTGCTGGCCCACCGCTGCTTTCCTGGGTGCCTGCCCTCCCGGGCCCTGGCCATGCGCAAGGGCAAAGCCAGAGCAGGGATGAGAAAGCTTGTCTCCGTGTCCTCACCTCCAGGCTCTGCTGGGCTCCAGCTTCTGCTGTCACGGCCTGGGGTTCGTGCTCCCCCCTTGTTGAATAATTTCTCGGATACTCACTGGGGAGAGGGAGCCAGAGACGCTTGTTTCTAACCCATTTTGACAGGACCCAAATGAATCAAATCCATTCACTGATACAGAGTCCTGGGGAGGGGGTTGGGCATGTCGTCACTTGAGCCGTTGGTGTCCGTGACCTCCCAGATCATCGGGTGTTTGTGAATCATTCTGAGCCCTGGGCTGGCCCTGGCTTCCTTATCGAGGAGGTTCTGTTCTGACGCCACGGATTCTAGGACTCCAGGAGGGACTGATGTGGGTAAATCTTGAAACCCTAAAGTGAGGGAGGCCTTCGGCATTTTTTCTGGCTACTTCTCACTTGGAGGAGCTCTGTTCCGAACCTGCAAACCGCCCCAGCACCACCGGAAAGGAGGCTCTTCTTCCCCAGTGAGAGCAGCTGGGGGCAGGGCAAGCAGCGGCTTCACCGTCTTGTGGCCAAGACAAGGAATGAAAGCGTAAAACCGTCCCTTAATGGCACAGGGCCCATGCAACAAGGGCCCTGAGCGAGTGGTAGCAGCGGATGCTGGCGCGGGCACGTGGGTAGGCTCGTGCAAAAAACAAGCTGGGTGCGGGGCAGGGCCAGGTGTGACAGTTTGGCAGCCCCCACTGCGTTTTCATTCTGGGAGCACAAGGAAACCAGGGGAATGCTTTAGGGAGAGCTCAGGTCTCAGTGTTTGGTGTGTGTGGGGGTGACCTAAAGAGATTTGTATGGTGAAAAGCTCACCCACCTGCCTGCAGGGCTGACCGAGGCGGGTCAGAATGGAAGGGCAGACATGAGGCCGCTGTATCAGACACTCGTCCCCCAGCCTAGAAAGAATTGCGGGCTGGGGCTTTGCCTGAGAGCGTTTTACAAATAATAGCATGAATGATCTATTAAGAGTAATACGAGATACGACTTGAAGTGTAGCCTTTAACTATGTCTTCGTCCGACTGTGACAGAACGCCACAGATGGGGCCTGCGCGCACACGTTTACTCTCACAGGGCCAGAGGCTGAAGGTCCAAGGTCGGGTGCTGGTAGTCTCAGTGTCTCGTGAGACCCCCTAACTGGTCACCAATGACATCTCGCTCTGTCCTCACTTGGTGGAAGGATGAGGGAGGGCTTGGGGTCCCTTCTATTAAAGCTCTAATCCCAGCCTGAGGCTCCACCCTCCCGCCCTACTCACCTCCCGAGGTCCCCCCTCCAGACACTACCACACGGGGGGGGGAAGACTTGAACGTGTGAATTTGGGGGGTGGGGCGCAAATATTCTGTCCATAACATTTAGGCTCACAAATTTTTTTTTTGTTTCAGTGCACATGTTGATTAAAAAATTTTTTTCTGGGGCACCTGGGTGGCTCAGTGGGTTGAGCCTCTGCCTTGGGCTCAGGTCCTGATCTCAGGGTCCTGGGATCGAGCCCCACATCGGGCTTTCTGCTCAGCGGGGAGCCTGCTTCCCCCTCTCTCTCTGCCTGCCGCTCTGCCTACTTGTGATCTCTCCCTCTCTCTGTCAAATAAATAAAAATTAAAAAAAAATTTTTCTGATGCAAAATAATTCCAGCTCATCATAAAAAATGGAAGCTTTTTTTTTTTTTTAAGATTTTATTTATTTGACAGAAAGAGAGAGAGCACAAGCAGGGGGAGTGGGAGAGGAAACAGGCTCCCCGCTGAGCAGGGAACCCGATGCGGGGCTCGATCCCAGGACCCTGGGATCAGGACCTGAGCTGCAGGTGGACACTCGCCTGACGGAGCGCCCAGGCGCCCCAAACCGGAAGCATCGTGGTTACACATGTAACGTAAAAGGGACGTCCTCCGTGTGCTCTTTTTTCCAGGGATGCGTATCCTTCTGGATATCAAATGTGTATACTAACTTGCATTATGATGGTGATGATAGTGATTATTATTTTTTACCAAAACAGGATCTATTGTCTTGCAATCTATGAGAGATACAGCTTTTCACGTCAGCGGCTTGGGGCCTGACCACTGCTGAGCAGAGGCCTATGGGGAACACAGCACCGGAGTCCCCCCCCAAACCCCCTGAGTTAGAATCTGCATTCCACAGCCTCCAGGATGACTCTGGGCATCGGAGAGGCCTGATTTGGGATCCACCACTCTTTCCAGTGGCTTGACGGGCTCCACTCTTGTAGCCGGGTGCTAATGAGGAATATTGACAGTTTCCTTTTGAAAACCCAGCTCTTGCCCTCCTAACAAACACTCTAGCACGCGTCGTGTGTGTGTGTCTGCAGGGCTGGGCACATGCTTCGCACCACCGTCATCCTGGAAGTTGCTTCCAGGAACTGGATACGTGTACTTTTTGAATGCATTGATAATGCCACATTTGGAACCCCAGAGCCGTGCCCGTTTGTGCTGCAGTGGTGGGAGTGAGCCCCTGTCCCCGCAGCCTCTCCTTCACAGCGCCTCCGGGGTTTCATCTTCGCCATCCCGTGGCTGACCTTGTCGGTGGCCCTTGGCTGCGAGGTCACATACACCTCCCTTCTTCTGCCTCCTTCACCACCCGGCCTGCTGAACCCAGCCCAGACGTCTTCCCCGGCATCCACACTGGTGCCCTGCTGGAGAACGTTCAGCCAGACCAGAGTCTCCTCCTCTCCATCCTGGCGGCCCCTGTCCCGGGCAGGCCCCAGCGTCTCCTGCCTTTGGCTCTCTCCAGTCCATGGGCTGCCAGAGTGATCGGTCTCCCCCTGAGTCTCCCCTTGCCGTTCTCCCGCGGAAGATCTTTTGTGGCTCCTGGAAGAACCAAGTTCAAAGCCTGGCCTTCCAGCCCACTTGGGTCCCCGCCCCCGTGCCCCCCCACTGGCCTCCCTTCTGCACGTGTCCTGGTTTGGCAGTTCACTCCCTCTCGTACCTCCTTGACTGCCCTCTGCCTGGAAGCGCCCCTTCTGCATGATCACCTCTGCTTCGCCCAGACACAGCTTCGTGCTTCCCTTGACCCCTCCCCTCCGTCTCCCAGCCGGAGAGCTCAGCTTCTGTCTTCTCCTGCTTGCGGCAGCCATGTGTCTGCCCCCAGACCTGCTTCTGTTCCTGGCTGGCAGTGGCCACTCAAGTATTTGTTGGAACGCCCAAGTGCAGTCACACCGGGGCAAGAAAGAACTTGGAGAGTCTTTCCCTCGCTACGTTAATCAGCTACGGAAAGGCTGGGTCCAGAGCCGCAAGGTCCGGTCTCCCTCTCGACGGCGCTCGGACGGCGTTCGGCTGCAGCCCCCGGGGGCAGGTCGGACGTGGAGAAGGACGTTTCCGTGGGAGGAGCACCAGGGCACCTTGGCTCCTGGCCGAGCGTGCACGGGCCTTGAGTGTTGTGTCTGGTAGAGGTCGGCCGGAGGGTGCCCGGCCTCGGGCACCGCCCACCAGAGGACTAAGGAGTTGTCCCTGAGGCACAGACCTGCGCTGACATCTCTCGTGCAGTAAAGAAAAGGAATAGAAGTCGTAGTTGTCTGTCGTGATCTTCAGTGTTTTTCGTTCACAAGCCAACTGTTTATCACATGAAGACACTGATCTATAAATAAACCTGAAAGCGGTGATGCAGCTGGGCCTTTGCCGTCTTCAAGCCGAGGCGATGGTCTGTACATATATTTGTCTGTGTCATTGATCCCTTCATTATTAATGCCACGGCTTTCTTTTCGGTGATCAATCTCCTTCCTGCTTCCCGAAGTCCGTAGGAAACCTCCGTCCCCGGGTCCGGGCCCCGCGGTCGGTAGAGCGCTGTCCGCTTCGGGCTCTATTTCAGACGCGCCGTTCGATTTCGCTCGTCCTTCTGCTCTTCCTGTGCGCGCGCCCCTCAGCGGCTTCCTCCCGTCGGGAGGCGCCCCCCTCCCTTGCAGCATGCATTGCCTCAGGGCCCTTGAATCAAGGCAGTTCCGGTCTCCACGTGGGGCCTTCCCCTTCTCGGTCATTGTTCTGCCTGTTTCACTAGTTCTGCGGGATTTCTCACTCTCTTCGGGAACGAATTGCTCTGCTGCTTCTGCGCAGGGCTTGGTCGTCGGGCGGGCTTGTGTCCGCGCAGGGCAATCTTGGACGTGTGTTTTTCCCATCAGCGTTCCCGCATGAGACCGTCCGTCCTGATGTTTACTGTGCTCTGGGCCAGGATAGACTGAGGACGTCCGTTTTTACGTGGACTCATAAAACTCCGTTTTCTACATGGCTGTTTGGTCTAGCTTATGCTCTATCTTGCTTGCACTAGAGCAAGCTAATCATCATTTGAATTTTGAAATAGATTATTCAATTAGCCTAAAATCCTACTTAGTATCATCGCTGGCTGAAATCACCAACCCTTTAATATTGCTCAGATCCCAGACTCAGTGTGAGCATGGTCTTCTCCATCCTCACTGCGTCCGGGGGTCTGTGAAGGTGACAGCTCATGCGGGTCGCAGGAGATGTGCTCCGGAGGCCGAGGCTGGAGTCCCTGGAGGCCAGCGGCACGGCTGTACCACCCCGCCCAGACATCCCCAAAAGTAGTGACGCTGCCCCCCAGCTTACTATCCAGCCTCCCCTGCCCTTTCTCCCAGGTACGCCTTTTCGCACAGCTAGCCACATATGACCTCTGTTTTGAGATTGACCTTGGGTCCTCTCGCTCAGAAGGCCCCACGCCCTCTCTTGGAGCGTTCCTCCTGACCGTCGAGGCTTCGTGGTGGCTGGTTCCTATGGTTTTATCCAAGGAAGGGGACCAGGGTCACGCTTTTTTGATTTCTCAGTGCCTGGCATAATCGTCTTTGGCAAGCACCTGTTTGCTGGTTGCTTGAAGTGGAGATGTTTGAAAATTTTACAGCAACCGAGTTGGGATCCCTGGCCTGGTGATTTGGAGTTCAAGGTTCCTGTGGGAGATTGTGGGCTCACTTCGGTTGGGTTACAACAGAAGTTGCAACATACGCACCTCTTCGGAGAATTTGAACGGGTTCTCCAAAAATTATCTGCTGGTCTTGTACTAACAATAATGAGCTTGGATAGAATTTCACGTGTCTGTGCTAGTGAGGATGGCTAACGTTTATGGCATGTTTGCCCTGAGCCAGGCCCTTTCCCAGGCTTTTTAAAGTCGCCTATGATCCCAGAGGCAGCAGGACGAGGGTGCAAAGCCGGAACAGGGGCTGGCTGGCCCTCCTCGCTTCACTGGGCAGGGTGGGCAGGCAGTGTCCGTATCCGCAAGAGGAGTGTGTTGTTGTGTCTCTCTACCCTCTGACTGAAACAGGGCATTTGCAGAGGCTGGTCATGCCAGCGGGAAGGGCCCTCTTAAAAACACTCGCTGCTTTACTCACCAGAGCGCTGCTGCTAGGAAGCATCTTTCATATGCTGTGTCTGTAGCATTTGAACTGTATTTGGGTTGGGGGGGTGGAGTGAAAAGACAAAGAGAGAGTAACTACCCCGAGGAAACCAATATCTATTACCTGACAAGCAATTTTATTGGAGGTTGGATCTGGTGTGGGAGAAGTGGGAATAACGTAGACAGAATAATTTTCGTATTAGTGCAGAGTAAATCTTTAGCAAGAATCAAATGGTGCCTACACGCTAGCTTTTAAATTAGCTGTGTTTTAAATAGCATAGTTTAAAAATACACAACTATAAATCAGGAGGCCGTTGTAAATCAAGGTCTCGCATTACCGAACTTTGTGTCTCCTTTGTGAAATGTATGATGAATCTTTCTGTTGCCAGGAAAATGGTCCTTCCTCCATCCTGCGGGGACGGAGTGTGGCTCTGAGAGTCCCCTCACACCGGGGCAGCTGACATATGGTCTGTCCTTCCGAGGCCCAACTGTCCGGGACTTCAGGGGTGACCGTCCACCCCAACACACATTTCCTCATTTTGCCTTCTTTCTGGCACGGTCACTTTGCCATGATGAAGACATTTTCCTCCTGACAAACTCTGTCCTGCCCCTAGAGTTTTGTCAAGCCGAACGCCCACAGCTCAAGACGCAACAGCTCTAGGCGAGGCCGCCTTCTGGGCTTGGTGTCGACCCAGAGGCTCATCAGAATTTCATCCTGAAAAATGAGGCAGGTCTAATATTTCATTTCTCAATTCATTTTTCCAAGAGAATAAATAGAAAACAAATTCTTTTGTTTGAGTAAAGTGTATCTTTAATGTAGCATCACGGGCGTGCTTCAGCGTTCGACGGGCGAGCGTTCCCTTGGGCTCCCGAGAGCAGCCGGAGGCAGCTGCTGGAGAACTTTCTGCAGCTTTTAGTGGTCTGTTTCTGCCATATGACTCCCGAGACAGGAACTGTCTATGTGCGAGATTTTACGACCTCAGTATAGAGCCAAAGCTTTTAATGCACCTTTTGCCTTTATCATAATGTCACTGGGAAAACCAGAGTGGGCCGGAATGGTCTTCTGACAGAAAAGTGCACGTTTAATTATGTCGGGATGGCTCTTTTTCCCACCGCCTCGCACGTAAAGATTTTAGAATAGTTCCTCGCCTATCTGGTCACGTGGCCT
Organism: Martes martes; assembly: GCF_963455335.1. Taxonomy (NCBI): domain Eukaryota; kingdom Metazoa; phylum Chordata; class Mammalia; order Carnivora; family Mustelidae; genus Martes; species Martes martes. The sequence continues at coordinate 22,516 of NW_027666423.1, read as the reverse complement.
CATTCGACGGGAGATGGTCCTCCTTGTTGCCGACGCACCAGCCCCTGCGGTGCCCTCCCCAGGGCTCGGGAGCCCCTGGAGGTACCGGGCGGCTGCAGTCAAGACACAGCCCAGCGGCCTCACGGCAGACGTCGGCACAGTCGCTCTTGTCCGACTGACTCCTGCGTCTGGCTTGATCCTGCTAAGTGAGCGTGTGCAGCAGCTTAACTTACCCGATCGCCACCCAAGTGCTCATTCCCAGAAGACTTGCTGAGTCCTTTTATGGCGGGAGAGATGTCCTTAAAGCTTTCTTGAACAAAGCCTTTGATAAGATAAGACTACAAGGCTGAACGCTGGGTCCAACCTCCTGCTTGTGACCAGTGTCTGGGGCTCTACGTTCTGGGATGTTACTGGTCCCATTAACGGTGTTACTGGTACTTGTTGGGTATTTAAATAAACCTCCAGGTACTTTTTGAAAAATACTTTGGGACTTCAGTAGTCCTAGTTTACGGGAAGACCTGGCTGTCCTTCCTGAGGATGGCAACATAAATCAGGTTTCTTTTGTTTTGTTTTAGATCCAAATTTTCTGTATATGGTTTTAATTAGTAGTTTCTTTTTCTTTTTTAAAGAATTCATTTATTTATTTGACAGAGAGAGAGAGACAGTGAGAGAGAGAACGCAAGCAGGGGGAGTGGGAGAGGGAGAAGCAGGCTTCCCACTGAGCAGGGAGCCGGATGCGGGGCTCGATCCCAGGACCCTGGGATCGTGACCTGAGCTGCAGACAGTTGCTTAACTCACTGAGCCACCCAGGCATCCCTAAATGAGGGTTTTTAACATTAAGAGCACAACCCTGGCCTTGTTGTCTGAATACCAATACTTGGTTTGTTGATATGTAAGGCCCATCAATTTCTTCTCAAAAGATAACATACAACTGATATATTAAAAATGAACATATTTAATGTATATAATATGATGAGTTTGGGTGTGTACCTATAATACATTCAGCACAATCAAGGTAAAAATCTTATCCGTCGCCTCCAGAACTTTCCTCATGCCCCCTCCCCCACCCCTTTTCTGGTAAGAATATTTGCCATGAGATCTACACTTCTTTCTTTCTTACTTTTTTTTAAAAAAGAGTTTGTTTATTTATTTGAGAGAGAGAGAGGGAGAGGAGGTGCGGGGGAGATAGGCAGAGGGAGAGGGAGAAGCAGACTCCCCGCTGAGCAGAGAGCCCAGTGAGGGGCTCGATCCCAGGACTCTGGGATTATGACCTGAGCCAAAGACAGATGCTTAACCAACTGAGCCACCCAGGAGGCATCCCTCTAGAAATTATTTAACTTGCATAACCAAAACTTTATACTCACTGAACAACTGCACCTCTCTCCCTACCCCTTCTCCCTGGCAACTCTCATTCTACGCTCTGCTTTTACGAGTTTGACTCTTTTGGATTCCTCACGTAAGTGGGATCACACGGCATTTGTCCTTCTGTGTCTGGCTTATTTCGCTGCCACAGTGTCCTCCAGGCACATCCGTGTTGTAGCAGGTGTCAGGAGGTAACATATATTCTGTTTTAAGATCGAATAAGGTCTGACTGTATGTCTACATCCCGTTTTCTTTATTTGTTCACTTACTGATGACCATTTAGGCTGTTTCTGTATCTTGGCTATTGTGGAAACAGGGGTCAGTCCTGGTACCTCTTTGAGATCTTAGCTAACCTTACCAATTTTATTTATTTATTTTTCTCTATTTTTTTTAACTTAAATTTTGTTAGTTAACATACAGTGCACTATTGGCTTCTGGGGTAGAACTCAGTGATTCATCCCTTACATACAACACCCAGTGCTCGTCCTAACAGGTGTCCTCCTTGATCCCCATGCCCCGTGTAGCCCATCCCCACCCCCTCCCCCATCAACCCTCAGCACGTTCTCTATCATTAGGAGTCTCTTATGGTTTGTTTCTCTATCCATTTTTCCCCCTCCTTTCCCATATTCTCATCTGTTTTCTTTCTTAAATTCCACACATGAGTGAGATCATATGGTATTTGTCTTTCTCTGACTGACTTATTTCACTTAATTTAGCACCCTCGAGGTCCAACCATGTTGCTGCAAATGGCAACATTTCATTTTTTTTTAAAGATTTTATTTATTTATTTGACAGACAGAGATCACAAGTAGGCAGAGAGGCAAGCAGAGAGAGAGGGGGAAGCAGGCTCCCCGCTGAGCAGAGAGCCCGACGCGGGACTCGATCCCAGGACCCTGGGATCATGACCTGAGCCGAAGGCCGAGGCTTTAACCCACTGAGCCACCCAGGCTGCCCCCAAGATTTCATTTTTGACAACTAAGTAATATTCCACTGTATGTATGCACCACATCTTCTTTCTCTGTTCATCAGTCGATGGACATTTGGGCCCTCTCCATAGTTTGGCTATTGTTGATAATGCTGCTACAAATATTGGGGTGCATGTATCCTTTCGAATCTGTATTTCTGTATACTTTGGGTAAATAACCAGTAGTATTGCTGGGTCGTAGGGTAGCTCTATTTTCAACTTTTTGAGGAACCTCCATGCTGTTTTCCAGAGTGGCTGCACCAACTTGCATTCCCACCAACAGTGTAGGAGGGTTCCCCTTTCTCCTCACCCTTGCCAACATCTGTTGTTCTAGCATTGTTAATTTTAGCTATCCTGACAGTGTGAGGTGGTATCTCATTGTGGTTTTGTATCCTTATCAATTTTAACTTTCAGTTGTCTATAATACAAATACTGTCAGAAGCTAATTGATTCAAGATGGATTCTAGACCTAAAGGTAAAACCCACAACGCTGGGGTGCCAGGGTGGCTCAGTGGGTTAAGCGTCTGCCTTTGGCTCAGGTCATGATCCCAGGGTCATGGGATCGAGCCCCACATCAGGCTCCCAGCTTGGCAGGAAGCCAGCTTCTCCCTCCCTGATTCCCCCTGCTTCTGTTCCCTCTCTCGTTGTGTCTGTCAAATAAATAAAATCTTAAAAAAAAAAAAAAAAACCATACACACACACACACACACACACACACACAGCCCACTATGAAACTGCTGTTAGATGTCTTAGGAGAGAACCGAGACGACCCTGGCTGTTGTGGTCCCTTTGTAGATACAGCAGCAGAGACACGGTCCATGAAAGGACTCATTAAAACTAGACTCCCGCTCTGCGATGGGCCATGCCAGAGAGTGAGGCAAAGATTAGACACCTAATCAAAGAAGATGGGGAGATGACAACCAAGCTCGTGAGAACGTGCTCCACGTCCTATGTCATGAGGGAAAGCTAATTAAAACAGTGACGAAACACCTCTGCATGTGCTCACACTACACGAACACACTCATCTGGAAACACAGGGAGGTGCCCCAGCGTGGGGCTCAGACTCATGACCGAGAGACCAAGAGTCACACGCTCTTCTGACTAGCCAGCCACGCACCCCACACTGTGTGTGTGTGTTTTTTAATTGAATTGGGACCATAGGTACATATGGTTTCTTGGTTCCCCCTTTCCTGAATCCTGCTCTCTCTCATTCCTATTTCTGGTTCCCTGGAAATGTCCAGACATTCCGGCGGACCTTCAAGCCAGGAAGGAGGCACCGGCGTGTTGAGAGAAGGCTTCGCATCCCTGTTGAGGCTTACCCCTGCTGGCTTCGCCGTAGGGTGGGTGGGCGTGCCAGGGTGCTCGGTAATGGGAGCCATCCCATTTCTTAGAGAAGAGCCCTCCTAGGGGAGGCTGGTCTCCGGCCCCGCATGCAGGGGCATGGGGGTGACATCATCCTCTCCCATCCTGAATGCCATCTCCTGAGCTCTGAATGTCTCTTGGTCCTCTCCCTGGACTGTACCCCACCTTTCCTGCTTCTAGCTCCTTGGGATTTTGATTAAAAAATTTTTTTTTTTTTTTTAGGATTTCTTTCTGGCACTAAATCCTGGCCTTTGGCTTCTTTTGGAGATTTACTGCTGCCCACAGTCTGACATCACATCAAGAAAAGAAAAAAACAACACAAAATGGAATGAGACCCTGTAGGGACCTGGTCGAGTTTCCCCCAAACTTCACTTCCCCTTTCTTTTTTGTTCTCAGGAGAGTGCAGTTCACGCACAGATTCATTGAGTACTCACATTATGGGTTGGATTGTTTGAAGTCTTAAACCTGCAAAGGCAACCTTATTTGGAAATAGGATCTTCCCACATGTCATCAAGTTGAGGTCATGCTCAGTTAGGATGGGCCCTTGTCTGGTGTCCTTATAAGGACAGACACAGAGGCAGACACACAGGGAGATGGCCATGTGGGGACAGAGGCCACAACTGGAGGGGCACGTTTGCAAGAGAAGGAATGCCAAGAGGTGTCTGCATCCACCAGGAGCTAGCAGAGACACACAGGTCATTTTCTCTTCTCGAGTATTCCGAGGGAGTGTGGCACTGCTGACATTTTCATTTCAGTCTACTGGCCAGCAGAACCGTGAGAGAATGTGTTTCTTCTGTTGTAAGCCCCCAGTGTGCGGTCCTTTGTGACAGCAGCCTCAGGACACTCGCACTTCCTATGTGCCGGGAGTGGTGTGAATTCAACAGCAGGCAAAGCCGACTTTCCTTCTGTGTCACTTGCAGATACCCCTCGACCCTTTGCCCTTTGCTTTGTGGCCTGGAAGGCTGATTCGGTGGAGCCCCCACCCTCTGGTTTCTGGTGAGGGCGGGCAATGAGAAGAAGCTGTGGAAATGGGGGGAGGGCGTACAGGACCCAGGCTCCCTCACCATGGGGCAGTTAGCACTGGCCGGGCTTCCCTGAACTGAAGGTCAGGTGGCTCCCCCTCCAGCTCTCCTTCCCACAAACATCCCCCTCCAGACTGAGTCCCTGCCCTGGGGTGTTGACTCACTCCAGCCTTCCCTGCCTCCATCCATATCTTGGGAAATGGCTCTTTTAATAAACTGTCCTCAACCAAACCAATAAAAGATCCCCCTCTGTTTCCTGCTTGGGTTCTCCCTCAGCCTCCTGCCCTTATGGAATTCACCTTTTCGGGGAGAAAAATGAAAACCAAGATAAGTAAGATATTGCATGTCAATGCTGCATCCCGTGGCCCAAGCGAAGCACGGAAGGGACAGCTCGGGCTTGTGGGGGCTTCGATCGACCGTTAGAGCATGGCGAGAGGAGGCCTCCGCCATGGTCCCCACAACCATGAGGGTCGTGATCTTTCTCCTCCTTGTTTCCCTAAAGGAAGTGTTGCCCAGGGAAGAGCAGGAAGTGCCGTCTGTGCAAAGGCCCGGAGGCTGGTGGGGCTGGCGTGGAATGAGCAGAGGCCGAGGCCGGGCAGATACAGTGGCTTTACCCCTCCTTTCTGAAGCTGCAAGGTGCTGCATGACAGGGTTGCGTGGTATACATTTTTACCTGGCCCTCTCTCACGCCGGGGTGGCCGCCTCCTTGCTTGCTGGCAGGCCGCTTGCATCCGTAGCCAGCGTTAGGCTCACCCCTGAGGTCAGTGTTTCCGACAGTCAATCTCTCCAAGCCCCGAGGTGTAGACCCATCCCGAGGAGTCCTCGGTTGGTTCACTGCAGGGCCTGTCTGAGCCGTAGGTTAATATATTAATGAAGACCGTGGCTGTAGCCCCATGTTAAATAATGACCGTGACCGATTGGAAGAACAACACTCCCTTCTCCTGTGCCGTGCGAGATGGATGGCTCTGTCAACAGCACTCAAAAATATGACAACCTTTTATTCCTCTGATGCTGGGACGAGTGTGTGTTCATTTCTACGCTATCACAAAAAAACTCCTCATGACGATTCTGAGCGAAAAACACATTAAATCATCACGTTAATTATATCGAAACAGAACGCTGAGATTCTGTTGCGAATCTAAACTTGGCGTTGGCAGCTCATCCAATATTTTATTTCCGTTCAGGTCATATTAGTCAGTTGGGCAAAAGAGGCCATATTTATTTATCTTATTGATTTTGGTCAAGTAGCAAATTATGACAGGAATATAATTCCTCTATTTTTGTGTATATCTCACAATTACGTAGGAACTTGACATTTGAAATGTCGTCTCGAGGCAGTATAAATATTAACACTTCCACAACTGTTCCTTCTACTTTGCCAGAGGAGCTCCTGGTATTCTGGATTCTGTTTTTTTCTCTGAATTCAGAATTTTCTGTAAAACTGGAATTTAGGCTTTTTTTTTGCAGGTGGCACGACATCCATGTGCAAATGGGTGCAGAGAGAGTCCCACGTGCCGGCAGAGGGCGGCTGGGGCAGAGGGCGGCTGGGGCCGACGGGGGCAGGCCTCTCTGTGCAGCCAGCAGACTTCACATCGTGTGGTCCAGGGAGACCGCAGGGGCCCAGGCTTCCGGAGCCCCAGGATTCCCCAAGGGGAGGCAAGTGCGACCCCAGCGGATGGCCTTCCTTCAACCGCCTGTGCTTGTTCCTCTTGAGCTTTCACACGACTGAGGCCCGGCTCCTACCCTGCGCTTGGTCTCACTGGGCCTCAGTCAAGAGCGTGTTTCTCCAGGGAAGGGTCTTCCAGGGTCAGACTCATTAACTCAGTAAATTTTTCAATGTTCAGGCTTTTGCCCTGAGCTTTACAGGTTGAGAAACTCGATTTCAGCAGAGGACCTAGAGCTGACTCAGGGTGAGGGACAGACCCATGCTCTTTGTATTGTTATCACGGATGTCGGATGGGGTGATGGAGGGCCATGCCGGTCCCCCACCCACGGGCCGGAAGGAGACGCCTGAGTGCAGGAGAGCCTTCCGATGAGAACACCCCTTGTTGTGGTCAAGATTCTTTCTTTCACAGCAGACGCCTGGCACCCAGTGGCAGCCACTCTCTAGACTCTGCGGAGCCGGGATCCCTGCGGGAGAGGCAGGGCTGGAAGCAGGCCCCGAGGCGGAGGCAGGTGAAGGCCCACAGTGGTCAGGGACTCATGCTGCAGGGCCCAGCCACACTGTCAAGTCGGGGGTTCATGGAACCCCGACCTCGCAGAAGTCCGAGAGGCTGTGGGGTGACGGCCAGCTGCAGGGCCCAGAAACAGAGCAGTGGAGACCAGTCCGGCCTCCCCGGATGCCCCCCGAGGCTGCGCCTCGGAGGAAGAGCCCCGAAACGCCAAGCCGCAGTCTGAGGGGGTGAGTACACAAGGAGGGAGTACCCTCTTCCCGAGACCACTGGCTCCCGAGGACAGGGCCGTCCCTCTGCCACCGTCCACCCGGGGAGGGGTGCTGGGCTTCAGGGCTGCCTCCTCCGTCCGTGAGGCCCCGCTAGCTCCCAGTCCCGCAGGTACCGCTGCGTCTCTCGTCCCGGCAGCAGGGGGCCCCGAGCCGCCTTGCGCGAACGAGACCGTCCGGCCGTGTGCCCTGCGGGGCCGTGGCTCGCCGGGCGACGGTCTTACATCACGGCCGCAAGCAGAGGGAGCCGCCACCGAGCAAGTCGCCGCCGCGTCATCAGCTGGGATTCACGCGCGCGTTTGCGGGCGTGACGGCCGCTGAGCCAAGGGAGCGCTAAGCCAGTGCGGCTTCGCCCACACGCTTGGGGGCTCGCGCGCCGGAGAGACCGTCCGATCGAGCCGCGGTCTCGGGCGCGGGGGGCCAGCGATGCGCAGGTCAGCGCGCTCGCCCCGACCTCGGCTTCGAGCCTGCGGTGTCCCAGCTCGGTCCGCCCGCCTCTTCGGAGCAGGGGTTAGGGGGAGACGCGCCGGAGGACCGCTCCGCCCTCCTCCCACGGAGCAGCCGCGCCTGAGTCGCGCAGACGCCGTTCCTCTCCTCACCCCACAGGTCGCGGCCGGACGTGACGTGCGGCGGCCATTTCGTTTCCATCGTCAAAGACGGCGCCGAGAACTCCCGACGGAAAGGCGGGCTCTGGCTTCCGGCCGGGGCCGACCTTCCCGTCGCCTTCTTGCGGGTGTCCCCGCGACCCTGCCTGCCTCGGGCCTCGCCTTCCGGGGACCGCCGCGGCCCCGCTGGAGGGCAGGTCTGCGAGCGGCTGCGGGCTTGGCTTCGGCCGGCCTCTCAGGGCGTCTCCGCGCTCCCCGCGCTCCTCCAAGACAGCTTCACGAGGGCGGAGACTGCGGGGCCCGGGAGGCCTCGTGCTGCTCCATCCGCGGTTTCCGAGGAGCAATCGGCGGCGCCTCGACCTCCTGCCCCTCCTCCGTGCGCCTCGCTGCCCTCCCGCTGCCGCCCAGCCCTTCTCCTCAGCCCGCGGTTCCCGGAAGTTTAGTCTCGATGCGTCTTCAGTGAACTGGGGGGGGGGGGGGGCGTGCTGTGTCCAGTCAGAGGGACGCGGACCGGAATCCGGAGGGGGGGTCCAGTCAGAGGAACCCGGACTGGAATCCCGGGGGGGGGGGTCCAGTCAGAGGGACCCGGACTGGAATCCGGGGTGGGGGGGGTCCAGTCAGAGGGACGCGGACCGGAACCCGGAGGCTGCCGCGTCTTGCCGTCTCCCCGCTCCCGGCCAGTGTTTCCGGGAACCCGCCTCCAGCCGCTCGCTCCTCCCTCCCGCCGGGGTGCTGAGGAAACGAATGTGGACCCGGTGGTTGTCCCAGCGCGTGCAGCTCGGGGCCTCTTTTCCCGTCATCTTCTCCATCTGGCCGAGGTGGGATAGAGTCTCCCGCCCTGTCCTCACGGTCGCGGCCTCCGCGTCCGTCCTTCCCGCCGCGCCGCGCAGCCCACCCGCGAGTTTTCTACTCCGGGGACCGCGTCTTTCCGGCTCTGTGATTTTCGTTCCTCACTTACGCTGGTTACTTTTTAGGTAAAAACCACCGCCCGCGCCCCTTGTCATCCGCTAATGACGTGAAGCTCGTCAAGACCGGGGACTCTCTCTAACGGCCCTCGCGACTGACGACGCCTCGGAAGACTCGCCGCGTGCGCGCCCGGGAGCCGCCCTGCGCCGGCCGCTTCCGGCCGCCGCTCCCGGCCGGGGGCGCTGTGGGGCCGCGCGCCGTCGCCTTGAGGAGCGTGGCCCGAGCCCGCGGCCTTCCCGACCTTCGGAGGAGTCCCCGCGGCTGGCGCACCAGCAGCGACGCGGCCCGCGACCCGCCGCTCGCGCGCACCTGCGCCCCGGGCTCCTGCCGGCACCGGGGACGAGCGCCGCGGGCCGCCCCGTCGCTTCCGCGGCTTCCGGCTCCGGCTGCGGACACCCGCGCGGCGACGCAGCCAGAGATGGCGCCGGCCCCGCCCGGCCTCGGAGAGGAGCTTCTGGAACAAAGAACCGGACGCGGGAGTCAGGATGTTCGTGTTTTTAAACGGCTTTTACTTCTTCACTGCGGTTTCTAGTTCCCGTTTGTTTCCGGGGATGCGGCGCCTCCCTGGGCGTGTCCGCCGGCAGCCGCCTCAGAGGCCTCGTGGCGCAGGCCGGCGGCTGCGCTGGGCCGTGAGGCCGCGGGCGCCACTTCCGGCCGCTCGGGGCGTCGCGGGTCGGGGCGTGGCAGGAGCCCGCGGCCGCGGACGTTCGCTCCGGGCCCGCGACGCTGGCGGAGGCGCGCGTGTGCCGGCGCCGGCCCCGGGCCTGCCTTCGCGAGCGGCGCTCCCCGACGGCCCGGGCGATGGCGGCTCTGAGGCGCCGCGTTGCTTCTGTCGGGCTCCGGCGGGACCCCCGCCGCCTCCTGCTCGTGTCGCCCGAAGCGGCAGAGGGACCGTCCTCAGTCCACGCCGCCCGCCGCTTCCGGACGTCGCGACTGCGTCTGGGTCCTCCTGCCCGAGCCCGGGCCGCCCCGCGTCTCCGGGTGCGGGAGGGCCCGCGCCCGCCGTGCCCGCTTGTGGGCGGCTCCGCGCTCGGCCAGGCGCTCGGTCACCGGCTCCCGGCGGGCGCCTGCTGGTGCGGGGCGGGGGCGAGCGCCCCGGGCCACGTCCTGCCGAGGCCGGTGGGCCGGGGACGCCCGGCCGGGGCCGGCGTGTGGATCATGTCCTGCTGCCGTGGCTCCTCGGGTGCGCTGTCCCCTGCCCGCCGTCCAGAGTCCCCCCCTTGCACCTCCCGCCCCCAGGTCCGCTCCACCCCCAGACCCCGCTGTGACTCGCTCCCGAGCGCTTACGGGTCGCGGCCTGCTGTCCTCATGAACTGACCGGGACGGTCGCGCGCGCTCGTGTCTTTCCTCACGTGGACGCGCCGGAGCCGAGACCTGCAAGTCCCGTCCCAGGTGCGTTTGTAACCCGACCCGTGCACGTTCTGTCCCTTGTAGGTCGGTGGCGGGCGCAGAGCACGCGGGGACCGGTGAACTGAACGAGGGACCGAGGAGAAGAGCGTGATTGCAGGCGTCCCCCCCCCCAGGCCAGGTCTCCCCCACCCGACGCGGCACAGGGACCGGCGTCGACCTCCTCGGCCGGGGTGGGCGGGTGTCGGTGTCGCCCGCGGCGCAAGCGGGAGTCTCCTCTTGCTCGCAGGCCGCACGGGGGCAGGAGGTCCATCGTGACTGTGTGCGTGCGGCGAGGCCAGGCACGGGTGGGTGAGTCTGTGAGATCCACGCCTGCCCCTGCCGGGAGGAGCCGGCCGAGGGTGCGTCGGACAGGCCGGCGGGCGGCCGCACCGCGTCGGGCCCCTCGTGGTTCCGGGAAGCAGAAACGAGCTCTTTGCCGTGTCCCCGTGGCTCTCCTGTCCCTACCCCCAGGCTGGTGACCCGGCTGAGCATACTGTGAGAGCCGCTGACCTAATGGTTTTCTTGACACGCTTTTGGGAAGAGGGTTCCCAAGTTGAGGAAGCCCTCGCCAGCTGACCGGAGGCTCTGCACCTCCTTCAGCGTGTCCTTGAACGGTGCCCAGTTCTGTTTCGGCGCGTGTGCCTGGCACAAGCCTATTTGTTTTTGCCGACGAGACGGAAGTAGACGATTGGGATTGTTACGATGTTGGACATTATGCTTTCTGAGCCAACCTGTCTAATTGTTAACAGGGATCAAGGATATTCCCTGCCTCCCCTCGCCACACACCAGTCTCCTGTTTAATATTATAACATGCCTGAGAGGGATTAACCTCATTTGAATTTAATTAAAAGAGAACTTCGTGATTTCAGAATAAAGCTTATCCCTGCTCATTTTGAAAATTAATCTGATTTATTTCCACTTGGACTTATAATGCTTCTGAGGCAAATCTTTCAGAAAAAGAATAGTGTATGCTTCCTTTTCAGCGACCTAACTGCGGGCAGTGAGTGAGTGGCTTTCACAAATAATTCTTCATTTAATGCTGCATGTTTATTTGCATGCTTTTCCTTATAAATATTCTTCATATAACAGGTTGGATCCCACTCCCAGGCACAGGCCAGGAGTGAAGCAAGACAGACGTTGCTGTAAGAACCGAGTGTGTAGCGTGAGAGGAACTGAGCCTCCTCACTTATTTTACTGAAGGCTGCTGACTCAGAAGCTTGGGCATTAGAGCAGGTTATGAAGATAAATTGTAGCATCCCAGTTTCCTGGGATCTTGCGTGCATGTGCGCACGCACACGCGCACATGCACACGCACATACTCTTACCCAGAGGCAGCAGGCTGGTAAGTTTTGAGATCCCAGACTTTAACTTTTAAAACAACCAAATGAACAAATGAAACCCCACATTTAAAAAAAAAAAAGTATTTATTTATTTGAGGGAGAGAGTAAGCAGGGGGGGGGGTGAAGGGAGAGGGGGAGAGAGCAAGAACCTCAAGCAGACTCCCCCCTGAATGCAGAACCTGACACGGGGCTGGATCCCACCACCTTGAGATCATGACCTGAGCCGAAATCAAAAGTTGGACCCTTCCCCAACAGAGCCACCCCAACACCCCATCATACCCTGTGTTGTAATGATACAGTGACAGGACAGAAAGTGAAAAGAGTAGCAACTATCCAGTGAAGGTAGGCAGTGTGGACGGAGTGTGTCATTTAGCCCAAACACTCACTCTATCCTCAACCCACACAAATTATTATCTTCTGCATCGCAGCCATGACTTTACAGTTTCTGGACAATGTGACACAACACACTGTGGGCAATGCAACGCAATGCAACACTGTGCAACACAGAGTGGCACAAAGTCAGAGGACATGAAACACCCCAGTATCTCCAGCCAGACCCTTGCTCCCTGCCCTCCCCAAGTTCCCCCTGGATGGACTGAGCCCAGGCAGGGGTGCAGCCTGGCGTTGGACAGCAGGGTTTCCACTGACACCGCTAACAAAGTCTGCACGTTGGAAACATCACAACAACGACACAACCTTAGACTGCATAGAAGAGCTGTACAATTTTGATAATGTGAGTAATAAACCTTAGAGGCAGGCAAACAAATGAGTACAAAAATGATTTTCCAGATCAGCAGTTCTCACGGTGCCCACAATAAACATTTATCAAGAAGCCAACGAAAATGAAAACACCTACATCTCCTCAGAATACCAAAGCATGTTCTGGGAGCATCTGAATTCGTAAATTGTGGGATGAATGTTTCCCACAGGCTGGCCTAATATAATTCACACGGATATTATTTCTTGCCCTAAGAGCACTCTCTTGCAGTGTGCATTATAGGAATGTCAGACTGGATTTATATGAAGGAGGATTTCTGTAGGAGGCATTATTGATGGCAAATGGAAGATTCACCAGATATTGGAAATCGGAAGTATTTCTGAAAAACCCCTTTTTCACTTGAAAGGGCTATAAATCTAAAAATAATTTTGAATTCACAAGCAATCCTTTTATGCAATAAGTTGATAGCAAATATATTACTGAAGAGACACATAATTACCTTAAAATCTACCACGGTTAGAAAGGTATCGAAGCTCTTAAATTATAATTTAATTTTATGATAGTAAAACATATAACAAGTATTTTTACCACTTTTTTTTTTCAGTTTCCCTTCTATCCTTGCATATATAAAGGCAAAGTAGAACTATTTATAAACTAGTCTCCCACGCTGTCCCAGGAAGCTCCAGAATTTTCTAACTATATAGAATGTTGATTTTGATGAACAAGAGAGAGGGAAATCTTGTCAGGCCTTTCTGTGTATGGAACCAGCATCTTGCACTCCCTGGTGTGGCCTCCCTTCAGCCAGGAGGTCTGTGGACTGAAGGACGCCAGAGCTAGTTTCTGGATCCGGGCTTTCTAGTTGTGTTTCAGAATTTCGACTTTGGGGGGCGCCTGGGTGGCTCAGTTGGTTAAGCATCTGCCTTCGGTTCAGGTCCTGATCCCGGTGTCCTGGGATCGAGCCCCACGTTGGGCTCCCTGCATAGTGGGGAGTCTGCTTCTCCTTCTCCCTCTGCCTCTCCCCCTGCTTATGTTCTCTCTCTCTCTCTGTGTCAAATAAATAAATAAAACCTTAAAAAAAAAAGAATTTTAATTTGGCCAGCTCAAAGGAGCACTTTGTATCTGCCTCTGTCTCTGTCAGTGTCTCTCACTGTATATCTACCTGCATCCATAACCGTAGCGTACCAATGACGATCACTACGTTTATGATCTCTAGGTCCACAGCAATATCGGTCTCCAGGACAGCCGTGTCTATATCCACATGCCTGTGCTCCCCCCACTCCCCCCGTTTCTCCTGGCATGGCCGTGGGGCACATCACAGAGGCCTCTGGGCTGGCGACAGAGGCTGTGCCCGCCTGGGTGTGCGAGTCACCTCCTTAACTTCAGAGCCCATGTCTGTCGAAAAGGGATGATAACGTTTGTTTTTCTTGGTGGGTTATTGTGGATTTTAAACACTGAGGAACATGTGCTTTGTGGACTACCAAATACCACACACCAGCAGAAAGTTCTTAGTGCGGGCTGTTCAGGCCCAGCTGGGGAGACCTATTCCCCAGGGCAGCGCGCAGTTGGCCCGGCTGGGCCCCCAATGGGAGAGCTGGGGGTGGGGGCGGTGGGCAGCCAGGAGGACGGAGGGCAGGGCCGCTGGGTCTGTGCTGGGACAAGACCGCACCGAGGTCCATGTGCTGAGCACTGACCCCTCCCAGTCTCAGCTTCTTTTCTGAGACATCGCCCTAAGATCGGGGCTAAGTCCACGATGAAGGAAAAATGAAGTGTAAAGATCAGCAGGATAAAGAGCGTCCTCTTTGGTCTGACTCGTGAGGGGCTCCTGTGCTCAAAGCCCGGGAGCCCGGGGACGGGAGAGAGAGTCCTCCGGTCGGTCAGGAGGCTGCAAGTCCCCAGTGGCAGGAGCAGTGGCCACACGGTGGGGGCCGCATCCTGAGTGGCTCACGCAGCACGACTGCCCTCTAGCTCCGCTTCCAGAGCAGCCCGGCCGCCTCCTCCAAGGCCCCTCTCTCGAGACGGCGGGTAGCAGGCAGACGGGCTGGCCTCGGAGCCAAGGGCGGGTGGGGGAGCCAGCCTTTGTCCGGGGTGGATGCCAAGCTCCCCCCCGCAAGCCCAGGCGCACTCGGCTCCCGTCACACCAACAGCAAAGCGGATACAGCCTTTCCACCAGCAGCACCCTCGGGACAAGGGCTGGAGTGTGTGGCACCTGCGGGGAATGTCTGAGTGTTCAGCCTGGAGGGCACTGGGCCTCATTTGAAGATTTCTGGATAAGGTGAGCGAGCAAGGCCTCTCGAGGCGTCTGTTGCTGTCTGCGGCCTCCGAGGCGTGGTCTCCAGCAAGCCTCCGCGGGGAAGGCAGCCCCGCCAGGCGGAGGAGTGACAGGGGCCCGGCCCCCGCTTGGAGAGCTGACCCTAACGCCAACAAGACGTACATACAGACACGTCATCAGTGACAGCAAGGATCCGGCCGCGCTCTTCATCACGTTGAACCATCGAGCAAGCGCGGGGTCTCGGGCTGATGTTTTGTTTGTGTGCTTGTCCTGATGTTTTATGGTCAAAAAAGGCTTCCCAGGAGGCAAGCACGCGAATGCCCAAGACCTGTGCCAATGGAGTAATGTTTCTGTGTCCTCTCACCGCAGTTTCTCACACAACCTGACGTGTCCCCATGACAGCTGAGCGGATCCCCGGCGTGCGTGCTCACGCCCCACTGACCCGCCCGTAAGTTCCCAAAGGAGCACAGTGTGACAGTGCGTCAGACATCCCCCACCCCCACCCCCTGGCGTTCTGTATCCTGCTGTTAACATTTACATTGGGTTAAATAGTGTTTTCTAAAGCCACTGGAATAGGCAAGGGAGAGTCCCGACCCGACTGACCCCTCCCTCCTAGGCACAGCTGACTTCACTTACCCTCAGTGGGCCTGTCCCAGGCCGGGATATTTTCTCGGGGGGTGTCTGCACCGTGGCTTCTGCACCCCAGCAGGCCCCGCTGAGCCGTGGGAGATATTCATGCCGACAGGCAGTCAGGACAAAACCATGGCTGTGATGCGTCTGAGAACACGGCCTGTCCTTCTTCTGAGTCCTCCCGGACCGGCCTCCGTGTGTCCCGTCTTCTCCTCATTGTCCTGCTCTGTTGGCCCAGGCCGTCGTCCCTGCTGCTGTCTTGCTCCCTACGCCCGCTATACACGTCGGGGAGAAAGCATGCCCCCTCTAGAGTTGTATCTGAATCAGAAATCAGGCATTTTTGTGGGGACACTGCAAGCGGGAAGCCTTTAACGATGTCTGTACAGGTGTCTTCTCTTGGAATTCACTGGGTCCCCCCAACCTGCGGCATCTGGAACATTGTTGTAGAAAGGGTGAGGGGCCCCGTGATGCCCTGAGCTGCCAGCACGCTAGGTGAATTAGGCCGGTCCTCCCCACACATGAATTCCTCATGTCCCTCTCCTCCTCTCCTCTGCAAGTGGCCTCGATTCTCTCTTTATTCAAACTTCAGTGAGAGTCAGCAGGGCAGGCGAAAACCACGTGCCTCACCCAGGACAGAATCTTGTCAAAATCAGAAACTGACACCAAGGGTTGAAGGGCAAGTCGGGGGGGGTGCTCTTTCCGTCTGTGGACTTAGATTTCCCATGATTCCCTGTAATCACCCCCACCCCCGCCAACGCCAGGCCCACATCCCTTCATTCCCTTTGGCTGGTTGTTATATGTTCCAGCTCTTGGATGCGACAGTCGCACGTCTTGGCAAAGTGGAGCTCCTCTCTTCCATCTGAAGCGTCCTTTTCGTCTGTAATCCCCGGTATAGGAGTTACAAGTCTGCCATGAATCTCCTCAAAATCTGTGACTATTTCATGGACACGTAGTCCAATATGTAAATGTCATGCTGAGGTCCTGGATTTTCAGATGGTGGTGACGATGACAGCTCACTTTAGGGTGCCTCTGCTCCGCGTGGATATGGCATTTCACCCCAGGGACCATTCCAGGGAAGCCTCCTCATTATTTCACGTTATTTACAGGTGAGGAAGCAGAGGCACAAAGCAGGCCAGTAACTTGCCCCAAACCATACAACTCCGAAGTGGTCAAGCTGGGATTCTAACCCAGTGCTCTGGCGTTGGAGACTGTCATGCGCACTACCCCATCTCCTTTTCAAAGGAGGGTTCCATCTACTGATGTTAACAAACGCCGGCCAGCACTGTGCACAATAACTGCGGAGCAGGGCCCAGGGCACTACTGGGCAGAGGGAGCAGTTAGATGCTGGGGGCTGGTGCCCAGCTAGAGCTTAGTGCTGCCTAGAAATGATATGCCCTTCCTCATTCATCCTGCCCTCCCCTGGGGGCTCTGTCCACCCTTGCCTGTCCCCTGGGGGCTCTGTCCCCTCCTGCCTGTCCCCCGGGTCTCTGTGCACCCCTGCCTATCTCCAGGGGGCTCTGTCCATTCCTCCATGTCCCCTGGGAACTCTGTCTGCCCCTGCTTGTCCCCTGGGGCTCTGTCCACCCCTCCCTGTCCCCCAGGGGCTCTTTCCACCCCTCCCTGTCCCCCGGGGGCTCTGTCTACCCCTGCCTGAACCCTTACTGTGTCTGCCCCTGCTAGTATCCTAGTGACTCTGCCCACTCCTGCCTGTCCCCTGGTGACTCCGTCCACCCCTGCCAGCACCCTATGACTGTGTCCACCCCCGTCTGCCCTCTAGTGACTGTGTCTACTCCTGCGAGCACCACTGGTGACTATGTTCACTCCTGCCTGCCCCCTGGTGACTATGTCATACTTTTCCTCTCCCGGGACCCCACACACTGCACCCCTCCCTCTGGAGGATAATCTTGCTGTTTCTTTCCCGGAGGAAGCACTGTCAGAAGAGAACTTAAACATACTCCCTGTCCGGGCTGAAGTGTGTCCCTCGAAATTCACGTGTGGACATCCTGATGCCGGGATCTCAGAATGTGACCCTGACTGGGAGGGGGTCTTCAAAGAGGGGATTAAGTTGGGGCACGTGGGTGGCTCAGCTCGTTAAGCGCCTGACTCTTGAGTTCGGTTCAGGTCCTGATCTCAGGGTTGTGAGCTCGAGCCTCACATTGGGCTCTGTGCTGGGCGTGGAGCCTGCTTGGGGTTCTCTTCTCTCCCTCCCCCGCTCACCACCTCCACCCCTGCTCTCTCTCTCTCTCTCTCTGAAAAACCCCAACAAAACAAAACAAAACAAAAACACAGAGGTGATTAAGTTAAATGAGGTCCTATGGAAGGTGCTAGTTCAACGTGACTGGTGTCCTTAGAAAAAGAGATGAGACGCAGACACACAGAAGATGACACAGAGAAGACTGCTGTCCACACGCCGAGGAGAGAGCCTCGGGAAGAGCCAGCCCTGCCGGCGCCTTCACGTCGAACTTCCAGCCTCCGGAGCTGTGAGAAATCAGGATTCTGTTCATCTGTCCAGTCTGGGGTACTCTGTTACCCTGGAGACCAATAAACTCTCACAATGTCTGTCCCCTCTCTGCACCCAGACCCGTGTTTGCTGCCTCCCCTGTGATGGGGAACAATGACTTAATTTTGTCCCTTTAGAAAATCAACAAATATACAAACCACTGGTGGGGTCCGATCAGTGTGACATAATGGATGTTTCTAAACCTAGCTGCACCTTTGTGGGATTAGAACTGTTTTCCTGAGAAAAAATCCCATTTTCCCTGTGGGAGCCCTTGACCTCTCCAGACACCTGGCGTGGTCAGCCATCAGGTGAGTGTCTCATTCTCCTCAATTTCCCTCAAAGGACACCAACTTTGACCAGCTGGCTGTTTGACATTAGCTCCCAATACAGAAAATCTTCACTTAGGTGTTTTTCAAAACTTTGGCATCTCCCGTGGTATACTACAGCTAAGAACTGCTCTACGAGGGGGAGGAGAAAGGGCCCTGGTGTGCATCATTTGCTGATTCCCATGGTGTAAATGCTCCCACTATGGCCCATCCCAGCTGCCAGAGTGAGGTCATTGGAGGGAGAGTAGCACACTGCTGGGAGTGAAGTAACTTTAGGAACACAGCTGAGAGGAAAGTGTAACAAAATGATTAAGACATGAAGGAATTTGAATATTTGTTACTTTTTAAAAATATAATTTCTTTTTTTTAAAGATTTTATTTCTTTATTTGACAGAGAGAGATAGCACAAGTAGGCAGAGAGGCAGACAGAGAGAGGAGGAAGCAGGCTCCCCACTGAGCAGGGAGCCCGATGCGGGGCTCGATCCCAGGACCCTGAGATCATGACCTGAGCCGAAGGCAGAGGCTTTAACCCACTGAGCCACCTAGGCACCCCTAAAAATATAATTTGTTAAAAAATATTTTATTTATTTATTTGTCAGAGAGAGAGAGAGAGAGCAAGCAAGTGAGCTCAAGCGGGGGGGAGAAGCAGGCTCCCTGCTGAGCAGGGAACCCAATGCGGAACTCGACCCCAGGACCCTGGGATCATGACCCAGGGTGTTCGAGAACTGGTCTCCAGCACAGCGCTGGCTGGTTATCACTTAGCAAAGCCCTAAAGTCCATGTATTTCTTTAGAGAGTCTAAATTTTATACTTTGCTTGTCCTGGGTCTCCAGAGAACTTTGTGTTTGGACCAATAATTCCTTTAGGCTGAACCATATCAGAAACCCCTTTCCATGTGACGAGAGGCCCCTAACCTGCGAAGCAGGGACTCTATCCCACAAAAGAAGCAGAAAACATCGCATGCGCTCTGCCTTGGCGGCTCAGGTGTAGTGACATGACCCAGGCTCCGCCAATGAGAGGGACACACTGCGGTGACGTGATGGGGAGACTCCGTGGGATCCATCTGACAGGTGGAAACAGCCGCATTCAGGGTCCAGATCTGACAAGTCTTTGCAATGAGCTCAGTCATCTCTGCGGCCCCCAGAGCACCTCCCACCATTGTCTGCCCTGACCATCCTTCCTGGAAGTTATCCTTCCCCCCTTTGTCTGTAGGTCCACTACATGTTTGTATCCTGAAATAATACCTTGTCTTGTTTTGCAGGGTGTGGACCTTCGTCCAGACGGACTCATACCGCACGCGCTGTTCTGTCTTGTGGACGCTGGACGCTGTTACAGAGATTTGCCCGTATTGTCGCCTGTGGGCTCAGTGCGTTGATTTTTCCCCCAGGGTCTTATCCCACTGCATGAGCACATCCCGGTGTGTTTACCTATTCCGCTGCGGAGGGATAGCTGGGATGTGGCTAGACCTTTGCTGGTTGGTATCTCTTGCTCTATGTGGCTAAGGGAAAAAGAAAATCCTCACCTCTGGCAGAGGCTGGGAGAAATACAGGGTACATCTAAATATTGCTTGGCTTGGTTTGGTATAGGGCATAAAGAGGTTAAAAACATTGTTTCTGTCACCTTATATCTCAAAACTTTGATATCATTGTGACCAAGAAAACCAAAGCGAAGCCTAGTGAAGTGAGTGGAATTATCTGGAATTCTAACGGTTTCAAAGACATGACGACGTGGCAGCGAAGCAGAGGATGGAGCAACAAGCAGTGCCTTCAGTCACGGACATCCGAACTGTGAACTTGGAAGAACGAGCAAGGCCCACACAATTATTTACATCCATAAAACTTGAAGACATACCGGAGTGTGAAGAAGTCTAGGAAATTTCTCAGGGCAAGCAGCCTACCGATCAAGGAATATTTGTTAGGTGTCTACTTTGCGCAAGACATTCCGTTAGGTATTGTAGGAAGTACACAGATGTTTACAAGATGGAGGAAAAGATGCCCTAGACCTTAAAGAGCTTATCCATTGACTATCAGTAGATACAGGGACATGTACGCTAAGGGTCAAGTGAATGGCTGTAAGGTTTCTGCTTTACTCCTGGGTTACAAGCTCTGTGAAAGCAGGGACTGAAGCAGTTTTCTTTCTTTCTTTTTCTTTTCACCCTCCCTTCCTCCCTCCCTTCCTTCGCTTTATGTATTAACTTGAGAAAGAGCACAAGCAGGGGGAGAGTGGCAGAGGGAGAGGGAGAAGCAGACTTCCCACTGAGCAGGGAGCCCGACGCGGGACTGGATCCCAGGACCCCGAGATCATGACCTGAGTGGAAGGCAGATGCTTAACTGACTGAGCCCCCCGGGCACCTCAGCAATCTCTCCATTGTGTCTCCACAGTTTTGGATGAATGTGTGAATGAAGAATCTGGAATCATCAGGAAAGACTGTGGAGAAGAAACGTCTTTTTATTTATTTACTTAATTTAAATTCAATTAATTAACATATAGTGTTTTATTAGTTTCTGGGGCAGAGGTCAGTGATTCATCGGTTGCATATAACTCCCAGTGCTCACTTCATCACATGCCGTCCTTAATGCCCATCCCCCAGTTACCCCGCCCCCCCCACCTCCCCTCCAGCAACCCTCAGTTTGTTCCCTGGAGTTAAGAGTCTCATGGTTTGTGTCCCTCTCTGATTTCATCTTATTTTATTTTTCTCTCCCTTCTCCTATGATCATCTGTTTTGTTTCTTAATTTCCACATGAGTGAACTCATGTGATAATTGTCTTTCTCTAGTTGACTTATTTCGCTCAGCCTAATACCCTCTAGTTCCATCTCTGTTGTTGCAAATGGTAAGATTTCATCGTTTTTGATGGCCGAATGCTATTCCGTTGTGTATATCACATCTTCTTTATCCATTCATCTGTCCATGGACATCTGGACTCTTCCCATAGTTTGGCTATTGTGGACACTGCTGCTATAAACATTGGGGTACACGTGCCCCTTCAGATCACTACGTTTGTATCCTTTGGATAAATACCCAGTAGTGCAATTGCTGGGTTGTAGGGTAGCTCTATTTTTAGCTTTTTGAGGAACCTCCGTACTGTAGTGGCTGCCCCAGCTTGCATTCCCATTACATCGCAGCGTAAGAGGTTCCCTTTCCCGAGAAGAGGGTCTCGGTGTGAATGCCAAAGGGAGTTAGCACTGACTCTGAACAGTAGGAAAGAGGATACGGAATAGGTCAAGGGGCTGGGCCTTGGCCTTGGGGATTGGAGAGAGGAAGAAGCCAGGTTGTAGCCGAGAGCTCTTCAGGGCATGAAGTGGGGACAGTGTCTGGAAGGACGGGGTCGGGCTCCAAAGTCAAGCTCTTGAAAGCCAAGTGAAGGATTATAGTTTTATTCTACACTTCGTGAGAACAACTGCATTGCGGTGCACTGAACAGGGGAGGAAAGCGGTGTTACGGGAAGATTTGTTTTAGAGGGATGCAGAAAAGACTGTGTCAGATGGGATCCAGAGAGGACTGGGATCCCTCTCTCTACTTGGTCGGGGCTTATTTGCACAGTAGCAGTTGGAAGATGCCCAGGGCTGGTAAGAAGGGACAAGCCCTGATGCACAAGCGCTTTTCAAAGTAGCATCATATATTCTACTGTTCTTTTGGCCAAAGCAAGTCACCTGTTCAGGCCCCGATTCAAGGAGGTGGAAAATAAACCCTTCTTGATGGAAGGAGGGGCAATGCCACAAGGCAGACAGGAGAATGTATAGGAAGGGGTGAGCTTCTGGCTGTTTTTGAAGCCTCCCACCCTGGGCTAGGGGCTGAAGAAAACAGAAAGCACTAGATGCTTGGGGGTTGGGCTAGAAAGAGCAGAAATGCATCTACTTCCCGGAACACATCTAAATGCCGTAGTCTTAAAATCTGATCTGCTTACTCTAATTAACCCAGAAATTATGCAGATCATTTCGGACAAGTGTTTAACCCAGCTCTCAGAATCCGGGTGTCTAGAAAAACAGACTCGGAAACTTTGTCTTTCCGTAGTTCTTTCCGTCTCTGAGACATTTTAAGAATAAAAGTGAACATTGCATTTAAGCAGTTGGAAGCATGCCTGGTTTCTTATCAGCCTGTGGCAGCAGGGGCACTCCCTCAGAGCAAACCTGTTCTGGTCCTCCCACTACCCACAATTTACAGCCTACTGCATCACAGGCACGATGTATGGGGTTGACACGCTTTTTGGAGACCTTAAAAACATTTTTTTTTTTTGAGTCATGAGCAAACTTTTAACTCAAAATTGCAAAAGATACTGAAAAATCTAGATGCAGATACATCATTAAAATAATTTGAAAGCAATTTCTAGATCTTCTTACTTCCTTTGAGTTCTCAATTAGAGATGCCCCCCAAATCGCACAGCCAGCAGCATTTAAGTGACCTCTTTATAGTGAAATAAATCCCGAAGTAAAATGATAAATATTCCTTCTGACTCAGTTTCGCGGCGAAAACAGAAAAAAGAACACTGAAGTCCAGTGGGGATGAATGACCGTGTTTGGTGTGCTAACAGGTCCCCAATATGAGCATCTGCCCAGGGCCTCCCGGGGGCGGGGACTCCACCGGCTCGGCAAGGGCCTCGCACTCAGGGCTGTCCACGCTTTCCAGGCGGGAGACGCCGTCATCGGA